>NC_060150.1:19968724-19992538 GCF_021292245.1 Micropterus dolomieu | reverse complement strand
AAAACACAGGGATGTTATGTTTGTTGAAAATCCTCCTGAGTTTCTCTGATACTCCAGACACGTATGGAATCACAATGTTGTTGCGTTTGACCTTCTTTTCCTCCTCCCCTGTAGTTTTGTTCTTCTTGGATCTTGTGGCTGTCTTCACAAAGGTCCATTTAGGGTATCCACAGGCTGTAAGTGCCCCCTTCAGGTGGTTCTGTTCCTTCTCTCTGGCTTGGGCGCTTGTTGGTATGTTTTCTGCTCTGTGATGCAGTGTTCTCATGACCCCTAGCTTGTGCTCCAGTGGGTGGTGTGAATCGAAGAGTAGGTATTGGTCTGTGTGTGTGGGTTTTCTGTAAACACCAATCTGCAGGCTCCTGTCCTCTTCAATGTGTACAGCGCAGTCCAGGAAGGCCAAACTGTTGTTGTGAACATCTTCTCGTGTGAACCTGAGGGGGTGGGAGTTTCTCTGTTGGATACTTTCAAAAATCCAGCAGTTTCTTGCTAGTTTCTCAAACTTACCTACCCTGCCTTTAATCAGATTTAATGTCCATAAATACTGACATTTTTCAGTTTCTAATGTTTTACTGAATGATCCGCAACCGCGCTGGCAGACCGGTCAGCTGCAGCGGAACGCTGTTTGTATGTCTGTCAGTCTGGGCCAAACTAATACTTTCACTATTGAGGGGGAATAAGAGCGGCCCCACCCAACTTGGACTCCTCGTTTTTGCTGAATTCTGATTGGCTCAACGGCGTCGATCAGAGGAGTTTACTTTCCATCTGTGGCGAGTTTAATCCGAAAGCTTTTGCACCGGTTTGCTATGTTTTGTCGGAGCTGAACTCAGCCCAGTGTTGTGTGACAAGTGCAACAGAGACAATAAATATGGCGAAAAGAAAGAAAGAGGAAAAAGAAATGTGTGGTGCTGAAAAAATAAGAATTAAGAAGAAAAAGATGTGGGCAGCTGAAATTTCAGTGAGGGAGACGGGGGCTCTTCCTCTTGGCTCAGATGTCTCCCGTGATCAGAGCTCTCTTCCAGCCGGGGCTGAGGTGGCACTTCAGTCTTCAGACTGTTGCTTTACAACATCATTGGCCCCAATGTGCAGTATGATGTTTTTCACAGTAGGATGTTCAGCCACGATATGCAGGATTCTTTCTGCCAAGTCAGACACCATATCCTTCGGAAAGCAGAGTATTTTGGTGTTCTTACTGCACATGCTTCTTACATCGTTTACTGCAGAGTCACCCACAATCAGAGTTTGAGGCCCAGTCGTTAGCTTTCCCTGCAGCCTTTTACTTTCTGATTTACTCTCAGTCCTTATCTGTGTGAGGACGGGAGGTTATCCAGGTTATCAGACGGTGATCCAGGGTCCTGCAATAGTGGTGAAAATCTGTTCTGCTGTTGCACACTTGTAGTTGGGGAGGTTTGTTGCTAACTCTGCCTTTCACAGCTGTCCACGGCTATGTCCTACTAAGAACAGGGGTTGAAGAGGCGCTCTGCCTGGATGACAAATCGTTACAAAAGTTACTCGTCCTCCCATTTCCCAAGGAAATTACTTACTCTTAGCTCCTGTCAGGCATCATAGCGGCTAAGATGAGTAGGCACATGGCTCAATACATGGACAGAGCCTAGAAGGGAATGGGCAGTAATACCAGGGGAGCCAAGCACCAGCTACTGGTCGATAGAGCAGTCATTCGAGACTGCAAGACCAGACCAGGCAGACCAATCTGTGCACCGCCTGGATTGACTACAAGAAAGCCTATGACTCAATGCCACATACGTGGATCCTGGAACACATATATATATATATATATATATATATATATATATATGTACAACAGTTTGCAATGTGTTATCAGCAGGAGCTGCAGGAGGAGGAGGAAAAGGTCAATGGAACTGGAAAAAACAGCGACAGGTACAGGAGCAGTGTGCAGGGCAGAGTAGGTAATCATATGTAGAGAAAGAATTAGAAAATGTATTATGGTTAGTCATATTTATTACTGATGTCCTTCTCATGCATATGTAGCTGGATAATCAGCAGAGGCCAGCACAGGGGTAGCTGAGCCCGAGATAGGCCTACTCAGAGCTGAAGATGAGGGATTTGATTTTTATGCAAACACTCAGACACTGCTCTATTTTATGGGACTGTATTGACGTTTTTGATTATATTTAACTATTTTAGCACTCTGACGGGCTGCACACATGACATACAACCTACCGTAATTGTTCTGCATGAATGGTTATGATTATTGACAAGTATTTACTTAGCATTAATAAATTAGAGACCAATGCAGACTGTTTTTCTTGCACATGGATTTTATAAATGGAATCATTCCACAAAAATTAAACTGCTGTAACTCTGGGCAGTATTGGGAAGGTTACTTTGGAAATGTAATAGGTTACCGATTACAAATTAAAAATGTAGCCTAGGTTAACTATTTCAATTACTCTATCAATGAAATTTAACTTCACACATCACATTTCATTACTTTTCTAAATTTCTAATGAATGTTTTTCAACTGTTAACCATTTTCAAAAGATAGCTTGGGGGCACAGTTTAACTGGTAGATGATGCTGCAAATCAAAAGCATCAGAACAGCATCAAACTTTACTAAACAGCTGTGTCTGGAACTGGCTAAGAAAGACATTGTGCACATGAAAAACATGTAAAGCAATAAAATTAATATTATTCAACATATAGCTGACCTTTTACAGAAAATATTCAGATGTAACCCCCAATTTTATCATGAACATTTTCATAACTAACTGTATTTAAATACACATTTTCCCCAGTAACTGTAACATATTAGTTACAGTTAATGTAATTAAATGTAATTAAATTACTAGTGTTGGGCAACAATTTTCTCGCGATTAATCGCATTGGTATGCACAAAATTGAATAATGAATTCTAAAGTGGTGTTTTGTGCAATTGTAATTTAAATGTACTGCTATATATACAAAAGTGCAATAACATGTGGTTTACAAACACACCCTTTACACAGTAGCAATAAAATATTTCTTGTGAATCTCAACTTAAACATTAATGTAATCAAATCAAATATTAAACCATAGCTATTTGCCACTGCCAGGGCATTAGCCTATACCTTTAGCCTATACCTAACCTTTTATTACCATCAGAGTCCAGTTTTCTTGGGGTTTTTCTGAACAGGTATCAGCAGAAACATTTTTCTTTTATCAGGGAGCAGCAGAAAGGGTCTATGTTGAGTAGCAAGTTTCCCAGCTGCCGAAGTTAAATTGTCTTTAACGTTTTGTACGCGATGCGGAGCACAAATCATTGGAAGAGAGACTGATCCTCACTGTTTGGGAGTTTCCAGAATCTAAATAGTTATCAGGGCATCAACAGGAGGAATCCGCATGGCAGAACATCCCCGCAAAACGAGGCCTACCAGGTAAAGTTATGTTTACAGCTGTGTAGCGCACAGAAGCTGTTGCCATGGTTACCCTCAATAGAGTGCCTGTCTTACTTCTCCCACACGCTGCATCCAAGAAGTCTGCCAAAGCCACCCTCCACTGCTTGTTTGGATGGGTGACTTGCAGACTGATCAACATCCCACCCCTCATGTGACCCATGGATTGACTGTATGTGTATTCAGAGCCAATGCAACTGACTTTCAAATTGATAATAATTTTTTTAAATGAATTGTTCAGTATCTCAGTACTGCAGCGTTACTTGGATTAGTAACTGAAATATTATTACTGTTTTGGAAATAGTAATCCGTTACACTACTAGTTACTATATGTAATGTACTTAATGTAAAATGAGAAAAGTAATATTATTACAGCTCCTGCCCAACACTGCTAACAGTAGGCCTAGCTATGAAATTAGTTTTAATTTAATGTTAGAATATTATACTAATAGAAATAATTTGTACTCCACAGATTCTGTGCAACCAAAATAAAGATTTTTATTAACAAATTGAACTCAATCAGCAACAGAAAACAACTTCCTTAAAAGAGAAAGCAAGCATGTAACTGAAAAGACAAAACTGAACACTTAAATTAGTAAACAGGTGGCATTTTTAATGGCAGTGACTGGAGAATCAGCTCCACCAGCTGTTTATCTCCATCAGCCAGTGAGCTCATGTCCACACAGCAGCAGAAGGCAGAGACAAGCATTCATTCACATTTTCTTTTGCCCTTGTCTCAAAGGTTCAGCTTTTACGGCAATTCAATGGATTGTAAGTCAATCCAGCCAGGTCTCTATACCAATACAGGTATCTTCAGGTATTGGATGAAGACCAGGAAACTATATTTGTACTCCTGTAAATATACTACGTGTGTCCATACATTAATGGCGGGTGCCTCCTAGTGGGTTTTTTCTGTCGCTGACCCCCGACTATCACGCTTGTGCAATATGTAAGGACCGTTGTCCCTAGTTTAATTTTCTTTGCTTTGATTTCCATTTCAAACTTTATGGCTGCAAGTAGCACTGAGACAGCGCGGCACTTTCAAACCTTTCACTGTTTCTAAAAGTGTCTCCACCAGGATCCTCAAAAAGACATTTTTCCCCTTCCTTAGATCATCTATACATCCTTTCCTTGGTGCCTCACTCTTTCATTTTAAAGCTCGTTAGTCATTACAAACAAACAGTGTGGATAGGTGGGTAGTGAAACCTCACTCTACATTTGGCAAATCAGAAGTACAGTATACCAACCACATCAACCGCCTCTGCTGGCTTCAGCCTCACAGAACATTCCTTGTGCACAGATGTTGGGATTGCATAGCGCCTATGGTTGGTTTGTTTACTGTGGAGAGCAGTATTGCCATATAGTCCCGCTAAGATCCACTACATTCTGACTGATTGCTCATAATATCATTTGGTCATAGCCAGTGCTCTATGCCTACATGAAACGGAGGAGATTCATTCATTCACTGATTTTCTGGAAATTCTGTTAAACATTGCCCTACATTTGGATGGGTCACCTACTAGTGATGTATTACTTGATTGTATTTTTTTAAAGATATATTTGTTATATTATAAATATTTATTTATACATTTTTTGCAACAGGACAGTGCATAGTGAAAGGAAGAGGGTGAGAGATAGGGGGCAACACGTAGCGAAGGGCCACAGAATGGATTTGGATCTGGGCCGATGCACAGCGGATGTGAGTCTGTGAGGGAGGACTGTATTAAAGGCTGAACTATAATCAACGAACAGCATTCTGATGTAAGCATTTATGTTTGCCAGGTGAGAGAGGGCTGTATGCAAGGCTGCATAGGGGCAAAACGTCTTCGAGTGTTATTAAGTATAATAAGATATTAAGTATAATATACCCAATATTTCTACAGACTTTCTTGGCCTGCCATAGCACAGCAGAGATGAGATCCTTGATGAGTGGAGCGGGAAACGTTACGAGGAGACATCTGTGTTGTCCCCAGAACAGCAGATATCAAAAATACCATTTAGATTTTTAAGGTTTGTGTAGATATGGATCATGTTGCAGTGCTAGCAAAGGGCTAGCAAAAGCATAGTCTCACTTTGAGGTATTTAATGGCAAGAATAACTGCAATGACCCAAGTATTTTAGTGTCACATAGCCTAAAACCTCTTGATGACAGATAATTTGTGACTTCTTCTGAAGACTATACTGACATTCAGCAATAAAATCATTTTCATATGATGAAACTATACACTATGTCCCAAACTACAAATAGCTGCACTGACGATCCTGAACATCATCATACACACACAAACACCCACTCACACACACCTTCTCCATCATTTCCATTTTGTTCGGTAGTTGTACATGCAGTAATTAGGATGGAAATTATTTCCAACTACAGATTTAACAGCATAACTCTGAAATGCCAAGAGACACAGAGCGAGAGAGACTGGTGTGGACCTCGCTGACCCATAATCACAGAGGTGGATGTATGCAGTTAGACTGTATATTTAGCTTGTCTTCTCATTGTCCTGGTAGCCGGACACTCATGGCCAAACCAAACCCAGGCCACGGTATCATCAAGTTTGGAACAGGCTACTAACAACAGTGATGATACATGCAGGCATAGATCCTATATATACAGCAGCAGATCAACAACCACCAAACTGACAAAATTTGTGTTCTTTAAAAAAAAAGAACAAAGGATGCTTTTATAGCCCTGTCCCCTTATGAATAACATCCCTTTGATATTGATTAGCATAATATATATGTCACTAAATCTCAGGCTGGACAGATATATCCAATGGTTGGCACTCTGATTAGACAGTCCTTAATGCAGGGCATAAAGTCCCTGCCCATAACAGCACATGCAATAGAGACATGATAACAGACCCTTACCTTTCTCTTCCAGCTGCCAGTAGCAGTGATGAATGCCACTTTGCTAGCAGAAAGTGAAGAGAGTGAAGAGAGTGGTGACAGTCCTCCCTCTGGTTGGCAGAGGGAGTGGTGGGAGTGTCACGGCAGCCCTGAAAACTGTGGCTAACTTCACCACAGAATGAGACACTACAGAGACCAATGTGGACCGAAAGTGGATTTGCACACACACCCACACACACGCACACACACAAACACACACACACTTCCAATGTGTGGACTGACCACAATGTGAAAATGCATTAGTGTTTCTTATTTCATATTGAATTACTGCTATCATTTAATATATCACATAGACTGAAAGACCCACAGTTAAGATATCTTCAGTTACTTGATGGTTTCTAAAAGGGCTAGGGTAAACTAGGTCAGAGTACCATGTACTCCAGAGCGTAAAGTAAAGCATAAAGTGACTTTGTGGATGGAGAAACTATTACGGGCATAGTCATCTAGTTAACTTTAAAGGATCATGCTGGCAATATTTTATATTTTTCTTATTGTCAACATTTGTTGACATTGCTCATTTGTTGTCCAAAGTATTGTCAAAGAACCAAAGACACACCTGAACACTGTCCATCACATATTTTATGTTCTTTTAGTCAAAGAAGGTGGAGCAGGTCTGAAGGACGACTAGGAGGTAGGACCAAAAGCGGAACCGCTCAGGAGGACGCACAGGAGGACAACCAGACAGGCAGGACCGCTCTGGAGGCTGGCCAACAAAGCAGGAGTGCAGAACCAGAGGTGGGTTATGGGGTGGTTTCTGGACTAGAAGCTGGCAACTAGGAGTCAGTGAGATGAACTGGAGGAGACAGGGAATCCGGAGGCTGTTGAAGCACAGCCACCAAGGACAGGATCACGGGGCTGCAGCAATACAGGACTACTATCAAAAGTAAAAGTACTAGAAAAGTGCACCTTCTAGCATTTAACTTCTGTAGTTGGTCAAGGTGGAGCTAATTTGGACTATTTAAAGACTAAAAGGCTATTTTAATCTGCAATGCACTATATTCTATATCATATATTTTATATGGAATATCTTAATTTGGTAACTAACTAGTAACTGTCAAAATAATTCTGTGCACTAAAAAGTACAATATGTCCTTTGAACTTTAGGGAAAAGAAGTATATCGGTAGCATAAAATGGAAGTTCTCATATAAAGTACCTCAAATTTGTACTTAGGCACGGTACTTGAGTAGGCCTACATGTACTCATTACATCATTACATGCCAAGACTGTCAAGAACGATCAGGTTTCCCATTAGTGGCTGAACATGTAGCTACTCCAAAGGGTTAAAATCTCCTCCTCATGTTATTACATGTCACCATATCAAATCAAATCACGTATATCTGTCTCGTACACTGTACAATGTGTAGTGACTTAGTTTGTGCCAAGCTCCAGATAGTGCTAATAGCAGAAAAATAGAACAGAATACTGCAGAATAAAATGCACCAAATAAAATATTTTATATATTTTACAAAAGAAACAAGATGTCTGTCCATTTCAGAGAAGTGTGACCACGGAACCAGGGGCCATATGAATAAGAAGCAGAGCAAAGGGCCCTGAAAGTTCCAGCCGCAAAAGACAGGAAAGGGAGGCAGCCGCACTGCGTTCATACAACGAGGAACTCTGAACTGTCATTGCCCCCTGTTGGAACGGCACGGTAAAGGTGTTCTCAGAGACCCCAATCATGAAGTTGCTGCTCCCTCAGTGCTGGTTTAAGGCCTTTGTGAGCTGCAAAAATAAATAACTAAAAAAAACAGCAAGAACACAGCAATGAAAGAAATGTCCAAAGATGATCCTTCACTTCCTCTTCAACCAGCCCCACGCAAGGCTGGACAACACAGAGGACCATGCCACGCTCCAAGTCTGTGTTCACTGCAGAGGAATTGACCATTCTACTGAAGGCACCTGCTGCATGTTTCTATTTTAAGAGAACAGGAAGGGGAAGGAACTTTGGGATTATAGACATACAATACTCATCTGTCTACATACTAAATACACTGCAGCACAGCCTAACATTCATGTTAGGAAGGTCACTGAAGGCCAAGGGGTGTATCTTAAAAGACAGAATTGTCCACAATATGAAGGCATGGACATTTCACAGTGTGGGTGGTCCTGACTCATTTCCACATGTGTAAATCCAGGAGAACCAACAGAACATTTCCTTTTATCTCAGTGCTCTCATACACCGTATTTGTATTTGTATTTCTGGAACTCAAGAAAGATTAAACATTTGAGTGTGTGTGAAAAGCATTGCAGATCTTCCAGCCAACATATCTGTATCTGTGTTTAGTTTGACAGCTTCTTTATTTCACACAGGGTCAGCTCAGTGGGATTTTCTCAGCACCCTGGTTGTCTTTTCTTATCTCCTTTTATCTGACTTCCTGACCTCATGTTGAAAATGTTGCCAGGAAAAGGAGGCAGTTGTTTGACAATTCATATTCAGAGAAAGCAAACACTCCAGCAGACAGTTTCACTGAGCGACACGTCTTCAAACCCAGAGAAAGTAAAGCTGCACCCTCAGCCACTGGTGTCTTGTCCACCTTTCCTTCAGAGGGCAGTGTTCGCTAAACATTTGACAGATTATTACAATTATTAGATGGTGGTGGTGAAGGTTGTTACTGTAATGATTATTGCTGTTATTTACATACATTCCCAATTTCTGTTGTTCTATTTTATTGCAAAGCAATTTCAGCTTCATTTTGTGTATGAAAGCTATATTCTCTAAAAATAAAGTGTATTATTATCATCATCAGTTATAAGTAAAGGTAGAAGTTAAGAAGTTTTGACTGCTATCCTTGTGATATTATACTTAATATCTTATACTTAATAACACTCAGACATTATGCCCTTTGCAGCCTTGCATACAGCCCTCGTTCACCTGGCAAACATAAATGCTTACATCAGAACGCTGGTCGTTGATTATAGTTCAGCCTTTAATACAGTCCTCCCTCACAGATTCACAAACAAATGGTCCAGTAGTGACCTGAAGCCCACACTCTCTGACTGGCTGTTAGATTTCCTCACTAGCAGACTCTAACCTCTAACAGGGTGCTGGGACATTTACTTTGTTTAATTCAACATTGACACATATTCTGACAGACACACTAGGCCACTAACACTAAATACCCTCTTTATTACAGCCTGTACCATAGACGATACATACTTCGTCTGTACTCAGGTGTGTTTCACCGGTAGGTTACAGGAACAGCCGCACGGTGGCATTGTGCGCTCACTTACAGCGGCTCTGCCGGAAATAAGCCGTAGAAGTAGAAGACAGTCAGCGTCAGGTGGTTCTCTGAGAGCCCCGTGTGACAGTTCGGTCCCCCTTCAGCTTTAAACCCGGTGTGAGTGGTCAACGATGTGGACCGGGTCGGTGTTCCCGCTCTGAAGCCTCCCTCGCTGCGCTGATGATGCTGAAAATGAAGCTACCGATGAAAACGGGCGAGGAAGGAGGCGACGACACGCCCGAGGAAGACTCACTGGACCAGCATATCCAGTCTGGACCAGTACCTCCCTCCTCGGGGTCAGGCAGACTACACGAGTCGCCCGGGCCGTCTGTGCATCCATCCCAGCTGGATAAGGAGACCGTGTTCGAGTGGTTCGGCCTACATCTGAACCCGGCTAAGCGGGTCGAGTTCATGTGCGGACTGCTCCACATGTGCCAGCCCCTGGAGCTCCGCTTTCTGGGGTCTTACCTGGAGGATCTCGCTAGAAAAGACTTCCATGTTTTAAGGGACTTCGAGTTTCGAGCTAATAGTCCGAGTGATCTGGGGTTGTTGACAGACATAATCGACCCAGTTGTTCGGTCCAAGCTCCTGGTGTGCTTGTCCCTCCTCGGGTCTGACAGCAGGGAATGTGCTGGAATACTCTTTCGGATACTGAGCCATGTAGACCCGGCCTTGTTCTACAAGAAGTACGACTACCCGCTTCCTCCGTTCAGGGACCCTCATTTCCAGCCACCGTGTCAGGACGGGGATCCGGGGTCCGAGCAGAACTGCTCCTCTACCGACCCCGCGGCGGGGCCCCTGGAGCAGCTGGCCCTGCTGTTCACCATGGCCTCTCTACACCCAGCTTTCCAGTTCCACCAGCGGGAGATAGTCCGAGGCCAGCTGAACAAGACGGAGCTCGCCATGGAGGAGGAGAGACGCCAGACAGCGGTAACCACCAACACTACGTTTAATGCTAAGCTAACTGCTTGCTTCGAAGTTCAACCGGGAGGTCTGAAGCACAGCTAGCTAAATTAGCTTATTAAATAATGTACTAGGCCTGTATGCTAAGTACTGTAGCATGAACCTTACTGTCCCTGTATCATGAGCGATCGCCTGTGGCAAGACAGCTAACTTCATGCTAACAGAGGAACGGCTAGCCCACACAGATTAACCTGCCAGCAGCTAAAGTGGTTTTAGTCAGTTCCACAACTGTCCCTCACATGTCTGGGGTAAGTTACTGCTATGTGTTGGTGACCATGTAACGTTAACGTTAGTGGTGCTGGGTAAACTGGGGTGACAACTTGCTAACTTTAATTTAAACTGACAAACTTATCAGCAGAGAGCTGCTCTTTACACAGCTGCTTCTCATTTCATCACTTCATGTGTAATTTACCGTCAGAGCACTTGATAAAAACTAAACTTTGAGAGACCTGCCTGAGAACTGGGACTTTATTTACCCAGCAGGAGTATTCCAGCTTTTAGTTTTGTTTTTTCAGCCCCCTTTCCCACCCTGCACTTCAGTGTCTGCGTTAGTGTTGGATGTGTTAAAGCTTAGTATGTGTTGCTGAAAGGATGTGCTGACTAAAGTACAAGCCTCCTTACACAGTGATGTAATGTTGTCTTGTTTACCAGAGACAAACCTGGGCGTAGACAAACCTGGGCGTAGCATCTAAGGAGGGAAATAAGGAAGCAAGCTGGCTCTTTACAAAGCAGGTAACCTGGACTGAAAGTCCTCACCAAACGTTGAAACAAACCTTTCTACACCATTCCCAGATCTTAGGGGGTTCTACCTTTTACAGTGATATCCAGGTATCTGTAAACCCACTTTGTGTAACCGCCCCCTGGAGTTTGGGTTCAGTGCTTGTCAGTTACTGAAGCCAGAAAATCCGGATGTGGCCAAAGGGCATGGAGCCTGGGTGGAGCTAATGTGGGAAGGCCAAGTGGAGACCTCCAGGGCGGACACCTGCCAATCAAGCAAACATTATTCCAAACACACCTCTGTATTAAAAATTACCACCAGGACACACATGTGAGAACTGAAACCTTAAGGTCACTTCCTTGATGTCCAAGCTTTCTTGAAGCTAACATCTAGTAGCTATTTGGTGGTTCGGGGTCAATCCATTTCTACACTGCATTCCTTATCACCCAAGCACCATCTTTGTCTCTGTCCGCCAGTCTCTGCGTTCCTCTCCGTCTGCCTTTGTCCATAGAGGTCAGACTGCGAGTTAGCAGGTTTTTATTCCATCTAGTTCCAGACTAATTCAGACTGCTGCTTGCCCTGATTAGACGTGTTTTATTCATTCGAGGGAAAAACCAGTGTTGTCTTTGCTGGGATGAAACCCTCCAGTCTGAAATATGAGATCTGTACTGTGTGTCTTTGAGGCAAGGATAGATTATTGACTGTACACTAATAAATGGAAAAATCACATCTCAAATATCTGAAGTCATGTTAGAATGCAAAGCTGTTCTGCAGCCGACTCTTGAGTGTCCAAGCCTCCCACCAGCACGTGAACCCCCCAACCCCACCACTCGGGGTCAGCCAGTTAGCAACTGAGCAATGTTTGGAAACGTGTCAGTGTCTAATGTAAATGACATGGGTCCGTAGTGATCAATAGGTGATGACCGACTTGGTGTTAGACCTTTTATCATGTTGCTCGTACCTTTAAACAGACATCCAGTAGGACTGATGCTCTGTGGCTCGGTTTGGGATGAATCCCTGAGCTTGACAGTGTTGTGAGTCAGGGCCTGGTGAAGATGAACTGCTCTTAATAAAATTACACGTCATTTTTAGAGTGCTGTAGGGTCTCTGGACTGTGGTACTGTCAGATGTGGTAAAAGACAGAGGGAGGCCGCAGTGGGTCCTGGTGTGTTGTCCTCAGGCAATTCTGCTTTAGTTGCCTTTTTGAAACCCCACAGGCTGCATGCTGCAGCTCAGCTGGTGTCAGCTTCATGTATTACATATTATGTTTGCTCTTAACTGTTTACAGCCTGTTTAACATTTAGTGGGTTTGTGTAGATGTAATGCTATAATTTGTAATTGATCCGATATTAATATATAAATATAAATAAGAGGAAAGAAAATAAATTTCAGCCATGCTCACTTAGCTCATTACGATTATCTCTGCCCTGCTTTTTATTTTACTTCTCCACAAATACACTTTTGATTAGCCTATTTACCAATTTTTTTCTCGTCTTTGTTTTGTTTTTGTTGTTGCTTTTTTTTCTGTTCTCCTGTTTACATATTGCACTCCTGTATATGTATGTCCTATAATGCTTTGCCAGTTTCGAAAAATGCAATAAAGAGTTAAGAAAAAAAGACATCAATTTAAAAAAAAAAAGTATGCTGACACATGTGTCAGCAGGACCACACATTCGGCCTTTATATGAATGATTTCAGAGTGGCGGTTTCTCAGTGACTTCAGAAATAAACAGACATGAAGGCGTCCCCCCTGCGATTGTCAGGAGGGGTGAATCGGCCTAATTATCCTCTAGCGCATGGCCCTAACTATAAGCTTTATCAAAGAGTCTTAAGCCCACTCTTAAATGTGGAACCCTGAGTTCTGGGAGAGCAGCCTGATCATAAGGAAACAAAGCAAAGCCCTCCTGATGTGGATGATCCAACTTTACACTGTGCTCAAACATTATGAATGTGACTCATATATCAGGGGCTTTGTTATTGAAACGTCAGATATTTCAGTTGAAACATAAAATTTTACATACTGTACCTTAGATCTGATTGGGCCCGGTGTGTTGATCAGGTTCAGGCGAATGAAGAACCCGTGTGAGCCAGTAACTAACTCTGTGTGTTTTTTTTCCTCCAGGAGCTGATGTGTCACAAGACGGATTACCTGCCTTCCCCAGCGCTGGGTTTGGGGGAATATAGTGCCTCCCACTCTCCCTGCCAGAGCCCACGATCCAGCAGCTGGGCGACACAAAGAGAAGGTGAATGGAAACAGTTACTGTACTTAATAATTGCTATCATTTACTGGAGGTGCAGCATTTGGATTTGTGGATTTTATAAGCTTGATTTAGTAATGGTCCTAAAATAAACACTGCAGGGATCAAACACCTACCCACTACACTGTACAGCTCCCCCCACACACATTTCTTTCCTTCAGTAACCTTTTAAACAATAAATGTCTCAGCACACAGAACATACTGATTGATAATAGTAAGTGCTGTAATAACCCTGATAATTGTAAAGGCTTTCATTAGACATGTACTGTCAAGTGGATATTTGGTTTAAGAGTTTATCACTGCTCTGTGTTGTTGCAGCGGTGCATATAGAGGGAATTGTGCTCAGGGGCATCTCTCAGACCAGAATAGACAAGGAATACAACTTTGAGGTAGGTCACCACACACACACAGTGTAAATATGTATGTAATAAATTGTTAATTAACTTTGTGTTACTTTTTTCACGGTGCTCCTAAATGTGTTTGTGTGCTGCTAAATGTTTTCCTTTAGCAGCACATGTACTCGTTGTGAAAAAGGTTAGCATAGAGCTGAGTGTAAATGTGACCGGCTGTCTGAGCCTGAGTGTTAGTTGTGATGGGCAAAAAAACTACCACGTTGGCCTCATGTTTATGTGATACCCATATTTTCCACAACAAAAGGATTGATATGCTCCTGAAGTATACAGCTACTGTAGTTACTTTACTGCTACTTTAAAACTGTTTTAGTGGGAACACTGATTCACTACTGCCAACACATGGTTATGTTCTCCTGTGTAACTAGATTATGCAGTACTGTGGTCTGTTCATAAAAGTGAATTGAAATAAACTACCAATGAACTACCAATTTTCAAAAGGCAGTTTTTTAAGGTGATGTGTGTAAAAATAGCATTTAAAATGAAATATTGTGGCGCTGCAGAGATGTCCTGGCCGACACATCATGTTCTGCAGAATTCAGAAAACATCTTTGGAAAAGAGACCCTCAAAAACACCATAATCATTTTAATATGTGATGGAATGAGAACAATTCTTAAAAATTGTTAGTAATACAAATCATATTGCAAATGCAGTATCAGTCAAAATAATCACTATTAGATATTTTTCTAATTGATCAGCCCTACAGCATGCTTACTGCAGCCTAACTAAGCAATAAGAAAAGCGTGCAGCGTGTCATGAACTGACTGTCTTCATACGTTCATCCCCACTGGTGTTGCATGTTGAGTCACAGTACACTATGATGTGTTCCCACAGCTGATTAGACTCATTAGCTCTTAGCTTCATGAACATTGATCACGTAATTTGTAATGAATTTGAGCCACTCTGTGTCCACTGAAAGTCACCTCACCATTCGCAACTGACCGGATGGTGGTGCTCCTGCCATTTATGAATGTATTCCTCAGACTCATGCAGTTACTCAGAAAAGATGGGACCTCTCTCTGTGTCTCAGCCGGTGCTCTAACACATCTTATTGTTCTTTTTCTTTTGTTTAAAATGTTCTTTTTATTACCATTTTGGTGTTGTATGAGTTGTATGTAACACTGAGTCACTAAAAACAGGTCCCTTCAGTCAGTACGGTGTAATCTTGTCTGTCTGGGTTTGTTTTTACTGTCACTGCGTAGCCCCATTTCCTTTTTCATGTTGCAGATTTCTCACGGTAGCCTATGTCTTGATGAAGAATGTTCTGTTCTGTGTTTCAGGTGAAGTGGTCAGACTCTTCTTCTAGCACTGTGACCAAAACCCACCTGGAACTGGAGAACTTCCTTCTTAAGGTACCACTTTTGCTGATGTTATTGACTTTCCACGCATATGCAACAACTGCTACCACATTTAGCCAGTATTTAGAGCAGCGACAGTGTCAAAGCATCACTGTGTCTACACGGAGGAGCGGCAGCAGCTTCAGTCCTCATCTGTGTTGTTGAATTTCCAGACTTGTTGGCATGCAGCCGTGGTCGTGTTCATAAGTCATCTCCTGTAGCTCCTATGAAAAAAAAGTAACACACGGGATGTGTTCATACAGGCACCAATGCTGAAGCTTGGCTAAATCCCAGTTCAGTTTCAGGTCTGTGTAATGTGAAGTGGATCAGCACCATTTAAAGACACTGTCATCTCTAACTCCGCCTCCATTAGCAACCTTCTGGCATATGATCTGGATGTGTCCTTCATGGATCTCCATGAAGCTGCCACTCCCTTCCACACACCAAAGATGAGCGTCAAATCTGCTTTAGGGACCTGAAAAAGATCAACCCAGACACCTTGACTGTAGACCTTCAGGATCTCTCCTCTGCTGATTTCTCTGTCACTGAGTTGGTTGACTTCTACAACCAATCTCTGAGCAGTCCCCTAGATCTCCACACCTTGTCAAAACCAGAACGGTCATCTTCTTACGCTCAGCCCCCTGGTACACCTGCGAACTGTGGAAGATGATGACAGCTGGGCATGTCCTTGAGCGGCATCTCAAGGCCTCAGAACTCACTGTTGAAGCCTACAGAGACCATCAGAAGTCCTACACAAGGTCCTTGAGAGATGCACGGTCACAGTTCTACTCCAACATCATCAACAATAGCCCTGGCAACTCCAAGCAACTTTTATCCACTATAAATTACAAACTCAAACTGCAAACTCACTCTCATTCAGAAGCCTCAGAGGAGAGGTGCAACGACAGGCTTATCTCCAACCTTCCATTCCTTTCTAAGGTACTGCAAAAAGTAGTTGCCTCACAGCTTCAGGACCATCTAAAACAAAACAACCTGTTTGAGAAATTCCAGTCTGGTTTCCCCACTGGCCACAGCACAGAAACAGCTCTCGTCAGAGTCACAAATGACCTGCTGATGACGGCAGACACTGACTCCCCTTCTCTTCTCATGCTCCTAGACTGCAGCGTTCGATACTGTGGACCACAACATCCTCCTTCACCGTCTACATTCCAACATGGGTCTCTCTGACTCTGTCCATAACTGGTCCTCACCCTCACTGGGAGAACTGAGCAAGACGCCTTGGGTGAGGTTAAATCCCTCAAGGCTCAGTGCTCGGCCCCACCCTGTTTATTCTCTACATGCTCCTCCTTGGCTGTGTCATCAGCCGGCATGGAATTTCATTGAACTGCTATGCTGATGACACTAAACTGTACCTCGGGGCAAACACAACCCCCTCTGCTGCCCTGCCATCATTCACTCTGACTCATATTTCCTGAAACCTCCCAGGACCAAGCTCCATACAGCGGGAGATTGGGTTTTCTGCTCAGCCGCTCCCAGTCTTTGGAATGTTCTCCGTGACCACCTGAGGAAACTACAGACTGTGGATGTTTTTAAACGCAGCCTCAACACCCACCTTTATAAGGAGAGCTTTTGGTTGAACTCTTGCCCTTTTCTTTGCCGTATTGTTATTATTTTTAGCACTTACCCGTTTTTATCCTGTAACACTTTAGGATTTGTTTAAATAGGAAGTGCATTACAGATAAAATTTAGTCAGTAAAGACCGCTGACGCTGAATTGCACTTGATACCAGATTTGACAAGTTTACACACACACACACACACACACACACACACACACACACACACACACACACACACACACACACAGCACACCTGATTTGTTCTCCACCGCCCTGTGTCTCTGCAGCTTCCTAAGGATCAGTATACTGAGTCTTTTGAGAAGAATATCCTGAGGCTTCTGAACCAGGGGGACCAGAAGGAGACCCGGGAGGTGGAAAGGAGCCTCAGGTACTTGATATTTAACCCACATACACCTTTTGTGTCAAATAATTGGGATATATAATATAATTTATATTTAGCATCAGTCTTTTCTTTGAGTGTGGCTCTAATACCAACCTGAAGGCAGTTGAGTGTTATTTATAATGAATAATAATTAAATTTAATGAACAAAGTGGAACAGTGCAAACGTGCTTGTTGAACTGGCTGACTAAGACGGGGAAGTGCAGTTTGGAAAACAATTCTTTAGTACTCATTTCTTTCTGTATTCTTTCCTGCATTGGTCTCCTTCAGTGAAAGTAAAATAAATTCAGTGTTGGGTCCTTCAGCAGAAAACAATGGACCTGTGTGGATTCTGTGCTGCTGTTTGGTGTTCTTTGTGTTCATAGATACGATTACATGAATACACCGCAAACTGCTGCCAACCAAGACCCCTCTTGACCTGATTGTGAAGCAGTCAGTAGAATTTTTCGCTGTCTCTGATTACTTTGCTCAAGTTTCCAGGCTGGAGCAGTGGTGTAGGTCCAGCTGTCTGTCAATCAATGCTGTGAAAGCAAAGGAGCGGATTTTACAGAGATGTTATATAGAGGTGTAGTGGGACCAACAGTGTGGATTGTGCATTTTATATTAAATAAATTTGAACTACTCAAAATTATTCCCCTCTCCCTGAGAGCAGGAGGAGGGGTTGAGATCAACTTTCAGCAGACGGCTGAAGAGACCCCAACAGAAGGGTGGTGGAAAGGTTGCTTTCTCTAAGTGCTATTCATGAGCAGTTGATCGTAAAACTGGCACCTTTGATTCTACAGCCTGATAATGCGGTGCCTGACTGTTAAACTGACAAAAGGGACATTAACCAGCGATTAGCATTTCCCTGAACAGCCTATCGGAACTCCCTTTTAGAGGGGGGCAGGAAATCCTAAAATATTTGATTATAATACGCGCAAATAGATTCTATAGATTCTTTTCTTTTATAGACATTAAAAGTTTAGAAAGACAGTCCCTCGGGAAACCGGAAACGCTGCCTGTCGGGAACAAAGGACTGCCCTCTGGGGAACCACGCACCAGACCACAAAAGAGCAACACACGATGTCACCCTCTCTTTTTTTTTTTTTTTTTCTCCTCGTTCTCTTGTCTTCCGCTCTGCTCTCTGGATGCTTCGGTACGCGTCCGGCGTGCCTCTCCCGGCAACGCCCTAAGAATTCCGACCAGTGCAACGAAGTCTTTGTTTGAAAGCTACGCAAAGTTCTAGCCTACCTCAGTTCCAGCAACTTAAGTTGTTTTATTTTCTTTCTTTCTTTTGTTTTGTTTTGTTAAAGTTATCAGTCCGTTAAGTTACACTGGACCAAGTTCCCTTTTTAAGCTTTTTCGTCGAGCCAACTTCACCGAGGTCAGACCAAGCCACGTGGTCTCACCAGCGGCAACGAAGGAAACCTGAAAACAGACGGAGGACGGCCAACCCTTGAGGTTTTTCTTCAATCAGACACGGAGAACCCTGGAGAATCCCTAGCAAAAAGCCAGGATCAGGCAGCTAGCGTGGGACCCGTGCAACAGGCCAAAGCAGGCCGTCGACAAGCAGTAAGACCCAACAAAATATTCTGTGGTCAGGGATGTCCCATAATGTTAATATTATCTTTTTAACTCCTAAACTCATAGCTTACTTTCATTAGTTCTCCTCTGCCGTATGAGTCAAATGCTTCCCACAATCGAACCTCCATTCTCATTGTTTAGCCATTGCTTATTTTCCCTGATGTATTTAACCACCCTTTTATATCGCTTTAGTTAGTTAATAAATTCACTGTAATCAAGAAATTTTTTAAAATTAATAGCTAGTTTAGACATGCTACAGAGGAGACATGCCACTTTAAGAATCCTCAGTACAACTTTATAGGGAAAACCCATAACGCCAAAGATGGCGGTTGTCCCACCCCTCCTGCTAGAAAGTCAATCGTCCGAGGCGGGAAACATATTTCAGCCAATTGCGTGCTTCCACTGACGTAAGGGGCCTACTGCGCATGTGCAGTAGAAGTATAACCGGAGTCACCGGTCGGGGAAAAATGGTTTTTAAACCTTATTTTGAGGCAAAGTCGTTTTTTTAATCAGCTTTTATTGCTGATTCCAGTCATGTAGTTTTTATGACCAGTAAGTGCAGTTCTGGCTTTCTCCCCATTCATTCAGATGGGAGTCTGGTCTTGTTAGTCTGAAATGGCTGCCCGGAGGCGTTGCCAAGATAGCTGCCGAGTGGTACGACTTGCCTATAAGGACCTTGTTTCACATCATGCAGAGCCACCCCTGTCGCTTACACACTGTGGTCAATCAGTGGAAACTGTTTTCAGTATTTAGGTACACTTATGGATGACACATTGAGTTTCACTGAAAATACTGATTCCAAATGTAATAAAGCCTGGCAGAGACTGTTTTTAATTAAGAAACTGAAGGAGTTTGTGGTCAGTCAAAACATCCTTGACAAAGTGTATGCCTGATAGAGAGTACTCTGGTGTTTAATATCTCTGTCTAGTTCGGACTTCTAACACTGGCTCTAACACACTATCAAAAACAAGCTGGCCAGGATAGTCAAAACAGCAGGAAAAGTAATAGGCCACAAAAGTCTTGGGATGACTTTTAGAGTCCAGCAGCCTGTTGCACCAGCGATACGCAAGTTCTACCTTAAGTTAGGGTGCAAAGTCCACACTAAACAATACGTTGAAACTAGTTAGTTTGAGACTTAAGCTGTGTTGATGTTTGGTTGCACCACCGAGACGTAAGGTGCATCTTAGCTACTCTGGCATAAAGTCCATACTCATCAAAACAGTGTCGCAGAAATTGACGTTTACACATCCCATGGCCAATCAGTGAACAGTAACGGGCAGATGAAATTGTAATGTTATAACGTATATACGCAAAATCTATGTTTTGCCCCCCCCCACCCACTATTTTTACTCTTTAATCCAATATTTTCTTTGGGCTAGTAATCTACTCTTAATTTCGCTACATTTTCAATTCATAACTTAACCAGTCTGTGATCTGTATTTTGCTTCATTAACCCGAAATGAGCTGCTGATCAGCTGTCTATCACTGGATTACTTTGATGCTTAAGAAAACTTGATGTGACGAACATGAGGACAGAGATAATGATATCATCAGAAAGTGTGAGTCACACTCAATCTAAAAATGTGTGTATCATGTCTGTGTGTTTGGATTTGACTGGTTATGAAACATGGGGGAATTTTAATGCAAAAACTGGGACAATCAAACCCTAAGGGTTTTAAAGTACCGTAACTGCCTCCAAGAGCTGTGTGTCCCAGTACACAGGTCATGCATGTAGGTCTCTGGCTCCATGCCTCATCGTTTGGAAAGATATTATGATTATTTCCTAATAGCTGGACTGATAGTTGACCACCAACAATGGGTGAGGCTGACTTTCAAAGCCGGCTCTGCCCTTTTTGTGATCCACAGCTCACCCTCCCTCTCACACTGGTGCACATCAGTTTCATTTTGTGGGAAGTGAAACTGGACAGTGAACCTACATGAACTCAAGCTTTTCATCAGAAGCCCGGCCCACAACTGGATGCGCTGCAATCAATCATGCCTGCTTTTGCAACCCTCTCACCTTTTGTGGGCCTGGGCTTTACAGCGCTGCAGGAAAAGCTTTTGCTTTATTATTTTACCTGCAGATGGTCTTTATACCTACAGTATATTGGTGTTGGAAGGGATAGACGGTTTAAAAATGAGTTTTCATGAAGCATTTAAAATAAAAAAAAAACAGGTGTAGGTCCACTGACTACGATGAAACTAAATTATTAGGGCCTGAGCACGAACTGTGTGAGGTCCCTATTGAAACTGAAGGGATTATTAAGGTGCGTTCCCACCGAAAGCAAATCCAGCGTTTTGGGGGGCTTGATTACATCCAAAGTCAATGCAAAGACGCGAATTCACGACGCCTCATCCCGGAGCGGATGAGGCGTTTGTCGCGCAGTTCGTGCGAGTTAAAATTTTTCAACTTGGGCGAGAAATTCGCTTGACGTGATGTTGCGAAGGCCTATCAGCATTGAGATTGTCCAAACGTCACTGGCGGCTTCGGAGCGTTGTTTGGAGAGGACCAGGCGAGCGGTGTAATGACAAGCCACTGTCCGACAGGGAGCTGCTAAAGAACGGGGAAGTGGATGGGGAGTAGTGCTGCAGCTTTCGGACAAATAAACACCCGTAGTGGGTCTGGGTTCTGCTCTAACAACTATGCCGTTTGCCAGCGGGAGGAGGTCCGAGTTAACTGGTTTTATTAAATTATCTTTTTACTTTAGTTTTGGGAATTACAACTTGATTTATCTTCACTTGTGCTTCTCGGCAGCTAGATTCCGTGCACATCCGGTTCCACTGTTGACTTTAGCGTCGGACGGCACCAGAGTTCTGCTGGACTACTACTTCATTTTTATATAAAAACCGGACAAAGCTGGACGTTACTTGGATAAAAGAAAGCGAGGAAGTTGAACTACCTGGTGAGTTTAGAAAATGTGTGTCTGTAACTTTATTCCAGCTGTCGTTGTACTTTACTCTGAACAGGTTAGCATAGTCCTGATCGATCCGAAGTCCAATCAGAAAACGCGTATTTTAAAAGTTGTCGTCCTGCTGACTTGCTGACAGACCTGACAAAGAATGAATTCATATATCTAACAAAATGGCATCATATTGTAGTTATTTCGGCAGCAGTTTGATCAGTTTATTGCAATTAAATCACAGCAAAAGGTTTACTTTGGGTTCATATAGCTGTAGTATCCGCGGGCTGTGTTAAAACGCGTGTGTGAGAACACTGAAAACGCAGATTTAGGACCCGAGCACGAACTGTGCGAGGTCCCTATTGAAATTGAAGGGATTATTTTTGTTTTTTCTGCAAAGTAACCTCAATTTTGGGGGCCTAAACATACTCGAAAACTCACCAAACTTTGCACATAATTCAGACGCGGTGAAACTTATGATTTTATGGGTTTCCTGCATGGGTGTGGCAAAATGGCTCGCTAGTGCCCCCCTGCAGAGCAGCCCCCGTGACACTTTTCACCTACATGTATGAAATGTCTGTGACACATGTATCATGTCCAGACGTACAAAAAGCCTCTTGGAGTGATGCCCGACACCCAACAGGAAGTCAGCCATTTTGGCTATTTACACACTCCGTACTTTAACGAACTCGTCCTAGGGATTTAGTCCGATCAACCTGAAATTTTCGCTGTGCACTCATTCAAACGGTTATTAGAAGTCGACCAGTTTGCCTATGGCGTATCATCAAAAATTGGTGATTCGCCATGAAACAGGAAGATGTTATAACTTCAGTACACATGCTCACATCTCCTCCAAATTTGATAAGTATAACAAAAGTACTGCTCTGAATACATTCATATGCCAATATTCACTCAAAGTCATAGCGCCACCTGCTGGCAACAGGAAATAACACATTTTACGCTGTAATGTACAACTCCTAGCAGGCTGGACATATCAACTTCAAAACTTTCCCAGAAAACCCATAATGCATTGTTGAAGCCATGTTGTAAAACTCGTGACTTTGCAGTTAACAGTGTGGCGGTGGCGTGGTGGCAAAGTTGAACTCTTCGCCATGACACAGGAAGTTGTTGTAACTTGACTGTACATTTTTTATTTTATTTTATTTTTTTATTTTTTTTATTACAAGAATTGTATAGTTACAGTTCACGTTTTTATAAGGAACAAAAACAGAGACAGTGAAAAAAATAAATAACAAAGAAACAAACAAAAAAATTATAAAACAAAAATAAAGTATACAGCCAGAGTGTCAAACAATAAATATCAGTTAAATTAATTATAAAGTTATATTAGATAAATGTTGTAAACATTTTGATGCTGATTTACTCTTCAGTCCAGAAATACAGACTATATAATTTTTTAAGTCAAATTTAAAAACATTGAAAAGAGGTTTGTTCTTCATAAATTTTGATTTATGAATAAAGAATTTTCCAAGCAAGATTAATAGATTGACTATGTATTGTACAGAGGAGTTTGAATCAGAGAAATAAAATAAAATGTCAAAATTGGATATTTTTACATTTGAGCCAAAGTGTCCATTAATGAAGCCTTGTATATACAGTGGGTACGGAAAGTATTCAGACCCCTTTAAATTTTTCCACTCTTTGTTTCATTGCAGCCATTTTCCAAAAATCAAAAAAGTTCATTTTATTTCTCAGTAATGTACACTCAGCACCCCATCTTGACAGAAAAAAACAGAAATGTAGAAATTTTTGCAAATTTATTAAAAAAGAAACTGAAATATCACATGGTCATAAGTATTCAGACCCTTTGCCGTGACACTCATATTTAACTCAGGTGCTGTCTATTTCTTCTGATCATCCTTGAGATGGTTCTACACCTTCATTTGAGTCCAGCTGTGTTTGATTATACTGATTGGACTTGATTAGGAAAGCCACACACCTGTCTATATAAGACCTTCCAGCTCACAGTGCATGTCAGAGCAAATGAGAATCATGAGGTCAAAGGAACTGCCTGAAGAGCTCAGAGACAGAATTGTGGCAAGGCACAGATCTGGCCAAGGTTACAAAACAATTTCTGCAGCACTCAAGGTTCCTAAGAGCACAGTGGCCTCCATAATCC
>NC_060150.1:19945948-19968624 GCF_021292245.1 Micropterus dolomieu | reverse complement strand
AAAAAAAAAAAAAAAAAAAAAAAAAAAAAAAAAAAATAATCCGAGCAGATTCAATAGGGACCTCGCACGGTCGTGCTCGGGCCCTAAAAATGGTAACAGAAATAAACTATCATCACTGGAGCAGTGCTGAGGATGAATTTGAATTTAAAATTCTGATAGGTTGGGGGAAAAAGCTGCTCTTCTATATCTCTTCCCCAGAAGGCAGCAGGATGAACAGGCTGTGGCTGGGTGGGTACTGTCCTTTAGTATACTCTGGGCTCTGCGAAGGCCCCTCACCAAACCGATATCACTGATGCTTGGGAGATGGGTACCAATTAAATTTTTGTTTATATAGCGCCAAATCACAACAACAGTTATCTCAGAGAACCAATGATCTTCTGAGCAGTTTTAATCACCCGCTGCAGAGCCCTCTGGTCCTGGGCCGTGCACATCCCATACCAGTTTGTGATGTTTCCAGTCAGGATGCTTTCTATTGCTCCTCTGTAAAAGCTGACAAGAACTTGGTGTGGGAATTTGGCCTTCTTAAGCTTCCTCAAGAAATACAGTAGTTTCTGAGTTTTCTTCACCAGTGTGGAGATGTGTGATGACCATGTCAGGTTCTCTGTGATGCAGATTCCCAAAACTTGAAACCTGCCCCACCTCAGCACCACTGATGTAGACAGGAGTGTGTGTCTTTATCTCCTTCTTCCTAAAATCAATGATTAGCTCATTGGTTTTGCTGATGTTGAGCAGTAGGTTGTTCTCTGAGCACCACTACAAGATTTTGAATAGCCTCCCGATATGAAATCTCATCGTTGTTTGAAATCCGGCCGATGATGGTGGTGTCATCCGCAAACCTCACAACAGAGTTCTCTTCATGTTGGGGGATGCAGTCGAGGGTGTACAGCATGAACAGGAGGGGGCTGAGCACACATCCCTGGGGGCCTCCGGTGTTGACTAGACTGGAGGAGGTGAGTCCGCCAATCCGAACTGACTGGGGTCTGTTTGTGAGGAAGTCCAATATCAAGTTGCAGAGTGTTGTGTTTAAACCCAGAGTGCTGGGTTTGCTGATCTGTTTCATAGGGGAGATTGTGTTGAATGCTGAGCTGAAATCCACAAACAGCATTCTGATGTAAGGGTTGTTTTTCTCAAGGTGTGTGAGGGCAGTGGAGATGGCATCCTCTGTGGATCTGTTGGTTCTGAAAGCTAACTGCTGAGGGTCCAGGCTGGGATATTGTTTTTTTTTTTTTATGTGCTGAAGAACCAGTTTCTCAAAGCACTTCATTAGAATAGGGGTGAGTGCCACAGAGCGGTCGTTCAGACTAGACACTGCAAACATTTTAGGTACAGGAACGATGGTGGCTGTCTTGAAGCAGGTGGGAACCCTCTCCTGAGACAGTGAGATGTTGAAAATGTCAGTAATAACATCAACTAGCTGATTGGCACAGGTTTTTAGTATACCGCCAGGAATGTTATCAGGCCCAGCTGATTTACTCATATTCACTCTCAGCAGGACTCTCCTCACATCTGCTGTGGATACTGACAGTGGCCGGTCCTCTGGAGGTGGAGTAGACTTTACAGCTGACTCCTTGTTGAGGAGATCAAAGCGAGCATAAAAGGTGTGAAGTTCATCTGGTAATGTGGCCTCACACATGACGGGGGAGCTCCTGCTTTTGTAGCCTGTGATATTTCTGATGGCCTGCCACATATCTTTGGTGTTGAGGTCTCTCCTCTGCTGATGTCTCCGCTTTGCCTCCTTGATGCCAACTTTCAGTCTCGCTCTGGTGGTGCTGTAAGCTTCTTTATCACCCAAGAAAAGCAGCTTTTCTGGCTCTGGATAGAGCCCTCACCTCTCCATTCATCCAGGCCTTCTGATTGGGGAATGATTTTATCGTTTTAGTGATCACCACATCATCAACACATTTGCTGATGTAAGATGTCACTGATGATGTATATTCCTTAAAGTTGATGTGGCTCTCCTGGGCGGTGGTCTCTCTGAACATACTCCAATCTGTGCTCCCAAAACAGTCCTGCAGAGCTGCTGTAGATTCATCTGTCCACATTTTGACTGTTTTAACTGTTGGCTTGACCCTTTTAATCAGCTGGGTGTAAGTGGGCTGAAGAAGCAGAGAAATATGGTCTGATAAACCAAAATGGGGACGGGGGAGGACTTTGTAGCTGCCAGGAATTTTGGTGTAGACGTGGTCCAGTGTGTTTGTTCCTCTGGTGGGGTTGTGGACATGCTGGTGGAATTTAGGTAATACTGTTCTGGGATTTGTTTGATTAAAATCACCACCAACAATACAAACACCATCAGGTTGGTTTGTCATGTGACTGCTGATGACCTCATACAGTTCCTGTAGTGCATTTTTTTTTAATTTGCATCTGGAGGAATGTTAACAGCAACGACAAAAACACTGGAGAATTCTCTGGGCAGATAGTATGGCCGACATCTCAATATTAAAAATTCCAGATCTGATAAACATTGTCCATCCACTTTAGCTGCGTTTGAGCACCAAGCATTATTTATGTAGATACACAGTCCTCCTCCCCTCGTCTTACCGGACTCAAGTGCCCTGTCTGCGCGGAATAAACTCCTCACGTTAAGTGTGACAGCTTCCTCAGGTACGCTGCTGTGCAGCCAGGTCTCTGGCACAGCAGTCTCTGCTTTCCCATTGCTGAGCAAGCCTTAGTCTTACTTCCTCATTTTTACTCTCCAACGACCCGACATTAGCCAGGAGTAGGCGGCAGTGGGAAAGCCTTTGGTTCGAACTTATTTAATTTCACTCTTCTCCCCGCTCTCTTTCCTCTCTTCCTTCTCCAATGTTTCCTTCAGCTTGTCTGCTTGTTTTGTCGGGAGATGCCGTTGCTAGTTATCGTTTCCAGATCCGTTGCACTCAGTCCAGTCCCCGCACTTTCTTTTCCAATATTGATTAATGTATTTCTGTCATAGGTGATCATAATTAGACAAGTTTCCATAAAAAAGGAGGAAAAAAACAGATTAAAAGCAAAAATAATAGCAAAAATTAAGGGAGCTACTGGTCGCTGCGTCTACACGCGCTGCCATTGCCATGGATACAGACTAAGAAGTGAACATAATATTTAGAGAAGATGGATCTTTATGCATTGTGTTCTGCTTGCCCCTGACAGAAACCCTAATAGCCGTTTCCTCTGTTCTGTCCCCTTTAGGGAAAGGTTCCTGTCGGCTCCTCCGGTCTTCAGACAGACCAGGAAGGTCTGCAGCTTCTTCAACTGTGACTCCAGTTACTCTACAAAACCTACCTGCTGCAGATGTGAGTTTAAAAAACGTGCTCCTTCTTCAGCTATGTTAATGTTTTTTAAAGCCAGCCCCTGGAACAAGTAACAGTTCAGCTTTCCTGTTGTCTCACCGATCTGACCTCCTCACAAGGACACCACATACTCGTTCCTCCGTTTCACAGTGCACTCACTGATATCTTCTTCTAGAGCAAGTCAAACCGCGTTTCTTTGATCCATATTTACACCTTCGCACCGGTGACAGCTGTGAATTTAACTGATGCTCGGGAGATGGGTACCAATGATCTTCTGAGCAGTTTTAATCACCCGCTGCAGAGCCCCCCAGTCCTGGGCCGTGCACAACCCATGACGTTTTTATTCTGGCTATAAGAATCAAGAAATTATGACGTAATTTCACCCAGATGAGGTGGTGATGATATTTTTTACCCAGAAGGTCAAAGTCAACTTCAATGTAACATCATACGTCCTGGCCATTATTTAACATCATTACTCAGGAACAGAGAGGGTGGGGGGCTGAAAGTCGAGCGTCATCAAAGTCACGTGACGTGCTTATAGAGAGGCTTCACATCTAACAGAAAACAGCTGCACATGTTGTGTAGCTGGACTGTAAGAATCCATCTTTACATGATAATTAAGTACATGTGTACCTGTTTAGCTAATAAAGCCTCTGAATGAAATCATACCTATGTATCATCAATATAGCTGAGCCAAAAAAAAAAACTTTTTTATTCAGCTCCTTCCAAGTATTCACTATTTATATTACGAGTCTGGATGGATTGACTGCAACCTGACCACGGGGCGGATATTCTAGTTTTCAGGTGACGACTTATGTTTATGTTGAGTAAATACATTTGGTGGAAAATTGCAGTTTTAAAGAGCAAGAGCATTACTGCAGCATTGAGCCATCTATAACCATCAGATAGTTGCAGTTGTTGGTTTCTTAAAATAGCAGCATCCATAATCGTTATTTGAATAGTTGTTTATGTGCCCAGGCACTGCTGGGTTAGCAGTAACATAATTTCTACAGTCAGAATGCACACGACAGGGTTATTAGGTTGTGGGCCAGGCACCTGGAACCTCGTAATACATAGAAGACCAGAACACCTAGACAGCACAGGGAACATTTTTTCACTTTCATCAGATATGGAGGGACATCTGCTGTTGGTGAAGCCATGAAGAAAGCTTTTTGCCAGCTGACAGTGTCAGAATATCAGGAGTATTAAACAGTTTCAGGTGTGGAGTGGTGTTTTTTTAATGCCTTTAGCTGGTTTCTTGTTGGACTGTTGTTGACATACATTTGTGTCTACACTGGAGGTTTTACCAAATACAGGTAATAGGGCTGGGCGATATGGACCCAATCCCGGTACTGTTAGCAGAAAATACCGATATATATTTTATACCGGAATTCTGCCTAAGTGGAGGCTGGGGGGGTCCAGAACTTGTCTTCTGGACTTTTCCTCCCATGATTCCATTCACAGCAGCAGCTGTGCCGCATGTTAGCCTTTCAAAACAAAATCAACATGGTAGCTAACGAATTACATCTGCACTATTGTGTTCACTGCCACTTTACCTGGTCCGCACTTGTAAAATAACCACTGTGTCGCGACTTGTAACGTAATGACTCTGTGTTTCTCTGAAAAATACAAAACCAGACATTAAATATTCACTATATGTTCCTGGGTGTGATCTTGTTACTGAGGTGAACTAAAGTAGACTAATTACCAAAGTACTTAAAACCTAAAAAGTTCTACTTTGAACATTTAGTACAACAAAACCTATAATATATGTATTGAATAGAAAAGTAGGTATTAAATATTTAACTCGACTTCCAGCACACATTATTTATCAGAATGAAGACCAACTAGAAGGTCAACAGATGACACGGTTCATCCACACAAACACACCGGTTCATACATCTACAGGTTCTTACTGCTGTCTTCTTCTTTACAGGTAACTGCCAGCTGGGTAAGGCCTACCAGGGAGACTGCTCTGATGCCTCCAGTCAGGAGGAAGGTGAGCTCAGGGGAAGTGAATCCACTCATTTCCCCCAGTGGCTTCACAGTAAACTAGCATTTATTTTTGGAGGCCATTGGAAAGGCTATATTTCATGGCTATATTTGCCTGATCGTGGGCTGGACTGAGCTCAGCTCGAGCAGCAGAAGCCACAGCCCTGGCCTACCTCACACAGAGGTACAAATAAGGAAAATCAGTGAGTAGCTGTTGATCTACGGGATGGACTGTAGTTTCTCAGTGGTCCCAGCAACAAGCCATGGGGCAAAGTGTGTGTGTGTGTGTGTGTGTGTGTGTGTGTGTGTGTGTGAGTGGAAATATTATTAGCAGTCATACTCCGACTTTCTCTAGAATTTAGGACTTAATGACTTCATATGTGTGTGCAGTACAGAGAGAGGTCATGTGTAGCGTAGGTTAGCACAAAGAAGTCATTAAACAGGCCTCTCAGCAGCACGGAGCCTTTCTGAGGGTTTATGATGGCTGGAGGTTGTTCCAGTAGGCTTTACATTCAGGCATATGGTGAAAAATGTCAGCGCTGTACTTAACTGCTTAACTGGTACAAACATGTTTCTCAGTGTCCCACTTTCTGGATAAAAGTGCTCTGGCAACAGTAAACTGAGACTGCTGATGGTAACAGACTCTTTAGGTTATATAAAAGTTGTCCTTTCCTGTTTGTGTCTCCTTTAACATCAGAAATAATAAAATGACATATTTGATTTCATTTGAAAGGGTATCTCTATCTTTAATGATGAGTTGTAGTTTTTGTAGTTCAGTGTAATATATTTGTCTATATCAGGGTGTTCCCTGTCTCAAACTGAGGCTGAGGTGGTACCATACTGATCACGTGCACACACGTACATGTGTACTGCACCTTCAACTGGTTCAAACAAACGCTTTTAGAGTTTTAATGATATGATTGTAGAAAACGATAGTTATCACCTTAAAGCATATTTTATAATAAAATAAGAATAATGTTCAACATAAAATACAACATAAATCTAATGTGTTCATTGACACAGTTAAACAGCATGTTGTCAAATAAAATATAACATCAGCTCCTGTTTTCATGTATACAGTAGTTCAGGGTCCTCTTGCACCTGATATTAAATATTCATCTGAGTAATAACAAATATTACTGGGACACTAAAGAAAACTTCAAACAGGTCACATAAACTGGTTAAGCTCTGTTTGAGACAGAGAACATCAAATACTGAAATACTGAATATTCTGCTGACAAAACTGTTTTTGAAGCATTAAAAAAATTTAAATAATTGTATTTAAGTAATCCCCTCACACTTTTAAAAGACAGTTTTATAATGCCTGCTGGTGATATAAAACTGTATCAAAACATGAACAGCAGGAGAAGCAGTTCAGTTTCTTCAGTGATACTTGTTGCTGTGGTCCAGCCAATCAGATTGCTCTGTTCTTCCTCTCTGTAAGTTTTGGCAGCGTCATTCCCTGCGCACTGTGCTGATTATGATAGTGTCCCCACGTCAGCATGATGCTGCAGGTACAAATGATAGAAATCCACAAAGTGCAGAGCTGTTCACCCTGAAGACACCGTCAGAGCTGGACCACATCTGACGTAGGTGGCCACCTCGTGCAGGAAAAACCCTGTATACGTCAGCGTCTCGCTTGAACAGCTGCTTTGACATAACGTAGTTTTCAGGTTGGTGGTAGAGTAGTACGTCTTGTGTAGGTTTCTTTGGGGTTCTAGGGTTTAGCAGTAACAGATTTTTAAGATAGAAAGTGATACTGATGCGATTGCTGCTGTTCTGTGTCTTTTCAATATCTCTTCTGCATCCTGTCACAGTGGGAAATAATTAGTAATATTTAAATTATTATTGATGTTTCTCCCAGATTTGGAGTTGTATGTTCAGGGACACAAGAAAAAGCATGGGACCAAGAGTCCATGTCAGGGGTAAGTAGATTGTGGTCTGATCTGCATCAGAACTGTCTTCATCCCCACGATAAAAGTAGCAAACAGTGTAATACTACTATAGATACATTGTATAATTACTGAGCAAAGGTGTTTACTTACATCCCCAGCAAGACTTAGAGTTCTATAGATGAAAGGATTAAAACATATTGAGTCTAACCTTAAGAGAAATAAGTTCAGTATCAGCAGTGGAACATGCTGAGAGATCTTTATGGTGTGCTGTTCCTCTCTTCTCCACCAGTCTCTCTAGTGCCAAAGCCTCCCAGGGGGATATTTGGAGGGGGGGGCACGCTGCAGAGCTCAACGGCCCAGCAGAGAGGAGAAAGAGCTGTACACTGAGGAGCAGCCAGAAGGCTGAACAGGTGAGGGATGATGACTGGACATGGCTGGGCAGCAGGAGGACTAAGGCCAGATATCTTTCTACTGCTGCATTCACTTTATTCTTTATCTGCAGTCCATCTATACACCAGTGAAATACAGGCCAGAGACAAACTTTTATGTGCTCTGTACACAGATTCATGTCGTCTTTATACATTTGTTTGGACATTTGCTGTCCTTCAAATGTATAATGTCCAGTTCCAGCCTTTAACATTAATAATAATCACTGCACAAGGCATTGCTGGCATCATACTAATATGGTGTTTAGAAAGTGCATTTACAAATCAAAACACCAATCAGATGTCTTGGTGATTTTTGGGCTGAAGGCCTTGCTGGGTCAACATGATTGCTTCTGTAACGGCAGCAGAGTGGGTCTAATGATTAACTCAGCTGTGAAGCTCCACATCCCAGTCACAGGGAGTCCATGAACACTAGTTAGTCATTACATGGCGAGATACATGAAGGCCTGTAGGATTTAGTTAACACAGCTATTCCTCTGTTGCAGTGAGACAGCTGTGTGTGCATGTGCGTGCGTTTGGTAGAATGTGTCACACACTGCCACATGAATGGGAGTACTCGGCACCAATCTCACTGATATAATTCAAGACTGTGTATGCATGAGACAGGCGGCACGCTGCTGACAGAGCACATCCCTTCTCTGTTCTGTGCCACCATTACAATAGAGGCTTAACACTGAATGCCTCTGTGCTGCCAGACGTGTGTGCTTTTCCAAACGTCTTTTTTGTCTGTTTGTTCTTGTAATGGCAATCATCATAGCAAATCATATTCTAGACAGTGTATTTAAGGTTGTCTTTTTTTACAAGTTACATACATAGTAAATGTATCTTAAGCAATTTTTGTAGCACAGAATTTCCCTTTCCTCAAAAGACTATTCCCATGAGCAACGATACAGTGCCCCTCTGTCCCCCTTCCATTAATGCATGGTATGGTAGTAGTTTGTAACTTTGTAGTGTCTCTTTAACAACATGATTTGGGCTTTTGACCATGTTACACAGTGGTACCGAGAGAACACAGTGATGCTGGCCATCCTGTATCCCCAAGGAATTCTCTGTAAACCTAACTGTGTTGAAGGCTTTGGTTGAAACTTGTGAAGCTGTTTTGACTGTCTATCCTCATCACAGCACCCGGACACCGAAAAAAGAAGCCACCCAGTCGCTCAAACAAAGAGCAGAGGCCTGCCCACAGACAGGTGGGTCAGCGACAGCTATGCTAACTTTACAGCTATCAGTGCTGGCGGGTGAAACTGTTAAAAAAATATATTGTTAATAAATATAAAAATAAGAAGTCATGCTTACACTGTATGTTTAGATCAAAACCTATGGATTTTTGAACATGTTAACATCAGAATGATTTGATCATGTGATGTGTATTGACATAGTGTCACTAATATTAGCTGCTTATGTTATTGCAGCTCACTGGCAAAAGCCCATCAGTCTGTACTCGTCTACCATCTTTGTATCCCTTGTTACTGGGCTTCTCTGTTGACATTACTCTGTCCCTATCTCTTGTCTTTGTCTCTTTTCAGGGACAAGGGAAAGGCTGCTGCCTTCATAGCCAACGGTAGGTTGGTACCCATTCTGTCACCTCAGAGGAAAGGTGAGTGTTTGCATGGCTGTGTGACACAATGACTCGAGACTAGGGATGAGGATCGTTAATTTTTATTGATATTGATACCCTTATTGAGACTGCTTAATGATCCGATTCTTTATCGATACCACTATCGATACTTTACTAGTATTTAGTGATGGTTATTTGGTAAGACCAGACACAACGGGCATGAGGTAGGCCTGCAGGTTATGAGGAAAATATTCACTGTGCGATAACGTATTGAGCGAAAATATATTGAGATGACATATCACTTGCGATAAATAAACATATATTAAAGTGTACATATTAACTGCCTGGTTGTTTTTAATTTAATATTTTAAATACAGCTAAATGTTGTTTCTAGAGCAGCAACATTAATGTTTACAACAGCAAAGTAACTCAGTAACTTTATCTGACATCACAAGTAGTGAGTGACGTTTAGAAAGAACAACATCAGTCTGTATCAGTCCCTCCTCCTCTCTCGCTGGCTGCAGGTAACGTTACCAGGTAGAAGGAGGAGCGGCTGGTTTGTCTCAGCCAGCAGCTGAGTTTTTAACACTACAGACCAGTCTCTGCTCCAGACAGACAGCTTTCTATTTAGCTTGTTTTTAACATTTGGCTAATGCCAAGCTAGGGTTAGCTGTGCTTGTATAAAACATACAGGATGAGATACTGAGGACAGAGTTGATTAACCATTTCTACATGTTTAACGTTACCTTACAGACAGGGGTATTGATAAAGTATTGTCTTTTTACTTGCGAAGGTTTTATCGCACGTACTTACAGTAACGAGTGTAGCTGTCATCAACTAACGTTACAGTAGTTTTGAGCTAACTTAACCCTCACCGTATTCCACCGCGACGGCGCAGCCTCTCGCTCTGTTGCCGCTGTGTGTGTGTGTGTGTGTGTGTGTGTGTGTGAGCCGACAGAGAGCAGGCAGGGACTGCAGCCTGATGATTTTCTTATCCATTGCGTTTCAAATTAAATCACATTTGACACTCGAGACATAACGTTACATCATAGACCGCAAGTCTCGATAGCAGTATCGATAAGCTCGAACCTTATTGATTTTAGGGTTCTGAGAAATTTTGGAACCGGGTCTCGATCCCCATCCCTACTCGAGGCCAAATATCAAATCATTTTCACATTACTATCACAAATCCACCTGGTCTGTTATATATGACAAATAAATATCTTTTTACTGCTAAAAATGATGGCGGACCCTATTCCTCGCAGCGCCAAACTGCACACACACACACACAGCTCCGCTTCATGTAATTAAACACACATTCAACCTTAACATTATGTAAAGTTTGACTTGTCTGGAGTTTGACCACTGATGCTGTTGCAGATGGAGGTTCTGGTCCAGATACCTTTGGTGAAACATCATCAGAAAGCTACAGCTCTCCATCCAGCCCTCAACACCGAGGACCAGAGAGCATGGACAGTGAGGATGACAACAACAAAGGTAACACACACACTGTGTATGCAGTACACCTGATGAGTTAAAGATTGTGTGATGCACACGGCTGTCATGAGGATGTCGATGTAACATGGGCTGACGCTGACCTAGTATTGTTTCTCTGTTAGATACAGACAGCCACTCTGATGACTCCAGCAAAGGTCTGGTTCCTGATGTGTTCTTCGCCCACCAGACTGATCTAGCTGTTGTGGGAGAGGTCCCCTCTGTCCACCCTCTGTCTTCCAACAACCACCAGGCCCAGATGGAGCCACTCTTCCCAGACACCAGCACAGAGTTTCCCCCTCTGTCTTTCATGCGGTCTCTGCCCTATGTGCTCCCCAACGGGGCCGCTGACTCTCCACTTCCACTGGTCCCCCCTCTCAGCCAAAGTATTGTCCCCGATGTGAAGCCCTCGTCTGGGACTCTGATAATGCAGATGCCCCTAGTGCCTCCAGCTGTCCCAGGCCCTGGAATGGTGGGAGACCAAGAGAAAAGGGACATGCACCCAATGTTTGGTATTCCACCTGTTGGTCACCCTTCAGGAAGTCCTGCTGTGCAGCCTCTGGTTCAGAGGTTCAAAACAGCTCTGTCTCACAGCCAGGGTGGCACTGATGGCGCCTCGAGGGGTGGTTCTGCTCCTACTGGCCAGCAGGCTTCACACCAGGCTCCTGTAAGAGCCATGAGTGTTATGTCTCCTGGCCCCACATCCTACCCTCCTCCTCTACAGCAGTCTCTGGCCTGCCAAGACCTGGCCAGTGTTGGCCCAGGCATGGCCTCCTCCCTGCCGCATGTGGAGAGCCCACATGCCAGCCCGGGCTTAACCATACCGACTGGTTTGCCTTCCCCCTACTGCCTGCCCCCTGTTACGTCTGCTGTAGGAGCACCTGTGGCCACTGGAGTCACTCCATCTCCTGGACACGTTCAAGCAGCTGTTCCTCCAGCTGTGCCCACCCACACCCCTGGACCTGCCCCCAGTCCTAGCCCAGCGCTCACTCACAGCACGGCACACAGCGACTGCACGTCCTACAGCAACAGCAGCGCTTCCTGTGGAAGTGCCCCTGTTGCCCCTGGCAACCCTATTAGTTTTCAGCAACCCCAGCAACAACAGTTGCCAACACCCACACCCCCCGCACCACAGCAGCAGCCGCCAGTGGGCTGCGGGACCTGTGGTTGTCATAACAACTGCGGCGGCCGGGCTAGTGGCAGTAACAACAGTGGAGTGGGCGGCGCCTCAGGCTGCCAGGCGCCCTTGTTCTTCCCTGCCCACCAAATGGCAGCACCAGCACGGCAGGTGTTCAGTGTCCCGCCGCCTCTTTTCCAGCTCACAAGCCTGTGCAGTAACAGTTACCTCACCCATTCCCAGTCTCCTCACCAGGCCAACGGCGCTGCCACCCTGTCTCCCTTCTTCCCCACCGCTCCACCTCCTGCACACCCACCTCCCTATGGCCCCCTCCACACGCACTCTCACAGCCATGCAGACGTGCCGTCACAGATGCTGGGCACCCAGGCCGCGGTAGTGGCAGCCGCGGCAGCTGCAAACTACAACATCCAGCAGCAGATGGCACCGTCGTTCTGCCACCGTGTCTACCAGCATGTGTACTCAAATCCTCTGGGGATGCTGCCTGCTGCTACACTGGGGGGAGCTGGAGTCAATAAGAAGAACGGCAATGTGTCCTGTTATAACTGTGGTGTGAGCGGCCATTACGCTCTGGACTGCAGCCAACCCTCCATAGACTCCACACAGCAAGGTAGTGCAGCCTCACGGAACAGGGAGAAACAGAGGACCCCTTAGTTTCCTTCCTCCCCAGAAAAGTTAGGCCTGTCCTCAGTAGCTGTATTTGGAGCTGTTTAATTTCAGCTCTGGTGGCTTACCTCCTTCAGTTTATTTGGCCAGAAGAGAAGCTGTGCCACTGGAACATTCAAATTGCACCAAATAACAAGGAGTAGGAGTCCGAATGTGAGTGTTCTCACCTGGTATAAATGCCAGAGAAAGAAAAACATGGCACAGCTATCAGGGACAAGAATAAAGTTTGTTTTGGCTACATCACAGGCCACTGTGAGTGATTACGCCATGAGTACCATGCCGGTGCCAGCCCCTGGTTTGCGTTGAAACCAGCCAAATTGAAAAAGCAGCATGCAGCAGGTCTGAGTGTTTCACCTGTTTTAAGAAGTAGCAAAATATGAGACAGCATTTTAGGCCCACACTTTACCTGAAGCACCTCATGAAACTGGCTTACAACTCGTCTCTAAACTAAAAATTGAACAGCCTCTCATGCAGCACAGTAACTTTACATTAAAATAAAAATAATAGCGGACGTGGTGTCCTTTGAAAACTCCCTGCAGTTTGATTTGCATTGAGAAATGAAGCCGTAGCCAACCAGCAAGTGCCAGGATAGTACAGAAACAGAGAGCCAAAAAGTGTATACCACATGTTCATCCCAAGCTAAACAGCCTGACAGCATTCAGGGCCCCCACTGGCCTTCAGTAATGTTCAGACTTTTTTCAGCTGTCCACTGATTGTATATCCTGTGTGTGTTTGGATGCATCTCTGTCTGTGTGCATGTGGTGGCTTGTGTGTTGGTCTTCACTTTGCAGGTGGCTTCCGGTTAAAGTACGCAGCCTCCCACATTTCAGAAGCACTTGACAATGCCGACTGAAGAAGAGGAAAGGACGAAGGCGAGATTCTCTGGTCTTTCCACAGCGATGGTCCTCTGGTTTCTCCCTGTGGACTTCATGTCAAAAAGAGAGGGTGACCTGCCAAGGACCTGCCATGAAGCTGAAGTACATGTGCCTGAGGAAATGTGGTTCCCATGGAGATGATTCACTGTCTCATGAACACCCTTTCAGTTTCTTATCGATATTTTTGCACTGAGGGTTGGAAACAATTAACTTATTACTTAATTATTAGGATGTTCCTAGATTTAATTTTCTGTTTTTACATTTAAGTGGAGAGTAAGGTTCTTACCTTTATTTCTAAAACAGCATATTTATGCTTTTTCCTCATTATTACTGTTCAACTAGAATTTTTTTGTCTGACAGAATTGTACAGCAGTTTCAGAGATTAAAACAAGAATCAAAAAAGTAATGTAACAAAATGGCTTTTAGGTTTGTTTTCATTTTAATAAGCTGTAAGGTTTCTGAATGTACACCTCGTTTAAGGAACCTGACCGTGTCAAAGTGTGTTTGTCACTCGATTGTGTTCAGTTGGAAGGTAACTGCAGCTTTGTAATGTATTTTTTTTCCCATTTTAAAATAGTTTTACTTGAAATGCACTACAGCAAGGCAGGAACACGAGTGCACTAAAACGGTCCGCACCACAACCAAGCCTATAAGCATTTATTAATTTTTCACCATCAGAGAGCAAATCCATCATTTTGACTATTTCAGTATAAATTAGTATTTCAGGTGTGAAAATGCTTTTTATGGTTAATAGTTTAGAGAGTGAGACCTCACTGTGGTGTAACTTAAAGTTCAGTTTAAGCAGGAAATCATTCTACCACCATCCCAGATGAGTACACTGACAGTAGTCAGATCACTTCTCCCCTTTGGTCAAGAGCAAGCGGTTTTGTTTAGTCTAAAGCCATTATCCTGTTTGGGCACTTGTAATCTTTTGTCGTCCTCAAGACAGGCTTTAAAACTGTTCAGCCCTGCTGGGTGGTACTAAGGCCTCAGTTTGCTTCAAACAAACTAGCACCCACCATGTAAAGGCCTCAGTCTCTCTCCAGGAGCGTCCAGGCTAGTGTCTTGTTAGCCTGAAAATCATTTTTTCACTCATTTTTAATTCAGCATGTTGATCATTTTCTGGCTGGGCGAGGGGTTACCTTGTCTCTTGATGTCTGTTTTATCCTAAACAGAAGCTGCAGTGGTGATTGCCAGAACCATTAAAGTTAACCCTTTCCACGTCAATTGAAGAAATACGCCAGTTTATTTGAGTGGGGTTAAGTCCTCTTACAACAACTGCACAGCTGTGTCAGTCTCATCCACACCTGATGCTGCAATTCTGTCACATTTTTTCCTGACGGTAGCTAGGTAGCTGGTTTTTTGGAAGATGATGTTCCCAAGTAAGACTGTAACATTTGCTGAATTGTGCCCAGAAGTGACATTTACAGGATGTTTAATTCTAGAGAACAATTATAAAGTTAGTGAAGTGACCGGGTAACTACAAACTAACATCTATCCAAAGGCTGCTACCAATAGCCACCATTTGGTCTATACCAGACCAAGTAAGGCTGTAGCAGCAAAGTAAAAGTGTTTGTGCATGGGTGACTTTATTTCATGGATTCAGTGTTTTATTTGGAAGATGAAGACTGTGCTTAAAGTGACACAGATCCACCTGTTAAACACCAGACTGTGTGGTGCCTCGACACAAAGAAGGAAAAATGGCACACACTTTGGAAAAACATTCTTGGTGTAGCACTTGGTTGTTGTGAGTGATGGAAGTAGTTGTGTGAACAATGAAAAAAGAGCTCTTGAGAATTCAAGCTCTGCCTGCTGTCACACCTCCACATGTAAAGTCGACTTTGGAAAGTTAAGCAAATTGTCGGACTCTGTTTGAAGCGTACTGACGCATTAAAGACAAGTCGTGAAGATATTTCTATAGTGGGGAAAAAAAGCTCAGACAAGATAAACACTACTTTCCTACCCTTTTGGTATATTAATACTGTAAAGTTTGTTTCATCTGGCAGCTGTATTTGTATGTCAGATCACCTCTGAAAGAGTTAACTGTTCGCAGCTGGTTCCATATTAAGCCTATAAGAGAGCAGGATGTCACAGTGCGTTGAAGCTGAAACACAGAGGAGGGCAGTAAATGACTTTTATATAATAAATATATCTGAAATATGTATGTTTTTGTTTTTATTACCACAAAACTGACCGAAGATGTCTGACAAACCTGAGAGACACTTGACTACATCTTGAACTCCGATCCCTCTGTGGATACACACAAAACCATCTATAGTGTGATGTGAAGTGACGAGCTAATGAACATTCTCTGAGGGGTTTATTTTAGAAAACAGTAAAAAGTACAAAAGTAATGAATGGATGCAGTGTGAGAATGTGGAGCCCAATGTGCATTTCATCAACTACTGTTTCATTCATTATTATTACCTACTTCGCTATTTAATCTCAGCTCATTATTATGTAATGTTATTTCAACAATGTTTTCAGTTCATTTTTATTTGATCGTGTCACTTTTCATGGCAGTGGTGCAGTCGCTGACCTCTCCTAGCCAATCCTTCCTCTCATTAGCTACATCAACAGTGGCTACCTCATGTAGCTAGGTAGTACCTGTTACCTGAAGCAGCAGCAGTGCTAAAGTCAACCAGCTAGTTGCTGCTGGATATAAAGACACAGAAAATAACATTGAATTTTTTTTCAACCTCGCTGCACACGCTGTCTAGCTTACTAGCTAGGCAGGGTTGTGAGCTTGGTCGTAATGGCTATGTTTTGACTATTAAAATGCCCCTCAGAAACAAAGGCACAATTTTGCGAAAAGCAAAAATCTAGACTTTCTCTGCAGAGGTGGAGCCGACAGGAGCTAGCTAACATTGTCCCCACGTTGATGCTGAGAAATAAACCTAGCTAGGTAGCAGCATGAGTAGCCTGTTGAGCTAAAGCTTTGACGCTAAAAAGGTTCAGTAACATACCATATGTGTATGATGAAATAAAATGTAATAATGAGTTGTTCTCGTGGTTAAAAGGTGTTTTTCAGCCTGATCATTCCATTTTATCCAGCTGTGTTGGCCGTGGTTGAGTTGGTCTGTGGCCCCCAGGCTGCACCCTGGTTGTTTTCAGGCTTTGTGGACGCTCTGCTTGTTTTTGTGTGCCATTACTGCTCAACCTGCTGTCAGTGCATTAGTTACATTAAATTCTATGCATACATCTTTTCCTGAATGCTTAAAGTGACTGTCAGGAGATGCCAGGGGTAGAGACCATGTGAGATATTGTATGTAAATCTGTAAAGGTGGTCACCCTCAAACAACAATCTCCAGTTTCCTTATATCCCATGATATGACATCCAATAAAAGCTCTTTGAAATCTATTTTTACATGAGAAACACATTTGTACATTAGAAACATTAAAAGCTGGATGAATAACAAGGGAAACTATGGTTTAAGCTGAGGTTTTTTTAGCACATGGCCAGCTTCTTTCAATATAAGAAGTTTGTGTCTACCACTGTGATGTGATGAGGGTCCGTGTTCGTTTTGATAGTTTGTTTTTTCGTTTGAACCATTAAGCGAACAAATGAGAAAACCACCTTTTTTTTCCCGTTTGTCGTTTTAAACCAAAAACGAAGAAAAGGAAAAAAGAGGTCTGGGGGTCTGGGTATCTCTGGATAATCCATAATTCGTTTGTAATACAAAAACGATGTGAGAAAATGTCGTTAGAAGTTGCTGTTGGTATTCTGTGATGTGACAGAGTGAATATCCAGAAGGTTTTTCTTCTGAGGTGTTTGTGAATGAAAGGCTTAATGTCCCAATAAAGCTCGGTGTCCATCTGACTGATGACTCCTCAGATTGTTAACTGGCAGTAAAGGCTGCTCTGGAGAAGACTGAACAATGTGCTCAGACTTTCTCATCTGTTTAGGGGAGTTTTGCCCCCGTCACCTTTACAAACAAAAAACTATCGTGTTTGTGTATTGATAGCTAGCTGCTTAATAACACTGATCAAACTAAATATTAACAATGGTTCCAGTTTGATAACAAGGCTAGCTGTTTAAATTTAAGCTTGTATATCAGTGAATTAGTTAGCCTGTGTGGCTTTATTTCCTCTATTTTCTTGTTCTGATGGCTTTTGGCCTAGTAATGCCACAGTCTAGTTTCACCCTCTCAGGTAGGCTCCACCCTGCCTCTCCAGCAGTGGCACACACCTGGAGACAATCACCTCATTAAGAGTTGATGTTCAGGGAGCACTCAGGATCTCTCTTGATGCATTGTGATCAGGGAGCAGGTTAGGATTTTGGATGGTATGCCATCCAAATTTTTTTTTAATTACAGGCATTTTAAGCCACCTGTCGCCAAGACCCTGTAGACTGCATGGCCTGTTCTGCTAGAGTTCACCACAGAGATGGCCGTGGAGGTTGATACCCTGAGTTGCCTTAAACGTCTGCTCCTTGAATGAGGTGGAGTCAGAGCTGGGTGGATGATTTACTGTATTAGTTGAGGGTTGTATAGCTACTGCTGATTTCTGTGTCCTAATTTTAAATGGGGATTCTTTTTATGAGACTCTGTTACAGGTGGATGAGCCCTGTGAATGTTTTTGCCAACTGCTAGGTTCTGCTAAGGGTGGGGCAATTTGCTTGTTTTTGGGCTGTGTGACTTCCCTCAGCCCTTTTCCCTCTTCTTTAAGTGTTCTGACAGGGTGGTGGACTGTAGGAGCCCCTCTTCCCTTCATTGCATGTCGTGGTGTGTGTATATGATAGCTGTGTGCGGACCTTTAACTGAGCCTTATTGTGTGGGGTTTCATGTGTGTGACTTGTTGTCTTTAGGTGGTGGTGCAGCACACCTGTGGGTGGTGGTGTCAGGGCATCCTGGTGGCAATTGTGCTTTGGTAACAGTTTGCTTTTATCCTTTTAGCATCTCTTGGCCTTAACATCTTGTTGGTTTATTGTTTTGAGCTTGTGTTAATAAAACTGCCCAAAACCTGATCTTAAAATTTTGATATTTCATAAATCACCTTTCCAGTCAAAACGCATGTCTCTCTGGTAAAGAGATGCTCTGTATAAATAAACAAATAAATCCCATGGGTTAAAAAGAGATATCACGGATCTGTTCCCAAGCTTGCTTATTTGTTTGTAGCACTACGCTAACCTTTCTGCTAAGGAGGACAGTACTCCAAAAATGTTATAGTAGCACAGAATTTATTATATACATAACTATAATCTGCCTGAGCTCCTTCTCCTCGTGTGCAATGACCGTCTTATGATGTGAAGACTGTTTGATCTGAACGTTCTATAACTATTGGTATAATATAACCACAACATTATAACAATATTCACAGTAGGTTTTAGTCTTCACTTAACCCACTGTGCTTGTAAATCATTTAAGGGCATATGTGAGTGAAAGAGTTGCACTGCAGAGCCCTGCTTCACTGTACTGTTGTACATAAAAGCATACTGTATATGTGTATTAAAAGACACAAGTTGACACCATCCTTATTTACAAAAACAGTGCCACAATTAGAAGGTGTGGTTACCATAAATCATGATGTAAATATCTGAAAGTGACAACATGCCCTTTTGTGGTGCTGGAGGAAGGAGTGGTGTTCTGCTTTGTCCTGACATTTATCTGAAGAGGGAGTGACGGTAGGTGATGGGACCAGCCTTGATACTATCGTTAAACCTGCACAGACTCACATCCTCCAGGTATTGGGGGAAAATCTGGGAAGTCCTGAGATGAGTACCAGGGAGAAAAACTAAATGACTCAACTTCACTTTTATTTTACTTTACACAAGTACAAACAGTTCAGAGCACGGCCTTTCCCTGGTGGTTCATCAAACAGAATTAAAGCCCAAAAAGCATTAAAAGATCTGCGAGCCAGAGATCATTTGACTCTCATTAATGCTCATCAGGTTTCACACATAAGTATGCCTACATAACTAATGAGAACTACAGGCTGCATTAAAATATTTAATCTACTTAACTAATATAAGTATATTACACTGGAGAAAAATGCAAAGGAAAATGAAAAGTTTCACCTCCACAGATTTGTTTTGGAAGAGTTTTAACACATAACAGTAGATGGTTGAAGCTGAAAGTTTTTAGCAGCTATAGCACCACAGAAAGAGAAGCAGGAAGGCAGGTGAAGTTCTGCACACCCTTCAAACTCAGTGATTAGCTGCCTCTGGTAGCAGTGCAGCCTTCTCTTTGATATAAACACAAGTCAAAAGGTCAAAACCTTGTTGCCTGTTGGCGCCACAGAAGGACTCTTACACAGAAGGGGGCAGAGTGACCTCTGCTGGTTGAGCTACAACATAGCAAGAAGGCCTATACATATGTTGGTAAACTAAAATATGAATTAAATAATATAAACTTAAATAAAAGGCTAACTGCTGTCCTAAACTACATACAACATTAGTTCACTTGTCTTAATCCCGAAGTTACAGGTCACCAATGGCCTTACAAACGTTTCATTCTCCCCAACAGCCAAACAGTTATTATTTTATTAGTTATTGTTTTTATTTCAGTTAACTAAAGTGATAATTTTCACACCCAGTGCTACTTTAGTTTTACTAAAAAACGTTAGTTAATTTTAGTCTATAATCACCTTTCTAACTGCATGGTACATGGGCTACCTTTATTTTGAAGGCTTTACCGGTTACTATCCCTTCCAAAAAAGGAATAGACCATGTGACTTCCGTTTTTGGTTTATAACGAGAAACGAATTGACTGAAGTTCACAGACTCTCTTCATTATTTGTTTCAAAAGGAATAACAATGAAATGAATCACCAAAAAACGAAAAACGGGCCGTTTTAGTTGGTTTTTCGTTTTTTGATTCTGACACAAAAAACGTTTTTTTGGTTTTTCGTTTTGAAACAAAAAACTAATAAACGATATTTTCGTTTTTGTATTGTATTGTATCCGTAACGAATTACGGATTATCCACAGATACCCTGACCGTTATATTATACCAATAGAATACGCCAATAGTGTGGGTCAGAAAGACAAAGGTCTGATTCAGCCAGATGTTTATGAGAAGGCGTTTCTGGACATCTCTATTAGAAACATTAGTCTCAGGTCAGCTGATAAAGCTGTTCAGATAATGCAGGAGGAGGGCAGAGATAATTGGGGAGAAGACTAGACCACAGGTACGGATCACATTATTAAGTCTTCTCCTTGGACTAGGAAAGGAAGCTGCATGCTTATATTAAGAGAGTGGCTGATATTTATTTTGGCCTGTCTCCTAATGGGGTCAGTGTAGTAGGTGTCAGTAAAAAGCACTCAAAATGCAGATCACCCATACTGTTCTTACTGAAACAATTTTAAATTAATTTCAAAATGTGAAATTTGTATAGGCCTATTCTGTCTTAATTTTATTGTTTATTTTCATTTTTGTCCTATCTATCTAAATTATGTTTCATTTTTTCACTGTTTCTGAAACTGCTACAACATGCAAATATTCCCAGTGCAGGATCAGTAAAGTCTTATTTTAATCATGTCAGGTTCATAAACAATGTCCATCTTACCATTTCCCCCCTGTTTTAGGTGCACACATTTGCATATTTATATTATATATTTATAATATATCCTTAATATAATATGAAATATTCTAATCAATTCAAGTTTGGGTTGTCGGGTTACTTTTGAAACTGAATATTTAAAATAAAAATGTAATTTAAATTTTTTTTTAAAGATAAAGGACAAAAGATGTTTGCAGTTACACATTAACAAGGTCACAGTCATGTTTATTTATTAAATACAAGGGTGGTAACACAAAAAATCTAGCTTGTATTGTTGTGTTACTTTTGTCCCAGCTGACGGGTCGAAAGTAACAATGTGCCACTTACATTTAAAGTGAAATTATACGGAGTTGTTCTACATTTGTACAAAATACCACCTGATATTGATAGACCACACCTGTGAGTTAGTGACCACAGCAAAAATATATCTCGGAAACATTATCTTTTAAAATCAGGTTTTTCTGAAAAATGGTACTTTCGTCCCTGCTCTCCCCTACTCACAGTTATTGAAATGGCTCTCTCTCCTCCCTCCCTCAAACTTCCCTCACTCCCGTGTCCCAGTTTTGTACATAGACATTTGTATTGCTGCTTTCTGTGGGCAGGCGGTCCGGTGCGCTGCTGCTGGGCTCATGTAGGGCTGTGTAGCAGATCTAGGCTACGTAAAATTTTAATACAGTTATGAAAATTAATATTTCCAGGAATATTAATTTATGCCTCGAAATTAGGAGCACCACCTAAAGATTTGCTTGTCCGCCCAAGGCTTTAGGTCCTTGAGTATAGCCTGAGAATTACACGAATTTCTGGTAATTCATTAGTTGTTACTGGTTCAGTTATTCTGAAATCGTAAACTCTAGTCAATCAGTCAATCTCAAATCTGAGGGTGAGTTCTATGTATAGGGACTCTAGATTCTTAATAACACACACACATCATCATCGTGCTCAAGGTGAATTTATTAACTAACAAAAGAGAGTACAATAGTGGGTAAATGTGGTAATATTACAGGGACAACAGTCAATATGACAACCAGGAGGTAATGAACAGGGTAGCCTATGTAAGGCTCAATTGAATTTCAGTTTATATTGTAGAGGGAGAGAATTCTACGAGTATGAGGGAACGAATGACCGAAATTAGGTAGCAGATTTTGTTTGACTAATCTAGGGGTTTATCAACGGTGGATGGAGCCAACTAGAGAACACCAACTAGTCACAGAGTGTGGTTTGTTTTGCAGAACCGTTACCGCACGTCCCGTAGCAAGGCTCGACTGCCGGTAGGCTTGTGGAGTTGGTTCTGGCCCGACCCCAGTGGCGTTTTCGAGTTGAGTTCGAAACCGGTGGCTAAGTTAGCAATGCTTAGCAACAATGAATATGCAATATCCGGTTACACTTTCAAGATAAAACGTAACGTTTCGATACATTGCCATGTTGAAACGCGCATAATTAAAGTCGTGAAACGTTGCAGTTTCGTTAGGTTTAGGCACAGAAAGTACTTGGTTGGGTTTAGGCAACAAAACTACTTGGTTAAGGTTAGGAAAAGATCATGGTTTGGGTTAAAATAGCTATGTATGTCAATTAAGACTGAAGTTAACTAACGTTAATGTCAATTTACCTCACTCGCCTAAATAAAAACATTTAATGTTTTGTTTCGCACGGGACACAAACCCTGTTCTCCTGCTTCAAGGTCCGGGTTCTGGCCCTCTATCCACCCCAATCACCTCCTTACTTCGTCTTTTCTCTTAAATATCATACTTGCCTTTACCATCAAAAACTGACACAACAGGGCTTCCCTCAATACGTCGAACTATGACGGCAAAGGGATCCCTAGTGCGTCACAAACTGACGATCATGGC
>NC_060150.1:19942915-19945848 GCF_021292245.1 Micropterus dolomieu | reverse complement strand
ACAATAAATATGCAATATCCGGTTACACTTTCAAGATAAAACGTAACGTTTCGATACATTGCCATGTTGAAACGCGCATAATTAAAGTCGTGAAACGTTGCAGTTTCGTTAGGTTTAGGCACAGAAAGTACTTGGTTGGGTTTAGGCAACAAAACTACTTGGTTAAGGTTAGGAAAAGATCATGGTTTGGGTTAAAATAGCTATGTATGTCAATTAAGACTGAAGTTAACTAACGTTAATGTCAATTTACCTCACTCGCCTAAATAAAAACATTTAATGTTTTGTTTCGCACGGGACACAAACCCTGTTCTCCTGCTTCAAGGTCCGGGTTCTGGCCCTCTATCCACCCCAATCACCTCCTTACTTCGTCTTTTTTCTTAAATATCATACTTGCCTTTACCATCAAAAACTGACACAACAGGGCTTCCCTCAATACGTCGAACTATGACGTCAAAGGGATCCCTAGTGCGTCACAAACTGACGATTATGGCTCTTGACCAAGCGTTCATATGTGATGACTTGGGAGTGAGACCGGGTTGGTTGACCACTGTTCGGTTTGCTCGCTCCACTTGGCCAGAGGACTGAGGGTGGTGGCTGATGTGGAAGTTGGCTTCCACACCAAGCAGCTGCCACAGCTGTCGCATGACCTCAGCTGTGAAATGCGTGCCTCTGTCTGAGTCGACGCGACAGGGCAGACCAAACCGTGAAAAGATGTGATTCATTAGCAAGTATGCGGTGGTTTGGGCCATATCGTTAGGCGCAGGTAAGCCCTCCACCCACTTGGTGAATGCGCAAGTGACTGTGAGGAAATATTTATTTCCTCTGGCTGATTTGGTTAGAGGTCACACCCAGTCGATCTGTAGGTCTGACCAGGGGAAAGAGATGCCTCTCCATTGTAACGGGGCTCTGTGAAGCGGTGTTGCAGGTTGGAATTGGCAGCATACCAGGCAGCCTTTGATGTAGTCTGCTACATCTTTTTGCATGTGTGGCCAATACGCTACCTGTTTGAGTGCGTGATGTGTTGTGTTGGTGCCTTTGTGGCCCGCACATGGCGAGTCATGGGCATGTATTAGCATAACCCCCCTATGGCTCTGAGGTACCACGAACGCAGGTGAAGTGAGGGCCTCAGAGAAGGGAGGCCCTTGACGAGGCGTAGAGACTGGCGTACGCGGTAGAGGTCATTGAAGCCGGCCACGGAAGCAAGGTCATTGACTGAGGTGGTGGGAGTTGCCGGTTCAGTAAGGCAGAGTACCATTTTGTGAATGGCAGGATCCTGAGTCTGCAGAGTGACCAAGTCATAGTTTGTGGAGGCGGGAGCTACGGAGACCGTAGCTGGCTGAGGGGCAGCGGTCTGAGGCGCATGCACCGCTTGAGCCCTGGTTACCGCGCAGACTGTAGGGGCGGGCGGGTTCGGGCACGAGTCTGCCTGGAACTTCCAGGGTGTGCCGTCCATGGCACCTTGTTTGGCTAATGCGTCCGCCAAATCGTTTAGGTCTTTGTCCTGGCCAGGGACTCGGGAATGGCCCCTAACTTTCTTCCAGTAAACTCGCAAGTCATGTGTGTTCACTAGGTATTCGCAAGCTATGAACACTTCTTTGTGTTTGACCGGTTTCCGTCCTGCTGTCAGGAAACCGTTGTGTTGCCATGTTGGTAGGTGACAAGAGAAACTGAGGCGTGCATAGTTGGAGTCGGTGCACCGCACAAAAGTTTTGACGTTGTGGGCAACTGCCATTTCAAGTGTGATCAGGACGCCAGCTATTTCAGCGTATTGGGATGACTGAGATCCCAAGTGGAACCAGCGAGGTTCGTATAGGGTGTCGTTGATCCATGTGTCTCGTGGTGAAAGGAACAGCCGTCCACATATGCCGTGATCATGCCTTTGCAGATGTTATCATCAGCGTGTGTTCCTGGGGGCTGCGGGGTTGCAAAGTACCGTGGCATGTGAGAGGGTATCGTCAGAGCAGCGTCGGCAGGCTGCTAGCTCTGTGCCCAAAGGGGATTTCCTATTTTGTGCATAACGCACCTCTATGTCGAAACTCTGAAGAGCCATCAACCACGAGGTGATGCGGGCATTGGTGACTACCCCATCCCTAATGTGTTGGCTATTAAGGAAAGTCACCGGATGGTGATGGGCTTCAACGATCCCCTTCTGACCACCGAGATAGTTGGAAAAGTTTTTGACAGCCCACACCGTGGCCAGAAGTGCCTTTTCGCAGTCGGTGTATTCGAGTTCTGGGGCAAGCAGTATTTTGCTGGCATATGCAACGACTCATTTGTCCATGTCATGCAGTTGGTACAAGCCAGCGCTCAAGCAGTGGGCAGAAAATCCCACTTCCAAGTGAAATTCTTTGGAGCAGTCGGGGTAAGCTAGACAGGGAGCTGTACCAAGTTTCTCCTTTAGCGCCTGCATGGCGTGTTCCTGTGGTTTGTCCCAGGTGAAGGGGACATTCAATTCAATTCAATTCAATTTTATTTATATAGCGCCAAATCACAACAACAGTTATCTCACAGCGCTTTTCATAAAAGAGCAGGTCTAGACTATACTCTATGATGCTATTTACAGAAGCCCAACAGTTCCCACCAAGAGCAAGCACTAGGCGACAGAGGCAAGGAAAAACTTCCTTTTAAGAGGCAGAAACCTCGAGCAGAACCATGGCTCAGGGTGGGCGGCCATCTGCCTCGACCGGTTGGGGTGAAGGAGATAGAGGGAGAGAGAGAGTGAGAGAGAGAGAGAGGGGGCAGGAGAGGAACAGAGAGAAAAAGAGAGGGATGGAAGGAGAGAGAGAGGGGAGGGAGGCAGCCTACACAATATACACACACAGAGGTACAGACAGTAAAGGTGATGTTGCTATAGACTAAATGAAAAAATGGTACAGATATTTATAGTAGTGTTAATGGTAACAGTTGTAATGTTAATGATTATAATAACAATA
>NC_060150.1:19930580-19942815 GCF_021292245.1 Micropterus dolomieu | reverse complement strand
ATTTCGATGGTCGGGGGGCAGACACCGTCACTATAGGATTTTCACTAAGTAACTCCTGAAATGGAGGAGCAGAGAAGTGTGTTAAACTGCGACTCTGCCTCCTGGTCTCAACTCTGGGTTGTCATGGATTTGGTCCACTAATAAACTTGGGCAGATTTCTAGAAATGAGAGCTGCTCCTTCCCAAGTGGGATGGATGCCGTCTCTCCGAATCAGACCAGGTCTTCCCCAGAAAGTCTGCCAATGATCTACAAAGCCCACATCGTTTGCTGGACACCACCTCGACAACCAGCGGCGGAATGACGACATGCGGCTATACATGTCATCACTGGTCAGATTTGGCAGGGGTCCAGAGAAAACTACGGTGTCCGACATTGTTTTTGCATATGTACACACCGACTCAACATTAATCTTAGTGACCTCCGATTGGCGTAACCGGGAGTCATTACCGCCGACGTGAATAACAATCTTACTGTATTTACGTTTATCCTTAGCCAGGAGTTTCAAATAAGACTCTATGTCGCCCGCTCTGGCCCCAGGGATGCACTTAACTATGGCTGCTGGCTTTGCTAACTTCACGTTTCTCAAAATGGAGCTGCCAATGATCAGAGTTGGTTTCTCAGCGGGTGTGTCGCTGAGTGGGGAAAATCTGTTAGAAACGTGAACAGGTTGATGGTGCCCCGTGGACTTTGAATGCTTACGACTATTCCTCCTTCGGACAGTCACCCAGCCCCCCCTCCTTCCTGGCTGCTCAGGGGATGCCGGAGGACGGCTACCAGAGGCTAACTCAGGCCGTTCTGCACCGACTACCGGGGACTGGCTAGCTACGGTAGCTAAAGACTGATCTACCAAGGTGCGGAGCCGGACTTCTAAATCACTGAGCCTCGCCTCCATGTCTAAAAATAAACCACACTTATTACACGTACCATTACCACTAAAGGAGGCAGAGGAGTAACTGAACATCTGACACACCGAGCAGGAGAAAGTAGGAGAGAGAGAGGGAGAAGGAGAAGCCATCGCTAGCTGCTAAGCTAAAGTCGCTAACAGTTAAGCTAGAGTACTGTAGCATCAGCTACCAAAACTTTTGAGCAACTATGAGATTGAACAGCAGTCACTAAAAGATGGAAAGAACTGTGAGTGCTTAGGCAAAATTACTGTAAAGAATAAGTGTTTAGCGGACAGTTGGCTGCTGTAATCTAACAAATGTAACTGTTATTTAGCGAGAGCAGCACAACACGGTACCAACACACAAGCACCGGAAACGGAAATGAGTCGACACGCTTACCGCAGTACGTCAGCCAGGTGACCACAGGTCACATCTTTCCTTAGCAAATTTGTTAGTGGTTTGGCTAGGTCTGCGTAATATTCAATGAACTGTCGGGAATAATTGCAGACCGGAAAGCTACGGAGCTCTGACACGTTCGCAGGGGCTTTGATATTGGAGATGTCCGGTACGCGAGTCGCTTGTGGCTCTACACCAGCGGAGCCTACGAGGAGACCGATGTAGTTGACTTGGTTTTACACCATTGACATTTGGAGAGTGAGATCTTTGCGCCGGCGGCAGTTACCTGTCCGAGCATGTGATCTATTTCCAGCAAGTGGGAGTCCAGAGTGGAACTCCTCATCAAGATGTCATAGACGTATATGAGGGTACCGTGACTAGCGGCATCGGGACACGCCTTGTTGAGGAAGATGTTGAATTCAGCAGGTGAGTTGGCGTAGCCAAACGGACACCTGGTGAAGGTGTATTGCTTATTTGCAAAGGTGAAAGCCAATTTGTGGTGGTCTGCGACATGGACTGGAATAGTCCAGAATCCAGAAGCCACATCCATTGACGAAAAGTATTTGGCATCCCTGACTTTAGGGAGCTCTTGGCCCAACTGAGTCATGGGCCACCTGGACAGGCGAACCTGTTGGTTTAACCGGCAGTAGTCAATAGTCAGTCGCCATTTGCCGTTTGGTTTCACCACCGGCCAGAGTGGAGCCGAGTAAGTGCTGTTACAGGGTCGGATGATCCCTTTCTCTAGCAGGTCGTCTATGATTTCCTGAACGGGTTTGTAAGATGCGAGTGGTATTTTGTACTGACGTACAAAAGTTGGTGGTGCGTCAGGAGGAGTGGGAATGCGCACCGAATGAAGTGTGGTCAGACCACAGTCAAGGGAATCTTTGGCAAAGGACGCTTTGTATTTGAACAGGAGGACGTTGATAGCCGTGACGCTGACTGTTTCAAGAACCATGTGGTTGTCGTGGTTAAGGTCGACTCTGCAAACAAAGTCATCGTTTAGTGGCAGGGAGGCAAAGATAGCAATAGCTACTGAGGGTTTGTTATACACCACTTTTTCTTCTGAGAGGTCAGGGGACAGGAAGGGAGGTATACTCCCTATCACTGGGATCCTGAGCTCAAAATCATGGAATTCTGTGCTGATCAACCATCCCAACGGGGTGGATTTAGGGATCAGGATGTCCTGGTTGCTGTTGTTTTCCACCAACAGGTGAGTTGGTCTAGCGACTGGTTCCATTAGAGGTGTAGCCTCGATGGAGAGCCCTAGTCCAAAGAAGAGTGGAGATGGCTGAAAGAATGCCTGCGAATGGTTAAGGTGTTGGCCCGGCCGCATATCCACGCGTATGGACACGTTAGCCGTGTTTGCCGATACCATTGCATGGTACCCAGTAGCTACCTGGCAAGCTTCAGGTATGGTTTGGCCAGATATCATGTTTTCGGAATCAGGGGCAGGCGTGTTCTGGACCCCTGTTAAGGACCAGAGGATGTTGTTGACCGTGTCTATTTGCACGTCTACTCTGACAAGTATGTCACTGCCGACACAGACGTGGTATGGAAGACCAGGAATGACTAGAAAGGAGTGAATCAGCTCACTTTTGCTCCAGCGCACTTTTAGAGCACAGACGCCCACTGCTGTCAGCACCCTATTGGGAAGAGGGTCCAAAGGAAAGCGGAAAGATTTCTTGGCCAGCTGGAGATCGGGGCTGGTTTTTGAAAGTGCTTCAAACAGCTCTTGGCTGATGGCTGATTTGTCTGCCCACAAGGCCAGAGCCACGTTATCGATATGTGTGTCTTCAAGTTGGACACCATTCATCACTTGCATGTGACAGTCATTTGTCCCTTTGGGGGCAGTGAATGCGCACAAGAAGGTCTCGCGCTGGACCAGAAGTTAATTTTGAGGCCACAAGGGGGCCTGCAAGGCGTCAGTTTCGAGGATGCAGCAGTGAGCTGTGGAGGATTGAGTAAGCGAGATCGGCAGAGGTTGTCTGACCTGTGCCCAGATTTTCAAGTTCTGGAAGTCAAGAAGTGGTTCAAAGCGGTTGAGGAAATCCTTCCCGATGAGCAGGGGAATGGTATTAAAAGGAGATATGTACACTGGGTGAACGCGTACCATCGGGCCAATGGTCATTTGAATCAATGCCATGGCTGTTAAAGTGGTCCCTGTGGGACCAAATGGTTGGACCTCAAGGGCACATGTTTGTAGTTTCAGGTTTCTGTTAGAGGCTCGAACCATGGCCTGCAGTTTGTTAAAAAGAGCATATGACATTAAGGTAATGTCTGCAGCGGTGTCAAGGAGTGCTTCATGCATCAGATCATCCTCAAGTGTCATCGAGAGAAATAATTTTCGTGCCACTCCCTTTTCAGTCAGGTGACACAAGAACTGTTGAAAAGGTGGGCTGCCTTGAATGGTTGGGGAATTTTCTTTGTGAGGACTTCCCTTTGAATCGGACTGTACCACAAGCATTGCGCTGGGGGGAGTTATCTCCCCCACCGGTGCGCCGGATGGTTCAGGTGCGGTTGCCGGTTCTGTTGAGATGTTGGCTTGGAGTGGTGGACTGGCTACATCGGGTCCCTGATATATGTCGTCCACCACTACTTCAAGTTGTTTTGTAGTAGTATCTGGGGTAGAGGACTCAGGTTTAATGGTGGCTATGGTCAAGAGATTTGCCGTCTTGTTGTCATCTTTAGGCAGGGTTTGGAGCCACCGTTTGAGGGTTTTAAGCTCCTCCCTACTGAGTGTAGGTGCATCAGATTTACCTTCAGTGTCGTCTTTCTTTTTGTCCTTATTGGGGAATCTCGGGCGTGTGTTTCCCTGCGATCGAATGAAAAGGCATTTAAAGTTTACCTCTTCCTCCATTTCAGACTCGTTTTTGGTACCGAAGTACGCTTGTCTCAAACGGTGATAATATTGCTGAGGAGGCTCTGAACACTCTTGCTTAACCGCAATAGCAGCTGCCAAACCTGCCTGGGATCCCAAATCAGAATATTCTTCCACCAGCATTTGGCAGAGTATATCATAATCTTCTCTGACATACCTAGGTTGGCGTTCAATGAAACAGCTAACCTCTCGACTAGATGTTACCTTGATGAGGTAAATCTTGTCATCTACTGTGGCAGCAGGGAATTTACGTAAGTAGTAGTCAATGTCTTTTAGATAGATGTTGGTTTTGTTCGAGCCCCCAGCGCTAGGTTGGAAACGTGTTATATGGCGAGCGATTTTGTCGAGGTCCCTTATCAGAAGGGCTCAGACTGTGGTCAGTAGCGTGCAGTGGACGCGGCCGAGGTAGGTGAGTCGTTTTAACCTGAGCAGGTGGGGGTCTCCTTACCTGGGGCTCAGTCATGTGGTCTGGTGAGATTAGGGGGAGTGGTTGTGAGGACCAGTCTTCTAAGTCTGGTAAAGGGGAGCGAGGACGGTCCCTTTCAGGCAGGGGCTGCAAGAAGGGGTTTGTATGTTGGCCTATTTCAAGTGAGAGTTGGAACTCTCTTCTGGCGTCGGCCAACTCCTCCTCCTTGAACTCCTGCTGTCGCAGTGATTGTGCTATTCTGTCCCTAGCCTCCCCTAACTGTTTTTGCATATCGTGTGTGCGTTTTTGTTCAGCTTCTCTGTGTTTACTGTGGACCTTGACTTGTGATTTTAAGTCTTTTATTTCCCCAGCTGCCTGTTTAAGGAGGGTCTCTGATCGGCCAAGGGTCTTAGTTGTGTTGTTAAGTTTTGATTTAGTTATCTCTAACTCCTGTTCTTTTTGATGGAGTAACTGTTCAAGCTGGGAGTTCTTTCCCTTCAGTTCAGATTTCTCCTCGTCATCCTCGTCATCGCTTTGGGAGGTACGAGGAGCTTGCAACTCAGTGATGCATTCTTGCGCTTCATTGAGCAGCTGTTGGGTGTTTTCCAGCTGCTGTTTAAGGGCTCGATTTTCCTGAAGGGCAGATTTTTGTGCGGCTGTTGACTGTGCTAACAGCCTATGTGTGTGTTTAGATTGTGCAGACATCACAATCACCATTTTCCCAAGCATCTGGGCAAGGGCTTTGTCTTTCAGTGGAGTGACTAGTGCAGTTGCTACCAGCTGTGCCAGCACCGTCTCAAGTTCAACAGCGTCAACGTTTTGGATGTCATTTGAGTAGCCAGGTATCAAATCATCAGTCATGTCTGCCAGTGCTGTATCTAAGTTGTCCAGCGGGTCTCCCCCACTGCTCACAGATTTTTCCGATGTGTCTTGGTTTGCCATGTTTGAAAACGGGTGATCGCACCTTCTGGTTAGGGATTTTGTTTTGGGTCTCAACCCGACAATAAGCAAGTGTGCTAACTCAGAGGAGATGTTTCTAGAATAAAAAGGGATGTTGCTGCTATGGCTTACTGGAACTGTGTATATGGTCCTTTAAGTTATTTTGGAAGGTGGGGATCTGAAGAAAAGAAGAGTTGAAATCAAATCTATAGACTCTCAGTTACACAATTTGCTTTAAGGGAATCAAGTGGACTACAGGTGTTCGCTGGTACAGCAGGCCTGAGTCTGTTAGTTCAGCAGTGTGTTTACTAGTTGGGGAAAACAAAAGGGGTGTCAGGTTGGAAAAAGCTGACTTTCAAATCAGACTTGGATGGTTAAACTGGAAAACATAACAAATTTAGAATGAAAAAAAAAAAATAAAACTTTAAAATTAATAAAACAAATATGAAAAAAATATGAAATGAAATCACACTTGGTATTAAAGTTAAATGCTCTAGATCAACTCAAAGTTAAGGTTACAACTGGCTTGGTAATCAAAGCTCAGAGTCGGAGTTGAGAAAAATTTAATACTATTAAAAAAAAATGATTTCCTTTTTTTTTTTCTTTTAGATTAAAATAATTAAACCTTAAAATCAAAGTCAAGATTGGGAAAAATTATTAAAATTTGAGATTAAAAATAATTAAATTTCTAAAATCAAAGTTCGAAGTCAATGAGAATAAACTCAAAGTTCAAGCCAAATTAACAAAAACCCCAAGTTGATTAATGTGGGTCAAATTTAAGATGAGAATCTAAAATGATTAAATTGAAAGTCTTAATTACGGTAATTATCAAAGTTATCAAAATCTAATTGCTATAGAAGTCAGAGTCCAAATTACATTTACCGTGAGTAGGGATTAAAGAAAGTCTGAGTGGGAAAGCGATCAATCCAAATGATCAAGCTTAATGTGGGCTTCCGAATTCCAATAACAGTCCAAATAACAAAAGCTAGCAACATTCAAATCAAGATGTTATTATTTTCCGTATTTCTTATTCCTGCAAGGATCAAAATAATAGCATCACAGAAAAGGTTTCAAAATGGCAAAGTTCAAATCAGGGATATTGCAGCAGTAGTGAGAATAAAGCTTTTCCAACATAGCTGGATCCAAATTAGCTAAGCAAAACTTAATAAAAGATAAAAATAATAATAAAAGAATAAAAGATTGCATCAAATTATTAGAACTATTCAGTGTAGTTCCCGGTTAGGGTGCAAAGTTGGCATAGTACCTTTGCTAAAGCAACACCCAAGAGATCTTTAAAATTAGTAGGTATTAAAGCAAGGAGAGCTTGGGCTCTATCCTGCACTCAAGGAGCAACACTCCAAATTAACTTAACACACTGGCTTATGTGTCTGAAGTCAGTTATCCAAATTTGATCACAAAAGTCTGGTGTAATTTGCCAGACTCTATAGTTCCACTTCTGCCACTAGTGACGCAGAAATCGATTTAGTGCAGAGCATGTAATTTGTTCCGCCAGCCCAGAGGGGAGCTGTGGCGCCGCCGAGGGCTGTTTCGTTCAATGGACCTGACCTGCCACTTGGGGTGCTGTGGGTCGGTTTGTTTTGCAATGTAGCAGAAGAAGAAAGGCTTCCTCTCTGGCTATGGTCCTCGGACCCAGTAGCTGTTAGCCTCAGGCTAACGCAGTTAGCAGATCGTTGCTATAGCAATGCAATAGTTCACCAATCAGAGTTCGCACTAGTTCACCCAGCTCTCAACACAAGTCCCGTTCGCGGGGTCAAAAAGGGATTGTCTCCCGTTTATTTAATACAGCTTGATCCAAGCCTCAATTTTAGCATGGCTTGGCTCGGGGCAGGAACGCCTCGTAGTCAAGTTTCGGACGCTGTATAACAATGCAAGTAGCTGTTTACTATTTAAGTAGCTAGTTTAAATAGAAATGGGAATAGTTGCTGATAACCTAACGATCAACGGCTCTGCACGTCTAGCCATTATTTATAGCTGCAAACAAATTATACTGGCGCAGCGCAGCTATAATCTTTTGCCAAAACAATAACCGGCCTTAATTCACAGTGAATTCACAATTTTAGTTCTCAAGTTTATTTCGTCAAAGCGGATTTGTCTACTCGTCAGCAGACAATTAAATGTAGCTCAATCTCATATGGTTACCGTAAATTACTCAATCAGACATTAGTTACGCGGCTGGAACGCGGTACAGTTTAGCTCAATTACAGATTATTTAATCATAAACACAGGCACGGCGGCCATTCAATTGCATTAAATTTCAAAAGCGGGTTAAGGCGTAGAGGCCCACTTCAGACACACATTTCAGCAATAGGTCAGACATCTATTAGAGAGAAAGCATTCTGAGGAGCGACTTCAATGTTTGTTAATTGTTGGTATTAAAACCCAATATGGATGGGGGAATTTCAGTATTTCAGTTTATAATTTCACAGCGTCAAGGATTTCGTGTGTGTACTATCGTGTGTGAGTCCAGAGTTTTTACACACCTCGCGGTGGGCACCATTTGTAGCAGATCTAGGCTACGTAAAATTTTAATACAGTTATGAAAATTAATATTTCCAGGAATATTAATTTATGCCTCGAAATTAGGAGCACCACCTAAAGATTTGCTTGTCTGACCAAGGCTTTAGGTCCTTGAGTATAGCCTGAGAATTACACGAATTTCTGGTAATTCATTAGTTGTTACTGGTTCAGTTATTCTGAAATCGTAAACTCTAGTCAATCAGTCAATCTCAAATCTGAGGGTGAGTTCCATGTACAGGGACTTAATAACACACACACAACATCATCGTGCTCAAGGTGAACAAAAGAGAGTACAATAGTGGGTAAATGTGGTAATATTACAGGGACAACAGTCAATATGACAACCAGGAGGTAATGAACAGGGTAGCCTATGTAAGGCTCGATTGAATTTCAGTTTATATTGTAGACGGAGAGAATTCTAGAGTATGAGGGAACGAATGACCGAAATTAGGTTGCAGATTTAGTTTGACTAATCTAGGGGTTTATTAACAGTGGATTGAGCCAACTAGAGAACACCAACGAGTCACAGAGTGTGGTTTGTTTTGCCCTACCGTTGCCGCACGTCCCGTAGCAAGGCTCGACTGCCGGTAGGCTTGTGGAGTTGGTTCTGGCCTGAGCCCAGTGGCGTTTTCGAGTTGAGTTCGAAACCGGTGGATTTGTTCAGGAGTCCTTTGTGGGAAGCGCTTGCAGCAACGGGTCGTCGGCCAAGGCTTTTACTCTGATCTCAGTTCGTTTGGTGTCGCTATAGCGGAGCCCACTCAGAGTTCTTTCATCAGAGCCGTGGTTTCATTCATTCAAGGCCATAAATGAAGGCTTCTGAGTTTCTGGTCCAAAGTTGTTCAAAACGATCGGATAAGGTTGCAACAACAAAATCAAATAAACTGACACTCGCCGTAGGTTCGCCAGGCCTCGGGAATATAGGCTATTTAATGTTGCTGAGATTAAACAGGTCTGGGGAAAGTTTCACCCAGGCAGCTCCAAACAAAAATCAACAATCAAATCTCATGCTAAGAAAATTGGGATTCAGGGTCGTAGCTTTCTCAGCTCGTCTGAAGGAAATTTAAGTACGAAACGAAAAAAAGATCGGAATTTCAAAACGTAAAGGAAGTTAAGAGAGCGTATACGTTTAGTTTCAAGAGAGTTTTTTTTTTTTAGAAGAGAAGCAGAGAAAGACAAAAGACAGCAAGGCCTTTTATTTGACTTTTAGGTAGTGGTGACATCAATTTTGGAGGGGGTCTCGAGGGAAGTCCCCCAAAGGTGTTAACTTTTTGGGATAAAGAAATATATGTTATATATATATGTTATGTTAATATATGCGCGTATTTCCCTTTAATCTCTCTCTCCACAATATCGACATTTGGAAAAATACTCAGTTCTAAACATTTGGATAAAGACAATTAAAACGAGGCTAAACACTATGGAAAAAGATTATAATGGTTATATAAAATGTAACAACGCTTAATTACATGTCCTCAGTATACTTGCTGGTTACTGGTTTTAACTCGAGACAATTTAGATGTAAGCGTGGCAGCAAAATTTCGTTTATGCAATTACATGGTGATAGGTAGGCCTACTTAGCGATCATGTCAGTGTAAGCCGAGTTTTAAACACTTGCGTGTTATACCTTTCCTGTCCCCTTGGTGGCGCTCGGGTCATACGAGAAAACAGTAGACATTCCACTTTAACTGAGAGGCTGGTGATACGCACGAGCGTATCAATGGATATTTTAGTAGGAAATTGTATATGAAACATTTAACTAAAGCATTAGTTAATACTGAACAGACAGTGATTACTAGGGAGTAACAGGGATGAATTAAGACAAAACAGAAAGAGGTTAGGGAACTTCTTCAAGATTACTTTCTTATGGGTCTGCTAGTTTTCAAACATCACTAAAAGGATAACAACAGGGTCATTACTTACTAAACTCAGAGGCAAACGCCGCTGCTCACTTAGCAAGGTTATTATTTAAACAGAACAAACACAGTTATAATGGAACCTTGCTTGGTTCGAGAAACAGGGGTTGTTATGGTCTCTTTTCTTTGCATTCCTGGCTTATCGCATCAGCTATCAGAGAATGAAATGGTGGTTTATGGCTCAGCCGTTCTGTGGAGAGAAAAGAGTCAGATTGAGGCCGGAGGTGACCTGCGGGAGGGAGAAAGGGGTCAGATAGCCCCTTTTCCTGTCCTGTGGACTGTCTTTAGTGACACCTTTACGGCTAGAAAGGTTCACTAAGGCTTTTGGAAAACACAATCCTTAAGCGATGCATTGTCTGATTGAGTCTCTTTCGGTCCTTACCAAACACCAGGCGATGTCTCTGGTTTTTACATGTGAAAAGGTCAACTCTCAGGGAGGGAAACTTCCCTCCCTCTTTTGACACCATCTGACCTTCTTTGAAGAGCGTCTCAGCAACAATGCACAGTAAGCACTGCGCTCATCAGTGTCTCTTTCCAACTTGTGTTAAAAGGACAGTCCACTACCTAAGCACAGTACTTTGTCACTCCATCACAGCTGTGTACATATGGCCTGCATTCAAGGGGAACCCTTGGAGGGATGTGTTCATTTACAATGTAAAATACTTCAGATAGTAGTATTAGTGGTATTTCATTCTTTTCTCAGAAGAAGAAGAGCAAAAGATGCAATTCTGAAGGCAAAAGCAGAGTGTGAACTAGACTTAGTCCAAACCTGGATTATTTTCATCCACTGATACTGAAAAATTCCTTTGATTAAATAATGGTCAAGGTCCACTTGAGTTCTTTAGGTTTAAACAATGCTTGTCCGTCCATCCCCAGTTTGGAAAGTGTCTCACCAGCAGGTCAGCGGAACATAACAAAACTAAAATGAACATCTGAAAACACAAATAACTGACCACCTGTTGTTCTTGTTGAATCATATTTATTATCACGGAGTGGATTTACAGTGGTTTGATTAAAAAATGTTTACCTTTAAATGTGTGTGTGTGTGTGTGTGTGTGTGTGTGTGTGTGTGTGTAGAAGGACATTCTTTCAGCTGCTCCAGGTGAGTCTGAACCCTGAGGGCAGGGTAGCGTACTGGGCTTGGAAAACGATGGACACTTGATGTGAGGAGGCTGTGAACGGAGCGATGTTGGTTTCCTAAACAAACAACAGAGAGAGGAGAAACTAATAACACACTTGTTTATTCAAACTATCAATCATAGTCCTGATTATTCATTACTTCACAGTCGAAATATACTATGTAGTATAGGCAGCACCTTCCACACTCACACATGAGAGTAACTTATGTGTGAGATATTACTGATACTGTGTTTTTTGTATATTTCCCTAAGCGACTCCATTTATATATGCAGCCAGTTAAACTCCATCATACTCGACCTCTCCCCGTTTTCTGACCATGCTGCCTCTCCAACAAGCTCACTACATGTAGCTAGTTAGCTACAGATATCAACAGCACAGCCATCACTTGCAAGGTACCACAGACTGTGACTCTGAACCCCCTTAACCCTCCTTTGGGTTAATGTTTTCTAATGTTTTTTACACAATTTAGCTTTATTAAACGTCGGGTGTTTGGCAAGAAAAAACATTTTTAACCAACAATTGTATAATCTATCACAATCTTAACTTCATGTTTTTAACTGAAACGTGGTTAGACCAAGATAACATTCATTATCTAGTCACAAAGTAACGGAGGACTCCTATGCTAATTTCAGTCCCTCCCAAATCGATCATCTTGTTGATAGTGCTGCAGGCTCGCTGCGAATGACACTCGACTCTGTAGCCCCTCTAAAAAAGAAAATACTAAAACAAAGACGGTTAGCTCCATGGTATAATACTGAAACTCGCAAATTAAAGCAAATATCATGGAAACTTGAGAGGAATTGGTGTTCCACCAAAGTGGAAAATTCTCGTTTAATTTGGCAAGATAGTCTTAAAACTTATAGGAAGGCCCTCCGTAATGCCAGAGCAGCGTACTACTCGTCATTAATAGAGGAAAATAGGAACAACCCCAGGTTTCTTTTCAGCACTGTAGCCAGGCTGACAGAGAGTCAAAGCTCTATTGAGCCAAGTATTCCCATAGCTCTCAGTAGTTACGATTTCATGAGCTTCTTTAATGATAAAATTCTAGCTATTAGAGACAAAATTCACCAAGACCTGCCCTCAATTGGCACCGACTTATCTCTTAACTCAGGAACCTTAGAAACAGCTGTAGAACCAGATA
>NC_060150.1:19903124-19930480 GCF_021292245.1 Micropterus dolomieu | reverse complement strand
CATGATGCACTGAGCTCCTCTCTCCTCTACTTTCTCTCCCTCTGTATGCAACCTTATCCCATTATTGCATGTTACTAACACAACTTCTCCCCTTTCTGGTAGTCTTGTGCTTTCTCGTCTCTCTCCTCTCTCCTATCACTTCCTGCAGGTTTTCTGGCTCTGGAGCTGTGGAGTCTGGATCTGTGGCTGCGGGTCTCCTGCTGCCCCTGTGTTCCTGCTCGACACCCTCTGCTGCAACGACTATTGTTGCTAGTCTTATTGTTATTATTGTTATTATAATCATTAACATTACGATGGTTACCATTAACACTATTATACATATCTGTACCATTTTTCATTTAGTTTATAGCAACATTACCTTCACTGTCTGTACCTCTGTGTGTATATTGTGTAGGCTGCCTCCCTCCCCTCTCTCTCTCCTTACATCCCTCTCTCTGTTGTTGTGATGTGGCGCTATATACTGTAAATAAAATTGAATTGAATTGAATTGAATTGAATTGAATAACAGAGCAGCTGTTCTTCTTCTATTTTTTTTTTTTTTTTTTTTTAAACCTGTCCTGCCCAGCAGCCTGGTATAGAGTATAATGACCTGGATACCATATTGTGCCAGACAGATAGAGAGTATTAAAATACTCCTTTGTCTGTTTTATTATTTATTTAATTATGTATTGATTTGTCACCGGGCCGGACAGGGGGGCAGACACGGGGATGGGGGGGCACAAACAGACAGCACAGAGAAAGGACAAGACCTGTAAGAGAAGGGGGAAAGGGGGATGGAAGGTGGGGACAACAGGGAAAAGCAGTGGGAAACACCAATTGCAGAAAGCAACGAAACCTGCAATAGAACAGAGAGGGGGGCTTGGGGAGGAGAAAAACACAAAAAACAAACACAAACAAACAATAAAAATAATAATAATAGTAAAAGACAACCAGCCGAACAGCAGCAATGAACAGCTGACATAGTAAGACAACTAAAAGAAAAATGAAAACAAGAAACAGTCACACATACTAAATAAGCAACACAGCACAGCCACGAGAGCTGGAATAATAATTAATTTAAATAAGTAACTGAAAGAAAAGCATCAGGAATAATTCTACCAGGGTCAACCTAAATTTGTTTGTGTCTATGTGTGAGACTGATTTTGTCTGTGTGCGTGTGGGTGAGTGTGTCTGTATGTGTGTGTGTGCGCATAAGCCTGTTAAAGAATGTAGTTGTTAGTGAGAGTGGGACGCCACGACTGTGCCACACCTACCCCAGCAACAGGCAGGCAAGAACCCCAGTAGCCAATAGGGGTGGGAGAAAGAAAAAGAATAAATCAATAAAAAAAAAAACAAAGACTTCCAGATGCACCGCGATGCAAACGCGGAAGACCCCGACCCAAATGCCAACTGACAACGTAATGCTGACAGAACGCAAAAAGCGTAACCCGCGAAAGAGCAGCGCCCGGACCGACTGCCGCGCGCACACAACATAGACCAGTGCTCCCCCGCACCCAGCACCCCACCGCCGCGCAGCGAATAACCAAAATGCCCAAATGCCACGCAATCATCAACACCAATGCACAAGTGACGAGCCCAAAGCGTACACTGCGCGAGCACGGCGACACCCAATGCCCAGCAGCCCCCCCGCGAATCCCGCGTGCGAGGTCGGGCAAACGAGAGAGAGCAAACGGAACAACACGACAGCGAAAGCCAGCGGAGAGAAACACCAGCAGCAAGTCCCAGCCCAGCAGCAAACGCACCGCACAGGTCACCGTGCACCCGCCAATAAAAGTCCGCCGTCCCCCCAAAAACTAAGGCCGCCGGCGCCAGCAGACATCCCCCATGCCCAGCACGCCCCCCGGCCGCCGTGCAACACCAGCCAAACCAGCAACAAGGCAAAATCAACTAGCTCAGCTGCATGCCACCAACAACCCACCCACCCGTCAAGGGCCGAGAAATCCAGGCACAAACCCAGAACAAACCGGAGCACAGCCCTGCCCCGCACCCACACTGCACATCCCGAAAACTAACTATATACCTCAGTATCCAGAGGGGTCCAACAACTGGCCGACAGAAAAAATGGGGAAGCACGGATCCGAGGCCAATGAAGCAAAACAGGGACGCAAACAGGTCCCTCCAAGCCAACGAGGAAATGCCTCCCCCGGACTCCAATGCACAAACTAAACGCCCAGCAGCCATTCAGAGACCCTGCCCAGGGAAAAAGCACAATGCATCAAGATGCATCAACAATCGCCCCACAATCCCACCGCAGCCCACCAAACCGCAATCAGATCAACCCGCGCAGAGACCCCCAGAAGCCAGGGCACCCCGCGACCCCCCAAAGCGCAAAGGACCCCAGACCGCATGTCCCGGGGGAAGCTGTACCCCGCCCCAAGGAAGAACAGCAGAAAGCCGTGCCTGGAAGCCGCCAGGGAGCGATAACGCGGGAGAACCAGGCCAACGGTCCCCCAGCCCAGCCAGAGGCATCCCTCCCTACAGTGCAGGCAGTGCCAGCAGCCCCCGAGGCCGATCTCATCCCCGGACAGCGGCCCAGCCCCCCCAGTCAAGCACCCCCAAGGAGGAGCACCAAAACCTACCCCGACAACGCCGGCCATGTGCCCCAGAGTGCCCCCACTGTGAGAGAGCTGGCATGGGGAAGCAGCGGGAGCCTCACCTCTGCTGAAGAGGGCCCAGGCGAGGAGAGGAGACAACGGGCCCCCAGGCCAGACCCGCCCAGAAATGAGCAAAGGCCACAAGCCCGAGTCCCCAGAACCCTAGGTCAAGGGCGGGTCCCCACGCCAAGGGAGCCCCGACCCCCCCCAACCCACCCCCCCAGATCAGGCAAGGCCGTCACCAACCCCACAGCACCCCCGACGCCCGGGGCTCCAGGACACGAGGCCAATGAGAATCTCCCCCACTCCTTCAACCCCTCTGCCTGCCTCTGTAAATGTATTGTTTTGTGTTGGATGCATGTCATGGATTGTGAAGTGTTGTATGGTGGAGTAAAGATAAGGTGTGTGGTAACTAAGGTGCAACTAAAATTGGAGGGTAGTTGTGACACAGGCACCCCACAACTATCAGGTAGTGGAGCCTCCCATCGTGCCCCTCACACCACCCAAGCCCTCTGTGTCTAATGTGTAATTAAAATTGAGGGGCGGGCAGTGGGGGAGGAAGAAGTGCGAGGCCGCAATAAAGCAGCCCCACCCCCCAAACACCCTGCAGGCTGCCCGCCCCCCCAGGGTCCTAAGGGTGTATGTTGTGAGACATGACCAAAGGGGGAAAGGTGAAGGAGGTCATAGGGAGGCTAGAAGACCAGATTCCTGACTGGTCCCCTCATTCATTCAGTCCTGTCCCCCACCCCCCTAAGCAGGAGGACGCCAGGTCCGTCCAGCACAGGGCTTATAGCAAGAGCCCCTCTAACACCCAGCAGCACCCCAGAGTCAGCGCCAACCCAGCCCATCCCCAGGACGGGCCCAGCACCCCCAGCCCCGAGCCCCAGACCCCCACGCACCCCGAGGCAGGTCAGTGCAGCCCCAACCCAAAGTCCAACAATCCCCCGTCCTCGCCGGGCCCCCCCCCCTACAAGGGAGCAGGTCCGGAGCAGCAAGGACAGAACGGCCCAACAGCCCTGACCCAAAGGTCGGCCCACACCCAGGAGGCAATGCCACTCAGGCCAGGTCAGGCCAGAAGACCCCCACCGCCATGCCCTCCACCCGCCCCCTCCCCCCAACCCGGACCCACACACAGGACACACAGAGAGGCAGCCAAGCACCGAGCGCCACCACATGTGCACAGCGCGCGAGTCAAAATCACCACCCGCGCACCGATACCAACAACCGCGCGACACCCAAGCAGAGTGGCTACCCACCCCGCAGCAGCGGCACGCCGAATACAGGGCAAACACCGGTCCCCCCGTCAAGCCCACACCCTAGGCATCCCGAGCGCGGCCCCCCGCCACCACCACGCCATCAACCAACATTTAAAAAAAAAATAGAAAAAGTCCCCCACGCCCGCACCGCAATGCATCTAAGAATCAACCCACCCCCAGACACACCAACCGGCCGTACGGGACCCTGACCAGCAAGGCAGTACACACCCACCCCCATTAAGTGATAAAGTTGATCAAGGGGGACCAGAGAGATTGGAACTGTGTCAATTTGTTTTTTTTTACAGCAGACATTTTCTCCATGCTAATGTGATCTATAAGGTGATTCCGATATTGGGTGATACTTATATTCTTTTTGGCCTTCCAGTTCATGAGGATAGTTTTCTTGGCGATGCATAAGGCAGTGAGAAGCATGTATGATGTGTCAACCTCTATACTAATGTCATTTAGGTCCCCCAGCACGCAGAGTGATGGGGAAACTGGGACGGGGTAAGTTAGCCATATCGATAGGTCTTCACATATCTTCTGCCAGAGCAGAGCAGCTGTTCTTCAAGTCTACCCCTCCCGACTCCCTCCAGTGAAAGAAGATGTCTTGTGGAAATTTTGCTTCTTTTAAATATGTGGCTTTCCTGTTGAATCCCATTTCTAATAGTCCAGGTGATATGTGAAAATTATGTTCACTTTTTCATATAAGCATGAAAACGGGGTACACTTTGAGACCCTACATATTTTCAGAAATGGAGCCATTGCAAAAACGCCTCATGGCAGCCATGGCGCCACGTTTACTTTCCGCCATAACCAAATTATGTATTTTGCATCATATCTCCTGAACCAAACATGTTCATAACCTGCATCAGTTGAACAGTTAATGGTGAATTCATTGATTTTGTGAGAAGATTTACAAGATTTGCAGTATCTGATACAATTTCTAGCATATTTGGTGTAATCTTTAATTTACCAATTTAACAGAATGATCTGTTATGTTAGTGTCCACAAGGGGGAAGCATTTATTGCAATTGCAGCCAGGTGACAGTTGAACTGTCACTATTAGGTGCGTTCAAGATGACTGTGGCTGACTTTCGCTGACTTGATAGTCTAATGTGAGTTGAAGGAGACTGCAGGGACGGGGGGAAAAAGACGGTGCCGTTAAATCAGACTCATTCTTCCTGTGTGAGCTTACTATGAGCTTAGAAAAATGACTGATCTTGTGGCATTTGCAAAGAAAAATGCCACGAGACTAGGCAAAAGGCGGTTCCAACTTTGTCCAGCAGGAGAAAAGGGACTGCGGCCGCCTTGCTCCCGTGAGGTTTTAATGTGACATGGTGACATTTTGCAAGTCGGAAACAATTTCTAACAAGCATGCCTTATGTTAAGTCCAGCATGCATCACGTTAAGTCACAGCTGCGCAGTGCCGCATGAAGTCAAACACACCTAATGTCATGTTGGGAACAGAGCTGCACTCTGCCTGAGGTAAGTAAAAATACACTTTCCTGAGAGGATTTTTTAAAATATCCCTGAAATATATGACATCAGGATGTGGAGCAAGCTAGCTAGCTAGCTAGCTAATAATATATTTATTAGCTGGGCTGGCTCGAAGTGGTTGGGTGGACGCCCTTGTCCAAGCCAACATAGCCACCCAGGGAGTAGCAGAGTCCTTCCTGAAAGTGTCCCATGGCACACAGAAAAGGTGTTCGCATCAAGTGACTGCCAGTAGTCTCCACATCCTGATGACAAAAGCCTACAACCAGTAGGGGTAAACCGGGGCAAAAGTAACATGGCGATGTTCTCAGAGCCCTGACTGCATTTGAAGTCCAAGCTGTGACAGCACCTTCAGCACGCAACCCTTGATGGAGCTGCCAAATATCACATGATTTTGTCATCGTTTCCCGCGGACGTCTTCGGAAAACTGTTTTTGAGCACGGCAAGTAATTTTCTGAAGCGGGACTGTTTTTCGAATTACAAGTTGTGTCTCTTGTTTCATGTGTCACAGTAATGATTAATCTACAGGTTATTTAGTGCTTTAACACACCCTGAAGTTTGCCCTGTCAGAGTTTTTCAGTATAAATATAAATTGTGTTTATATGTCAGGAGTTCCTGTTGGAATGAAAGTAACACTTGTTACTTTTGTCCCGCTATACCTGACCACAAGTGTTTCTGTTGTCCTGCTGCTAATGTGGTGACTTTGTGTGTTGCAGCAGTTATTAAAACATGTTCATGTTATATTATACCAAGAGAATATGCCAATAGGGTGGGTCAGAAAGACAAAGGTCTGATTCAGCCAGATATTTATGAGAAGGCGTTTCTGGACATCTCTATTAGAAACATTAGTCTCAGGTCAGCTGATAAAGCTGTTCAGATAATGCAGGAGGAGGGCAGAGATAATTTGGGAGAAGACTAGACCACAGATACAGATCACATTATTAAGTCTTCTCCTTGGACTAGGAGAGGAAGCTGCATGCTTATATTAAGAGAGTGGCTGATATTTATTTTGGCCTGTCTCCTAATGGGGTCAGTGTAGTAGGTGTCAGTAAAAAGCACTCAAAATGCAGATGACCCATACTTTTCTTACTGAAACAATTTTAAATTAAATTCAAAATGTGAAATTTGTATAGGCCTATTCTGTCTTAATTTTATTGTTTATTTTCATTTTTGTCCTATCTATCTAAATTATGTTTCATTTTTTCACTGTTTCTGAAACTGCTACAACATGCAAATATTCCCAGTGCAGGATCAGTAAAGTCTTATTTTAATCATGTCAGGTTCATAAACAATGTCCATCTTACCATTTCCCCCCTGTTTTAGGTGCACACATTTGCATATTTATATTATATATTTATAATATATCCTTAATATAATATGAAATATTCTAATCAATTCAAGTTTGGGCTGTCAGGTTACTTTTGAAACTGAATATTTAAAATAAAAATGTAATTTAAATTTTTTTTTAAAGATAAAGGACAAAAGATGTTTGCAGTTACACATTAACAAGGTCACAGTCATGTTTATTTATTAAATACAAGGGTGGTAACACAAAAAATCTAGCTTGTATTGTTGTGTTACTTTTGTCCCAGCTGACGGGTCGAAAGTAACAATGTGCCACTTACATTTAAAGTGAAATTATATGGAAGTCGTTCGACATTTGTACAAAATACCACCTGATATTGATAGACCACACCTGTGAGTTAGTGACCACAGCAAAAATATATCTCTGAAACATTATCTTTTAAAATCAGGTTTTTCTGAAAAATGGTACTTTCGCCCCTGCTCTCCCCTACACTGAATCAAGACTATCTGCTGATCCGCTTGTCACCACTGACAACTGGTGTACCATGAAGCAGCAATTCCTCAATTTCTGTTTTGTGGCAAAGGATTTTCTGACAGGGAAATTCACCGTCACAAAGATTTAGAAGTGTTTTGAGCAACGATCAAATGCATCAACAAAACCAAGCTCTTGTGGATGCTGTTCAGGTTCAAACCACGTTTTGTCAAGAAAACACACGTGAAATGTGAAACGGGAAACGATGCGAACCTACACACAAACCAGCTGTTGTTTGTTATTATAAAGATATCAATTATAAAGACAAAGAATATGGGTGAAAGAATGGATTGTCTGAGCTACAGAGAGAGCTGGAGGTGAGTAAAAAGTGTTTTGCTGTTGGTAAGCAGCGCACTGGCTGTAACTCTGGACAGAGTGGTCCTCTACCAAACTGGTCGGTTTGGTTTGAAATGCCGTCACAGGTATTCCCTGAGCTGAATGGTGGCTGCGTGTGCCTGTGTGACGCAGGCGCGTGCGCCGATTGCCACAATACGCCACTACATGTGTAGATGTGTCTTTGTCTTGTGCGTTTTCCTTGTCCGCCAAAGTGGCGGGAAATGTGATGTGATGTGCAAATTGGGAGGTTGTCAAGGAAGATAATCCGGTGCAGGCGAGGGATGATCCGGTCCTGGTCTGCCCCCTAGTGGATTCAGGTTTAATCTCCCAGGTAAACAAAGCCGTTCGCGTCGCCGACGCCTGTCTACGCATTATTGAAAAGCAAGTATATCCATGGTTTTTCTCCCGTCTGTCATGTGACCACAGTGTAATCGCAGCGTTTGTGATTACAAAATCTTGTTTGATCATATTGCGATATTATCGCAACTGCAATTACTCGTTCAGCCCTATTTGCAAATGCAAAAAAGTTCATAGCTCTGTGTCAGTCTGGAGGAGACAGAATGAGAGAATAGTTTTGTGATGGCTCCATTTCTGAAAATGTTCAGGACCCAAACTGTAGAAGTGTACAAAGTTTCATGCTTTTATGAAAAAGTGAACATATCACCTCAAATTTGGCACATATCACCTAGACTAAGCTATATTTCTAAATATCTACAGGCCCCCTAAATACTGTGCAACCTTTTTTGATGCCTTTGGTGAACTGCTGTATATAACCTGTATTGACTTTGATTGTGTAGTTATTGTTGGTGATTTTAACATCCCTGTTAACAACCTCCAGGACAGAGAGACTAAAGAACTGTGTTTGTGTGTTCTGGATAATTATTGACTGACTCAACATGTGATGGAGCCCACACACAATCTATCAAACTGATTAATTTTAACAGTCCTTAAAATCTTTAAATTGAGGTAATACCCATGCCTGGTTAGTGTACAAAGCTGCGCGCGCGCGCGCATGTGCGCGCACAGGTTGGTCACTGTGCGAATATCTACATTACCCACAACACCCTGTCTATGCAGATCCTTCTTAGAAAACATTTATTCCAATTTAAAGCAGTTAGCTGAAATTCAAAATGCTTTTCATGTGCTGAATAGTCATTTTGCACTTGTTTACCAGAGGACCGCACCAAGAAAGACACATTGTAAAGTAACTTAAAGCTGGGGTAGGCAACGCTGGAGACACCAGCAAGTGACAGGTAGGTTCTGAAAGCATCTAGAAAAAGAAACCCCCCCCCCCACAGGCTTCCCTTCAAAGCCACTCCCTCAAAACACATGTACATGAGCAGTGAGTGCACGGGCAGAGGGCGGACAGGTAGGCAGGCAGGTAGGCAGGCAGGTAGGGGCCGTGCTTATTACAGTCCTGACAGCCACAGATGCCAGATTTTTTTCATGTTTGTGTCAGAGAATTTGATTTATTGATGACTAACTGTTGGAATGTAAAGAGAATTTAAACAAACAGAACAAAAATGCTTCTGAATCATCTGCCTCCCTCAGCTTTAATCCTACCCTAAAGCTGTATGAGAGCTGGATGCTGTTACTTTTGCTGCTGCAGCAGTCACAGGAGACACGGTGCATTTGGCACTGAGGTCATATTCTGAGGGCATATCACTGAAGGCCTAGCAGTAAGGGACCACAAAGGGCCCGCTGTAGTGAGCTGTGAGACGAAGACTCCTGTCAATGTGTCCCATTGTTGTGTGCAGCATGGAATCATATGCAGCTTGCTTTGTTTCTGACAGACTCCTTTATTCAAACGGTGTGGATTTGTTTGGTTACTCTGTAGATACCAGTTGCTCTTCACGTCCTGCAGATCCAGTGATGTGGATGAACTGCGCTGTTTCACACCGTACTTGAAACCAGTTCCACCCACCAAGCTGTGTGGTCCTTCAAGTGAACTGAACTGAAGTGAGGCTGGGCTCATTTACATCTTAGTCTAAAACAGTCCATTAAATAGAAACATGTTCTGCCCCTGCTGGGAACAGGCTTAGTAACTACCCCCTGCACCTGCCACAGTACAACTGATTCTTATATTACGTACCACTCCACAGTAAGGTCCAGCAGGCAGTGAGGAGGTGTCTGGCCCATCATACAACTTCAGGAAGTTGTTCTGGCAATCTCCAGGGTCATCAATACTGATCTGGGCAAAGGTGACTGTCACCACGCGGCCTCTGGGTGCCAGGATGCCCCATTCACAGCGGGTACCGTTGGAATAGGTGCCTGGATAGTTTGGACTTGAGAATGAGCCATGGTCTCCGTACAGAATGCCACCACAACCTAGTACACAAACAAATTCAACAAAGATGCTCAGGATTTTAGAAGCAGGGACATGAACCATCTCTGCTGCTCGCAGGCCGTATTATTATATACACCTATATTACACACAGTAATAACCACGGATCAAATATAACAAAAACATTACCACAAGAGACACCATATACAACCTAGTAGAAGAAAACCAGGTTAGAGAAAACCGATGCTTCTGTAGTTCTCCTATCCATGTGTAGCACCTCCAGACCTGGTCAAGAACTTGGACTGTTGGACTAACCAGAAATAGGCAAGATGACAGTTACCAATGTAAACACATCCACAGTCCATGACATGTCACGGTACTGCCAGTCCAGACCAGATTCATTTTGGAGAATTTCCAAGTGAAGTCCACCTGAAACACTGCTGGCTCCTCAGCTGATTCATCTTTGGCTTTAAGCTTTACAGTGTGAAGGGAAAGCTCGTGCTTTAAACTGGGACTGTGGAATTTAAAGACATAAGTGCAGGTATGGTCCCATGAAACACACTTTGCTTTATATCTATATATTTATTTAGCTTGTGTCACACTAGCCACTAGTCCATTACAAACTAAAACCTTCAGGAACACTTTGTGTGCAGCTTTTCTGAAAGTTTTGAGTGTCCACATTGATAGTCAGAATATTTTAGCTATGGCTTCTCTCAGCTTCTCACCAAAGTAGTTTTGCAACTGCAAAACCAGGTGGGGCAGCAACGTTCGTTAATGTTAACATTTTTTCACTGGTGCAGCACCTGTTTCAGACTTGGTTGGGAGGGAAAGCTGTAAGCTCTTGATTCATGGAAGCTGCTTTAAAATCATTTGTATAAACAGTTCAGTTCTGACCGTGAGGAGAGGACGTCCATGTGGCCTCAAAGCCATCTCGGGTGGCGGAGAAGTCACTCTTGAAGCGTAAGTAGAGCAGGTTTGATTGTGGGAAGACGGGGCTGGGCAGCGTGCTACCACACAACTTATCGATCAGAGGTGAGTCTGCTGTACTGCCATTACGGATCTGAGAGGCGATAGAGAGCACTGTGATGTACTGAGGCCAGAGCAGCAACACTTTCCATGTAGAAAGACTGACTACAGGGCTGAGAAGAAGCTTTATGAATCCCTCCATGGGAAGTTCAGGTTTTACACTCTGTTATGATTATACACACAGGCCTGAGATACACACACACACACACACACACACACAGAACCTATACACATGCATTAACTCATATTTACTCTGATGCCTCCAGAGTGACTCTGTTCTTTGCATTCCCTGAGCTAGAAGCGAGCTCAGGCACACGATGACAGGACAAACTGGACTGATCATATAAAGGGGAACAGTGTCCATTGCATTTAACACCAGTTTGATTATTGTAAATGGGCCGTCTTAAGATTACATGTTAATCGCTGTATCACAGAGCTGTAGCTCTCACACTTTACTTCTCTTTGCTCTTTAATATTACCTTTTGTCCGACAAACTTGGTTTCAACTTCAAATTGTACATCTTCTTCATGAGATGGGTGCTATTACTGTGTAGCTGATATCTGTAATGGTTGATTTTATATTAATATTTTTATGCATTTTAAAATGAATGGGTTCCTATGGGACTCCTCTTCCAACCTAGCGGGGGCAGAGCTAGACTGCCATGATGCATGGCAGTGAAGAAAGTTTTGTTAAAATTTGCTAATAAGTCTCCTATTTGTTTGAAATACAAAACAAATACTTTGTGATTCATGTATTTGTTAAATGTGTCTGCTTAGAAAATAGTGTTTTTTGTTGGTAATTGTCATTCTTGTGGTGGGTTACTATTGAAACCAGGAGTGAAGTGCCTGTTTCATTTGATAAAAATGGCTGCATTGACAGCTAGTCTGTGGTCAAGTTTGAGTTGGCTTAAGTAGTAATTTCTGACTGTCTTCTTTGCTCCCTCTCTTCAACTTGCTATCTATCTATCTCTGTAATTATTGTGAAGACCCATGCTTTATATTTTCATGCTCAGCTGCTCAAGCTATAACTAAAAAAACCAAAGGACAGCTGAAAAGCTTAATTTTTTAAGGCAAATGCACTTCAGCATCAACAAAACTTAAAATTGTTGCTCAAAAAGCCGTGTGGTCCAATAGCGTAGTGGCAAAAAAGAAAGTACTACTTCCTTATTAGCAAATTTTAACAAAACTTTCTTTCACAGCCATAAATCATGTGAACTCTGAGGAACGAGGTGATATGGAGCAGCGAAAGTCCATCCCTCAGAATTCCCATGATGCATGGCGGTTTTGATGAACAAAATGTGGAGTCCTTTCTGACTTGCAGTGCTTACTTTAAAAATTCTATGTTGTCAGTCTTGCTAAATGAAATCATTGTTTACATGAAATTAAGTCTTTCACAGCATAATTCTTTGGCTGTTTATTTTATTCTTCAACAGTGGAGCAGACATCACAGAAAATGTAAGCAAAGTAAGCAAAACATGCCTTCTATTGGTGCTTAGGAGGTTTTTTTTGTCAGAATAAGACACATGACTGACGTAGAAACTTGGAAGCCTTCCTTCCACAGTGTATCTGAGTAGTCCGGTGGTTTAGGTCTTGCTCTTCAGATCCAGAGATTGTTGGATGATACCCCGCATGTTAACCAAATGGAGCAGAACTTATTATATATGCAAGTGTGTGGCACATCGAGTCTCTTAGATGTAGGTGGTGCTACAAAATTAAAAAAATTGCTGATGGAGCCGCACATTGCACCGACGGCGGTAGCAATCGCAAAAAATAGCTGGCAGCTCTCACACGCATTTTCGTAAGGAAATGTCCTTCTAGTATAAATATTGTTGACTTATTGTTAAGGCATGCTCACAGAGACAGAAAGATAAAGCCACCCCCCCCGCTACAGGACGAAGGATCAGTGAAAGTGTGTGCTGGTTGTTTTACCTCCAGGTAGTCAAATTCACAGTGGCTGTGGCTCTCCACATCGAAACTGTTAAAGAAGAAGGAGATGTAGCTATTCTGCGGTGCCTTCAGGATAATGGTGCAGTCCATGTTGTGGGGGTAGGTGTCAGGCCAGCCTGGACTCTTCAGGTAGCCGTATTCCTGTTCATAGGTTCTGCTACAGCCTGGAAACCATCACCACAACCACAGTCAGAGCACGTATCTGACTGGACCAAGTTCCCTCAGAACCCCTGGGTGTCAAAATAGTTTCTCCTTACAATCTCGATCAGCCTACCAGAGAAGATCAGAGTCTATAGTCTGGATCAGCCTACCAGACGAGATCAGGGGAGAATGGGTTTTGGGGAGTATCCAGAGAAACGGACAGTGTCTCTTTCAGCAGCACAAATGAGAAACTGTCTGCATGGGTCGGAACCACGAGAGGGAGGAAGATGAAAGATCCTAACATGTTTTCTGTGGGTGACCCAAACTTTTCAAATAGGTTCACAGTATTTACTAAATCTCAGTCAATGAAGCGCTGCTGCTTGGTGGGACGATCTGATCAGTTACTGGCACATATGGGTCAAAGTTACCAGAGATCATGTCTATTCTCTTTTTTTAAACCAAACATGCCCATGTGTAAGTTATGTCCATCATGTCACATGTGAAGCTGTAAGTTATTTCAGAATAAATAATAACTAAGTAACAGTGCCTCTACCTGAGTAAGGGTTCTCATCTGGTGACAGATTTACTGCCGGTACCTACTGGCGGTCTGATAGCTGAAACTCAGGCCATTTCCTGTCATGAAGGTGTCGGATTTGAAGTACATGAGGATGGTTCTGCCGTAGCTGTAGAAGTCTAGTGGATGAGCGTCCGATGCACAGAACCTGTGGGACTGCCCATAGTCTCCCTGGAAACACAAGAATCACCTCATTCAGAACATATTGTACAATAAACCTGTCAGCTCTACTGAGCTGGATCTGAAGGAGCTGCACGAAGAGAACCATGATTTCAGTCAAGTGTTTCAGTTACTGGCCAATCTGGAAGACTGCTGCTGATAACTGCTGCTCATTTGTCCCATCGGTATTAGCTTGGTTGCCTGTGATACAGTGCTCTAACTCACCATCGGCCAGTCCTTCATCTCAAGGTAGTTTGTGGTGCAGCTCTGGCTGGGCTGGACGACAAATATCTGGAGTGACACTTTAATGGTTTCCTGGGCCGGAGCATCCAGGATCCAGCGGCAGGAGATGTAAGGGGGATAGGCATTGGGGAAGAAGGGTGAGGTCTGGGTCTGGACGGTGATCGTGGCATTCAGAGTTCCGCCGCACACCACTGAAGAAAGGTAAACACAAAGAGATGTTTGGAAAAATTTCTAAAGTTTCTTTAGGTTTCCAGTGTAAAGAGTGTGCATGTTGCTATGACTGCAGGATTCTGTCTGACGTGTTGAGGGGAAACTCTTAATAGCGGTCACATGTCCACGGAAAAAAATAAAGTGAAAGAAAGTGAGGCAGCAGATGAAGGATCATCTCCAATCTATGTGGAACTTTCGTTGGGCTGCTGTGTTCTCTCTCGCTCTGAATTGAATAGTAAACTACATGTGTGCTCTGATTGGACAGGACTCTGGGTATAGGAAGATTAATGAACTGGTTAAAAGGTTTTCATATGAATTGAAGGCTTGTTTCTGTAGCAGTAGAGTGCAGTGTAGCAGAGAGAGAGTAGAAAGTGTCTTACATGGCACAGCTCTGTAGGTAGCGTTGAAACCTCGTTTCTGTACTGAGCTATCAGTGACAAAGTGAATAGTCAGGAAGTTTCCACCTGACACAAAAGAAGGGATGGAGTTCCCACAAAATGTCCCAACCAGAGGGAAGTTAACGTTGTGGCCATCATACACCTGATAGAGACACATACATAAAGACATTAGCAAAAAAACAGCAAACAGTATTATTGTCCTGCAGTAGTTCAAGTAGGACATATCTGGCAGAATGAATTGTCTCTGATTATTACCTTGGCATCACAAACTGCAGAAATCTGCTTATCCACAATCATTGCTTGTGATTGGTTAACATGACACATAACTCAATTACATGTAATAAAAGAAAGAAAATGGCTGGGCGTTCTTTACTTTCACATAGTCGTAGCGGCAAGTAGAGGAGGCCTCAAGCTCAAAGGAGTTGAAGGTCAGATTGATCACCCTGCTGACGGGCATCTCAATGGTCCACAGGCAGTCCATCCTGGGTTCATAGCGCCCATCCAGATTTGGATCTGGAGAACCAAACATGCCCATGAGCATGGACAGGTAGCCGCCACATCCCTGTGCCGGACCTACAGGCAATTCAGAGACAAATGCTTCTTAAAATGTATAATGTTTTCTAAAAAAGGCAACCTGAGCCTAAGTGCTCAAACAGAAACTAACATTCACACACATTCATACACTGGTGGAACAGCCACCAGGGGCAATTCGGCGTTCAGTATCTTGCCCAAGGACACTTCGACATGCAGCCTGGAAGAGCCGGGGATTGAACCGCCGACCTTCCGATTAACAGGCTCTACCTCCTGAGCCACAGCCGCACCTATGTGAATAAATAGTAGGTGGGAGTCAGTAAACAGGTGAAGGAAGGAATTGGAATTGTTCCTGACACTGTGAGTCAGAGTCAGCTGTTCATCAGAGTGATGGCTTGTGGGAAGAAACTGTTCCTGAGTCTGTTGGTTTTGGCGTACAGTGCTCTGTAGCGCCTACCAGAGGGCAGAAGCTGGAACAGGTTGTGTCCGGGGTGAGATGGATCTGCAGTGATGTTTCCTGCCCGTTTCCTGACTCTGGAAACGTATAAGTCCTGAATGGAGGGCAGGTTGGCACCGATGATTTTTTCTGCAGTCCTGACTGTCCGTTGTAGTCTGTCCTTGTCCTTTTTGGTGGCAGATCCAAACCAGACAGTGATGGAGGTGCAGAGAACAGACTGGATGATGGCTGTGTAAAATGGATCAGCAGCTCTTTAGGCAGGTTGAGCTTCCTGAGCTGGCGCAGGAAGTACATCCTCTGCTGGGCCTTCTTGATGATGGTGTCAGTGTTGGGCTCCCACTTTAGGTCCTGGGATATACTGGATCCCAGAAACCTGAAGGACAGCGGAAACAGAGCTGTTTAGAACAGTAATGGGGGCAGAATGGGGCGGCTCCTCCTGAAGGCCACGATCATCTCCACAGTTTTGAGCGTGTTAAGCTCCAGGTTGTTCTGGCCGCACCAGAGAGTCAGCTGATCAACCTCCCGTCTGTAGGCCGACTCGTCACTGTCCCGGATGAGGCCGATGGGTCTCTTGATGGGTCTCCTGAGGTGCAGTCGTTGATGTAGAGGGATAAGAGCAGGGGGGGTGAGCACACACCCCTGGGGAGGCACCAGTGCTAATTGTCCGGGTGCTGATGATTGCCAGCTGTAAAACACATCTAATCTGCTTCAGTAATTGCATTGGAAGCCTAAAGTGTGCACTGTAAGCTGTATAATGAAGGACAAATGGTCAGACATAGAACTGAAATAAATGTTGGATCATAAATCGTGGTCAGAGCGTCAGTAAGTGAAACCATCATGCTGAGAACACCTGCAGCTCAGAACAGTAATGATGGACACAACGGATGATAATGTTGAATCACACAGAGATATGAACAGTAGAGGTGTGATTAAATTGTGACGAGATTTCTTGTCAGGCAAAAAGCTGTCTCACGAGACTCACTCAAATTACATTTTTCATGCGCTGTCAAGCCACACATAAATTTTCTGACGAAGTGAAATACAATATATATATATAATATATAACTGATGAGATTCATGGAGCAAATAAACTCCGCCCAGCTGATTGACACCAGTGTACGCTGTGATAGTTATCAGCAATGGTCCAGACAGCTGGGACGAGTGGTAACGTAGCTGATGAGTTTTGCAACATAAACACCTAAAAACTAAGGCCAGTGTTGCTCTGTTTGGGACTGTGAGCTGCACTGAGCTGCTGAAGTTAACAAAAAAAATGTAATGCACCGGAGAGTAAAGGGCAGGTAGACTTCTCATCAAATCATGACGTTAGTCTGGTAATATTATGACTATTATGAGAGAGCACAGATGTGCAGAAAACTGCTGAAACACAGGAGCTAATAAAGTTAGTAGTTTATAACTAAATTAGAATGTAATCATTTATCATTGAGGTGACTAAATCATGACCCGACATGCGGTGGATTTGTGGACATTAATCATGTCTACCTACCGAACGTCTCACTGTAAGTAGCCCTCCAGCCAATCCCATTCACTGTGGCATCTGTCCTGAAGACCAAATACAGCTGGTTGGTGGAGGAGCGCAGATTGGGCGGGAGCGCTGCACCACAGAATCTCCCCAGCAAAGGCGCCAAGGTGTCCTGTCCATCATACACCTCCACGTAGTCATAGCGACAGGAAGAAGATGCTTCCAGTTGAAAGGTGTTAAACCTGCAGAGAGAGAAACAGAAACATTACAGCAAGCTACAGAGCTTTTTAAATCCTAATTCACAGTCAGAATATATGCAGTTGATTGAGAACCCTCTATACTGGCTTGAAAAGCATCTCAGCCTCTAGAGCAAATTTCACCAGACTGAAAGTGAAAAATCCGCCTCTCTCTGTAACTGAAAAGTACTTTGAGCTCCTCAGTCTACTCCTGCAGTCCAGTGAATGCAGTCTTACTTGATATCCAGCACCCTGTCTGTTGAGACCACAATATGGTAGGTACAGTTGATGTTGTGGTGGTAGTTGGTCATGGAGAGTGCTGGGCTGCTTACTGTACCCATAGTGTTGTTGAAGAAACCACCACATGCTGTAGAGAGAGAGAGAGAGAGAGACACACACACACACACACACACACACACAGGACATTGATACAGTACAGCAATATAGATATATCTATACATGGATACATGCTGAGTTTTTAATATTTAATTTTTTATTATTATTGACAGATGTTTTAGTCCAAAGTCCTCACATCCTCACCCTGTTTTGCTTCATTTTGCTCATTACGACATAGCATTTATTTCACCATTTCTTTACTTACGAATGGCTCTGTACTCTGCAATGAAGCCTCTGTCGCTGATCACAGAGTCAGAGTAGAAGTGGAGTAACATAGGGCCAAAGGTGGAAAAGGGCCCTGGGATGCTGATACCACACAGAGTGGCAATAGCAGGGCCAGTAGTAGCCAGGCTGTAGATCTTCAGCGCGTCATACTGACAGGTGGAGTGTGCTAAACAACAGAGACAGGCCGCTTACTCCACAGTAACTTACTGTTGCTCATCAAACAACAAAGAAATATTCCAAAAGGGAGACCCTGTCCATATGTGACTACTGCTAACACTTGCCTTCTACTTGGAAGACCTGAAAGGTGATGACAACCACGGTCTGTTCTCCAGCATGTATGGTGTAGTTGCAGTTGGAGTAGTCAGGGTAGTTGGCTGGATAATTTGGAGAAAGCACACGACCGCTGGCAGCTGTGAACATTGCCCCGCACCCTGATGAACACAAAACATCATACCCACACTGAAGTTAAGTTGTCTTAAGAAAGCTCTTTCTCACAGTAATTCCAATGCAAATAAATCACAAGCTTCCAGCCACAAAAGGACCTTTACTAGGTAACATGTCTTCTCCTTCAGGGCTACTGTATTTCAGTTGCAAATGCTGTGACAGTCAGTCAGTATGGTCAAATTAACATGGTCACATGAAGCTGCCCTGGCTGCCTGGCTCTTACTGGTGCTGAAGGAGGCTGTGAAACCTCTGCCAGGGGCTTCAGTGCCCTGGAATCGGCTGGTGATGATGTTGTATGGAGCAATGATGGGGCCTGGCGCCATCGAGCCACAGCTTGTCGACAGCAGAGTCTCTATATTTTGGGTCTGACCTGACCATACCTGCAGGAAAATGCACACTGATTCAGAAAGTGTTGTCCAGTGGAACAGTGGTTTAGAGATCCATACTGCACACACCTGATGGAGATATTAGACAACTTTGCACATTTAGTTTTCTACAAAATAAAAACCTATGTCTGAATTTGTAGGAACAAAATATCCAAACATTGTGTAAATATCATGTAAAATAATTGAAGAAACTGTTTAACTGGACTGCTTTATACTGAATGATTAAAATGAACAACTAACCAACAATGAACATTTTCCTACACTTTGACGTTAGCCTGTTGTATATTATTTACTATCTTTAATGTTTTAAGAAGGATGGATCTTATGTAGTCAAACATTTGCCTGAACTGCTAGGGCTGGGCGGGATGGTCGCTGGCTGTGGGGTGCTGCCAGTGCTCGGGGGGGCTCTTGCCGCAAGAATTGGGCTTAATGGACCTGGAGTCCTCCTGCCTGGGGGGACGGGAGAGGTGAAAGCTGGGGCCAGGGATTTGCTGAATTTGAGTTAATAGTTGTGATCACTACAACGCGAAATCCTGGTGGGACTGGTTTACTGCCCTAAATAACTAACAAATTCTCAATTACTAGTGTACCTGTGCCATGTAACACACATAGTTTAACTTTTCTGCTTCATCTTATCCAGTAAGTTTGTGAATTAATAGTGAGTCAGGGGCAATGATAATATATTCATAAAAGATTAAGTTAATCAGATCATAGTAACAATTCTCCAGATCCATGGTTCGGTTTAGGTTCATACCTTGGTTTTCTTCTGTTTTAATAATTTTTTTTTTTTGGGGGGGGGGGGGGCATTATTATTGTTATCCATCGTGGGTTAATTAACTTGCAGGCATGATCACTCAATCATGACTGGACCAAAATAGTCATGTGACACGCAGTTGGAAGACAATAAAATAGATTTACCATTTAATATTTACAAAATATAGTGTTTCCCACATATACTTTACTTGGGTGGGCCTCCCACTTATATTAGCAGCTGCTTAAGTAGGCTATATCTGGCAACCCATTTTAGCATTTTGCAGACAAACACAGAGAGAGGCGTTATCTGGTTTAATGTTACAAGATGTGGATATTGTGGACATTACGTAGCGACAGTGAACGCACCACTGCAGATGTCACTTAGTAACACGTTGGTTTCGATCCACATGCGGCACACCTGTTGCTATGAAAACAGAATCGTGGGTGAGTTTATTAAACGCTAGGGTTGTTGAAAATAACTGTAGAACGTATGGTACTACTAAACTTTCACATGATCAATAAAATCAATACGCAACTAACATTAATGATTTTCACCCGCACATCGTGCAGCACGATAACACTTAGCTAGCGTCCTCTCCTCATTCTTCAAAGGACAGCTACATGACAGGCAGCAGAAAGTGAAGGTGAAGGCGAGCAGAGGAAAATAGGAGCTCTAGGTTTCAGTCTGGCAGTAAATATAAAAGCGCTATGAGATAACTGTTGTTGTGATTTGGCGCTATATAAATAAAAGTGAATTAAATTTATTTGAATTTCGTACACACTGGGAGTTTGGCTTCTGACATCGCTACCTCATGCTTTCCTAAAATCCCCGTATTGACTTCACATAGGCCTGTTAAACAAAACAGACACATTCGATTCAGCAATATTAATAATTTAATCAGGATACGGGTTATAACCTCGCCTCAGGTCGTTACGTCAGCTTTACCTTAGTATAGATTACTAAAGTTGGCTCTTCTTAATGTTAGATCCCTCTTTCTGGCTTAGTCTAGGCTACGTCCTGGTGATCATAGTCAGCTTGTTGAACTGTGCACCCCTAGACCATGACTGTTTTAGCTGCCCCAGGGAGTGTGGTTGCGGGGGTGGCCTTGTAGCTGTTAGAAAGCACTTTAAATGCACTCAAATTGCATGTAATGATCCACCGACCATAATTTCTGTCATTTACTGCCCTCTCCAACTGGTCCCTTCATGCTGGATTTCCCTGAATTTTTATCTGATCTTATTTTATATGAGGATAAAATTCTTCTGATTTTAATTTGCACATTGACAAGTCTTCAGATATCCCGGCTCTTGACATCATTCATTCTTTTAATTTTACTCAACATGTGTCTGGCCAAAACCATCACCATGGCACACTCTAGACCCGGTTCTTAGCTTGGGTGTGAAGATATCAGCTGTAGAAATTAAGGACATATTTCTATCAGATCATCAGGTCATTCATTTCCACTGTGAACTACAGGCTGCTGTGTTGCCCAGTCTCTCCCAAAACAAACCTGCATTTTAAATGAGCATAGCGCCTCTAAATTTGGTGCCCTCTTCAGTTAATTTAACAACTATTCAAACTCTCTGTTCCTTAACCCCTTGATCTCATAGGCCATCTGAAAAACAAACAAAACTTAAAATCTGCAAAGCAACCCTGGTTAAATGCAAATATCAGAAGCTGTAAATGGGAATGCAGAAAAGCAGAACGAAGATGGAAAAAAAAATCAGGTCTCCACTTCATGGCCATGAACAAGAGCTCGCCATTTCTCAAATCTTATTGCTGCCCACCAATACAATCCCAGTTTACTTTTTAAGATTCTCGATCGGTTAGTTAGTTAAGTGATGCAGACTGTGAGACATTTTTATTATACTTTGTCGGTAAGGTGGAATCATTAGACCAAACCCTGTCTTTTTAGATGTTGTTCACCCTACCCAGGATCCTTGGAGTTCCTTTTCTTCCATTACCATAGCAAAACCTATGGAAACTATGTTGCAGATGAAGGTTTCCTCTAGCCCTCTTGATCTGATTCCTGCAAAGTTTTTAATTGAAGTTATGGAGTATATTAGCCCACACCTGCTTTTAATTTTTAACAGCTCACTATCTACTGGTTGTGTCCCGGTCTTCAAGACTGCATGTGTACAACCAGTCCTAATAAAGCTAGCCTTGACCCTTGACTGCCTTTTCTTTCTAAAACCCTTGAAAAGATGGTTTCTAAGCAGGTCCTTGCTGCAATGGAAAATAACTGTATCTTTGAAAAGTTACAGTCTGGCTTCTGTAAGCATCACACTACTGTGACAGCACTCCTGAAAGTTACCAATGACCTCCTAATGAACGCTGATGTAGTCATGTGTTCTATTCTGGTTTTGCTGGATTTGAGTGCTGCCTTTGACACCATTCATCATGGCATCCTGTTGAACAGACTGAGGCATTGGGTGTGTGTATCTGGTACTGCACTGAACTGGTTTAATTCATACTTATCCAATAGGAAGTTTTGTGTCTCTAAAAGTCTTCTTTTTCTACCATCAACTACGGTGTGACTCAGGGGTCAATCCTTGGACCTATTTTGTGATATATATATATATATATATACTATCTCTTGGTGATGTAATAAGTAGGCATGGTATTTATTTCTATTGTTATGTGGATGGTACACAGTTATACCTACCTGAGCAGCCCACTGACCTGAGTATGCTGAGCTCACCACAGGACTGCCTTACCGACATAAAAATTGGATGTTTTAACCACCATAGAAATAAGGTCTATCTTAAATCTTACAGATGCAGAAACTGTTATACATGCTTTTATCTCCTCACGCAGTGACTATTGCAACAGCCTTTTCACTTGCGTTAATTAAAAAACCCTGAATAGGTTACAGACTGTACAGAACACAGCTGCTCTGCTCTTAACTAGGACATGGAAATATGATCATATCACCCCTGTTTTAGCATTGTTGCACTGACTCCCCATTTGTTTTAGGATTGATTTTAAGATTTTATTCATTATTTTTAAGGCTATTCATGGCCTGACTCCTGATTATATTTTAGATATTTTAACTCCTTGTGAGCTTTCTCGTGGTCTAAGATCTTCTGGCAGGGGCCTCTTGTCTGTTCCTGGATCCAGACTAAGAACGAAAGGGGACAGAGCATTTGCTGTCAGGGCCCCGAAGCTCTGGAACGACTTGTCTGAGGAAATTAGGATGGCGGGGTCTGCCTCTTCTTTTAAATCTTTTTAAAAAAATTTTTTTTCTGGAAAACATATCCCGATTTTATCTGAGCTGCTAGTCATTTTACTATTGTTGCCTTTCCTTTTATCACTTTATCTTTGTTTACTTGTCTCATCTTTCCTTATGTCCTGCAGAACATCTGCGCTATACTCTGTTGTGATCCTTGTTCTTTCATTCTGTATTTTACCCCCCTGTATCTTATTAACCATGTGGTTATGTGGTTACTCTGTTTGATAAGTGCTATATAAATAAAGCTTATTATTATTAGAGTTTTTCTGTTCATTTCTATTTGTGTGTGTGACCATCATAAATAAACTACAGTCCATCTAGAAATATTCTTCTCTTAGCAGCCCCCAAACTAACTCCAGAATCCCCCCAAATCATTTGCACATGTTTCTGGTGGAGCTCAGTGCTGGGACCTTGATGTAGCTGCTCTGGCAGGACCCACTACTGTCTGGAATCTGGAAATCACTGTTGAAGCTCATCTCAAGGTGGTTTCCCTCATGGGCAATGATCTGCCAGGAACACTCCACATTGGCTGGGAAGTTCTGGGGATAGTTTGGAGACTTGATTGTTCCTGAATCAGCATGGATCACCCCTCCACAGCCTGGCCAAAAACACAAATACGTGTACAAAATGTTCACAAAAGTAATATAAATGGAAGGCTGACAACAATGATAAAAGCAGACTGAATGAGCTTCCTTCACAGGGATGCTGCTCTCATCCTTGTGAAAGTTCCCTGGCGAGTTGAAAGGTGTGGACTGTTTTCAGAAAGGCACAAGAACATTCCATACCAGCAGCGGCCACATTAACCCATATCATTCCATACTTCTTGTGTACTGGGACACAACTCTGTCTTATATTAGATATGTATGGCTGGAGCCTGCACTGTTTGGCCTTACAATCTATTCTGTCAGTAATGAAGTACTGAATACAATGGTCACCGGGCATCAAGGCTTTTAAAAGGGAGACACTATCACCCCCCTCTCATTCACTCTTGGACACACAAAGATAAAGAATGATTACTGTGCTCATGTAAAGATTTTATACTGAGCTGACAGCTGATACTAACTTCTGTGGTGAAAATGGCTCCCTGTTTTGATAAGAACATAGCACAAAGAAAAGCACCATTTGGAAACATGTGTGTACCCACTGTACGTACTTCTCTCACAGAAAATCAGTTCAGCATTTAGCTAGTGTAAAACCCACCTGAGGAATCAGCAGCCCAGGAGGCCATAAAGCCTCCACTGGACACACTATGGTCAGCCAGGAAGACTATAGCAAGCTTGCTGGATCCTGACTGGATGGTTCCTGGGGAGGTGGTCCCACAGTACTGGCCAATAACAGGGGAGCCAGGGGATCCTCCATTAAAGATGGTGACAGAGTCCCAGTGGCATTCAGAGTGGGGTTCCAGGCTGAAGTAGCCGAAGGTTAGCTGCGGTAAGACAGGGGAGTGGGAACCAACGACATGATTACAAGGTAGGTGGCTACTAAACAGTAGGTCCTGGGGTTAAAACATGCAACAGTCTAGGATCAACAGCAATTTAATTCAATTCAAATTTGGCATGAATGTCAATTGAACAGTATTGCCAAGCTACAAGGAAAATAGAAAAGAACAAATCAATTAATACAATTCATTAAATAAATAAAATAAAACAGTAAACATGTGTGTGTCTGTCTGTATATAAATAAAAAACCATAAATGTGTGTGTGTGTGTGTGTGTGTGTGTGTGTGTGTGTGTGTGTGTGTGTGTGTGTGTGTGTGAGTTTAATGAACTGTATGAATTCAATTCAAACAACTCATAGAGGGTGAGGCCTGGGATATCTGATTGTTCCAGTGATTTTGCCAATTCATCTACAGTATGCACTTCCACTGGGAAGCTCCCATCAGTCAAAATAAGAGTAACTGTAATGGACATCTCACATTGTGGCTCTGCCTTTGCAATGAAACCTCCCATACCCAGAATCCAACATTTTAGGCTACGATACGACGCAAGGGCCGGGAAGTCTGGACATTTGGTTTCAGCCAAAGTTCTTGGTCACATAAAGTTTTATTTAGTTCCATCACTAGAGAGAGATATAAAAGTGACATTCCATCAAACTAATTTTGACAGCTACTTCCAACCCACCCTCCCCCACCCCGCCCCCTCATTTCCGTCCCCCAGGCGGTGTACATTCCATCAAATTAATTTTATTTGGTATTTCCTGCCCCCAATTTCCGGCCCCCACCCTCACCCCAACGGATGTCTGTGTGGAACTGATTTAAAGACTTTATGGAGTAATAATATATAAACTTATTACTTGAATTAATTAACTTTGGAATCAAGGCAGTCTTTATGATTAAACAACTAAAGAATAAATTGAATTAATCACAGTAAAGCAGTAAATATTATAAAAGTGAGTTAAAAATAAACAGCATTTTAATTTACCTTCAACAGCATGCAGCAAAATAAGAGTGAGTTCCAAAATTCAACTTTGTAAAATCTTTGCTAAAGCTTTGTGTCACAAACTTATCATCGTTTTCCCTCTTGTGAAACCTACTCTGAAACTTGTGAGTCTTAAAACTTTAAACTGAGTCTGTGTCTCTTCTTCTCTGTGCTGTCTTTCTGCTGTAGCTAAGCATAATGTGTAGCAGGCTGAATAGAGGAATGCCCCTCCCTCGCTCCCTCCCATGCCCCTCCCTCTGTTTTCTCAAGCAGGCACATCAACTTGTGTGTTTTAACTGTCATTAGCATCTTCAGGTAATCTTGTAGACCATGGAATAGAGTTATCTGTAACCCCAGACTCCGGTTGTTAAAAACGCAATCTGGTTTTATCAGACAGAGTCTGTTTTCGAAACAGGAACCTATTTTTATCAGACGGAGAGCAGACTTAGAGAGTGAAGACCTGAGAACCATCAGGCTTCCTGAGACACCCGTCGTGACTAAAGTCGACTCCTGTCAGTCTAGGCTATTACCTGGACAAAAGATCAACTCTTCTAGACTAAATCAGACTTACTGAGTCAGACTCCCTCACGCAGACAATCAAGAGGATGTGGGCAGATTTAGCCGTGAGCCAATGATAAGAGACTAGAAGGGGTTACCATAAGCCAATGATGGGAGTCCGTGAAAATAAAAGGAGAACATTTTCTTCAAGAAAATGCCAAGAGGGCACTTGGATCCTTGAACGATATCTACCTACCAAGAGGGGACATCTATGCGGTGGAACTGTCTTTTTTTTCTTTCAAAAATGGAAAATTTTAACGTTAGTGTTATTAATATTTAAACATTTCTATGTGATACAGATATCACGAAAATATTCAGGGCCACTTTATTGATAATGAATACAGTTTTACCTGTAATTCAGAAGAAACTTGGACGCATGCACTAATATCAAGGACTGTCGTATTAGCAGCAAAAGGTACTTTATCCAGGTTTCAATTATATAAAATCTCTTATTACACTAGTGCACTCATTTAAACTTTCTCTTAGGGGAATTCAGGTTTGTCTGTGGTGGTTGGTCATTTTTCTGATCTTTGTGGAATGGTGAAGTAGGCCTTTTAAAGGGCCTTCATTGTTATCTTATTTTGTATTTGCTGCTCATAATTTAATCCTACACAGGTTTTGAATCACACGTCATCTACACTTTGTTGTGGCTATATGGACATCTTCAGGACATTCATTTTTAACTAATTTATGAATCGAGCGAGGTAAGATAATAAGATAATGAAGTTCCCTTTTTCTAATAAGGATAATCTGATATTCAAACTCCAGAGTTTATGACATGAAGAAATTGGTAAAATTAATAATACTTACGAGGAAAATCTCAACCAAGCAGTCTACTGAAACATGATTTGATATTATGCTTTTGTAACAAAATATAAAGTCTCAGGTTTAGTGGTTGTCTTAACCATTTTCAGTCTTGACACTGCATTAAAATGAATGGCTGCTCATAAGACAGTGAGTACCAAGGCAGTCATAAAAATAAAATAAAATTAGGACTAAAATGCTCAGCAGCAGGATCCTTTTTAGGGCCCGAGCACGACCGTGTGAGGTCCCTATTGAATTTGCTAAGATTATATATATATTTAGGGCCCGAGCACGACCGTGCGAGGTCCCTATTGAATTTGCTAAGATTATTATTAGGGCCTGAGCACGACCGTGTGAGGTCCCTATTGAATTTGCTAAGATTATTTTTTAGGGCCCGAGCACGACCGTGTGAGGTCCCCATTGAATTTGCTAAGATTATTAGGGCCCGAGCACGACCGTGTGAGGTCCCTATTGAATTTGCTCGGATTATATTTATTTATTTATTTATTTATTAGGGCCCGAGCACGACCGTGCGAGGTCCCTATTGAATTTGCTCGGATTATATATATATTTAGGGCCCGAGCACGACCGTGCGAGGTCCCTATTGAATTTGCTCGGATTATTAGGGCCCGAGCACGACCGTGCGAGGTCCCTATTGAATCTGCTCGGATTATATATTTTTTTTTTTCTGCAAAGTAGGCCCAAATGACATGGCCTAAACATACTCGAAAACTCACCAAAATTTGCAAACATGTCAGAACCGGTGAAAAATTTCGTATTCTACAAGTTTCGCACATGGGCGTGGCAAAATGACTCGCTAGCGCCACCTAGAAAATTGGAAATGATTAGCCCCTCGTTCACGTTCAACCTACATGTACGAAATTTTCTGGGGACATGTATCATATCAAGACGCACAAAAAAGCCTCAAGAACCCA
>NC_060150.1:19897468-19903024 GCF_021292245.1 Micropterus dolomieu | reverse complement strand
ACTTTTCATCGTCAATGCCTTTAGAAGGCACAGCAGAAATTTGACGTCGATCCGACTAAATCCCTAGGAGGAGTTCGTTAAAGTACGAAGTGTGTAAATCATCCAAAAATGGCCATAAAATTCAAAATGGCCGACTTCCTGTTGACTTTAGGCTATGGGTTCTTGAGGCTTTTTTGTGCGTCTTGATACGATACATGTCCCCAGAAAATTTCGTACATGTAGGTTGAACGTGAACGAGGGGCTAATCATTTCCAATTTTCAAGGTGGCGCTAGCGAGTCATTTTGCCACGCCCATGTGCGAAACTTGTAGAATACGAAATTTTTCACCGGTTCTGACATGTTTGCAAATTTTGGTGAGTTTTCGAGTATGTTTAGGCCATGTCATTTGGGCCTACTTTGCAGAAAAAAAAAAATAAATAAATAAAAAAAATAAAAATAATCCGAGCAGATTCAATAGGGACCTCGCACGGTCGTGCTCGGGCCCTAAAAATGTATAATCCGAGCAAATTCAATAGGGACCTCGCACGGTCGTGCTCGGGCCCTAAATATAATCTTAGCAAATTCAATAGGGACCTCACACGGTCGTGCTCGGGCCCTAATAATCCTAGCAAATTCAATAGGGACCTCACACGGTCGTGCTCGGGCCCTAAATATATATAATCTTAGCAAATTCAATAGGGACCTCACACGGTCGTGCTCGGGCCCTAAAAACATAATCTTAGCAAATTCAATAGGGACCTCACACGGTCGTGCTCGGGCCCTAAAAATATATAATCTTAGCAAATTCAATAGGGACCTCACACGGCCGTGCTCGGGCCCTAAATATATATATAATCTTAGCAAATTCAATACGGACCTCACACGGTCGTGCTCGGGCCCTAAAAATAACAGCCTGAAAGGAAAGTAGCAGCCATACCTGCCAGAGGGTTCAATGTAGAATTCATCCTGAAAGTCAATTTGGACAGCTTCTCCGTTAGGCACAGTTACCACCCAGACACAGTCAATGTTCTGGGGGTAGTTCTGAGGATAATTAGGTGAAGTGATATACCCGGGAGGATCGTTGTCATTCAGCTCTATGAAGCCTCCACATGCTGCAGAAACAGAGAAAGAATAACTTTGCAATATTGACCAGCATCAACCTTGATAGTAAATACATAGTTTTAAAGTGGTATCAATGGTATAGAAACAACGAGCTTCAGGAAGAATGTGAATTGCACTGCACATACATCTCAGAAGAGAGAAACTTCATGTGATCAGCTGCAATGTGATTGAGGAGAAGGTTAAAGTGCAACCGATTACAGCAAGCCCAAAACCAAATCAAATTACTGAAAAGGAAACCCTTCTAACTTCAGATGAGCTCAGGCAAAATCGAGATAACTGCGTCCACCCAACAAAAACAACTAATCATGCTCTATGTTTTGGAACTACAGATCCCGAGTTTGCTTTGGGGATATAAACAAGATGTAAGAAGTCATATTAGTGATGTGTAAATTCTTAGAGCATTATAGTCTAAATTGTTATTAATTATTAGAGCAATTATAGTCTACATTGATATCGTTTAAAGTGTTATTTTTTATCTTAATCATAGTTATGTTATAGTTTGATTGTTATTGCCTTAAATGATGAGGTTATTGATCTAAGGTTGAATCATTCCCACCCCAGGAATTTAGTAATGTAGAAGCTAAAGTTAAGATCACAGTGTTAAAACTCAACAAGGACCTGTGTGTGTGTGTGTGTGTGTGTGTGTGTGTGTGTGTGTGTGTGTGTGTAAGCAGGCATGTGTGCTGTTGGGCAGAGGTAGAGAAGGACACACAGCAGAGAGGGGAAGCATTGTAGCCAGGCTAAGAATGCAACAGTCATAGTGAAAATAATAATCCACCAAATGCTGAAAGGTCAGAAAATGAAAAATCTGGGATTTTTACCAGATCCAGGCAGAGCAGGAAAGAGAGCCAAGAAATCTCTTGGCTCTCTTTCCTGCAACAAAAGGAGGTCCAGAAGAAGTTGAAAGTCAGTTGTTACATGGCTTCATGTCAACTCGGGTCTCTGTTCTGGTAACAGAATGGGGCTCTATTTTCCATCAATCTCTGACCCTCTCCTGTGAAACTTTTGTACTCTAAGTGGTGTCTATTTCTGTTGAGAATAAACATGTTGGTAAAAGTTCAAGATTTTTCATCTGGCCCAAGTCTTGAATTTTTCACGACAGTAATTTGTAGGATTTTTACTGGTTTATTCGCCAGGGACTCGGGGTCTCATTTAGCAAAGGTTGTGATCAATACCCTCCACGCAAACTCTGAGGCATGCATACGCTCAGAAACTGGAGAAATCAGAAATGGTGACTCACATGGCTGAAGGATGAAACGTTTCAAATAGATACTATTGTGTAAAATAAATTGAAATATTACCTCTGATTATTATAGGCCAATAAAACTTAATAATTTAAGATTATATGATTATATGTTCATTTGCAAAACAGATGAAAGACTTTCTGAATAACCACTGTGAGAAGGATACATAATGCTCTCTTTATATCTTATGTAACTTGTGTTGCAATACTAGTTTGTGAGGCTTAGATAAGAGGAAGTTGTGTTGACACAAACACATACCATACATGGTGATTCAATCATCCACACACCATACATGGTGATTCAATCATCCACACCCAATCACAAGCACACACATCCATATCACTAATCACACGGACACACAGACACACCACTCTGGGTACAGTTACCTCTATAAATTGTCAGGCTGCATAGGAAGAGACAGACTCCTCTGCTTACTGCTTCAGATTAGACTCTGTGTTGGTGAGAGGAGTCTCCAGATATATATCTGCAAATGCTTTTGGTTTGGTAATAAAGGTCACGAAACTTAAGGCACTGTCTCTCTTCTCATCAACGGACCCGGTGAAGTCGTCGTACTTCAACACCACCCGTTTGATTGATTTTCCCTGAATTTAGAATTATATCAATTAATGCATGCAGTGCAATCTATTCTCATACATAAGGTGAACAGTAGGACAAATTACATTTAAACTGATGCCATTTTCCTTGACCCAGTTGAGCAAATATGAGCGCAGATATTCGTTGCTTTATTGTAATGAAGCCAAACACTGTTCACCAGCGTGTGGATGTGATGTGCTGCTTGTAAAAACACGGTATGGAAAAAATGTAACACTATTAATTGAGTGAATCTTTCAGTGTACCGTTTATGTCACATAAGTCATATTTCTTTTAACTTATCGGCAGCCTCGTTAACTGAGTGTTTGTGTAAACACAAATGGAATGCACTTGGTTTACTCTCTTTTCAAACAAGGGAATCCAAATGATGTACCTGGGTCATCCAGTGTGTGTGAGTGAATTTATGTGTCCCCCTCCCAAAACGGTTACTACTCAGGAGGGACACGTCTTTCTGCAGATCAGTTATCAAGGGGGCTGAGCTTTGGTGCCCCCTTTTCTCCAAGCACTGCGTGTATGTGTGTTTTACCAACCAAACAACATAATTTTTCTTGCTTCAACATCACCAAAAACAATGTCAGTGTCACTATGGGTTAAATTTCTTCTTTAGCTTTTCTGTCAGAATTTGCCGTCCTTTTCTACATGTAGTCTGTACATATTTATAGTAATGAGGGGCGTTTCACTGACCATTTATAGGCAACTATTGGGGTTTAAAGGATTGGACAAGGAGCTGGCTCACATGCGCCAAGTTTCAAGTTGATTGTTATTTATAAAGGGAAATCAACGTTGGATGTGCATGTACTGTATTATAAATCGAGTAGTAAATAGTTACTAATGTAACTACGGTTCTATGAATTCTGGATGACAGCCAGACGGCGGAGCTTTAGCACTGGATGTCTCCATCTCGCATTTGCAGGTCGAGTAATTATACCAACAAAGTCACTTGTGGTCATGCGATGACGTAGGGCGCACGCCCCAGTATAAAACCCTCAGGTAATAGTGAGCGAAGGTACATGAAGACTCCCAGCTTGCGGCAGTACAGATGTCATGCAGAGAGACCCCTCTCACGACCGTCCAGGATGTGGACACACTCCAAGTAGAGTGACACTTAACCTTACTAGGTGCCGGCAGGCCTTGCGACCTATAAGCGTGCATAATCACATCCACAATCCAATTGGAAAGTCTCTGCTTTGATAGAGCTTCACCTTTTCTACAACCCCCATAGCAAACAAAAAGGTTGTCAGACTTGCGTACCTCGGCAGTGGCCTCCACATAAGCCTTTAGGGCCCGAACTGGACACAGTAGCTGTGACAGTTCTTCCGTGTCTTCAGATGAGCCGAGTGGACTGAATGCAGCCAACTCGATGGCTTGGTTTACATGCGAGGAAGGTCCCCGCTTTGGCAGGAAGTACGGATTCGGTAGGAGAGTAACTCCTGACCCATCTGGGTACCAACGCAGGCATCTCGGGCTCACTGATAGGGCATGCAGTTCTCCCACTCGCTTTGCTGATGTGACAGCAAGCAGAAATGCTGTATTAGCAGACAACCACCTCAACTCTGTCTGTCCTAGCTGTTCAAATGGGAGCAGACCCAAGGATCTCAAAACCACCTTCAAGTCCCATGGTGGCACTACAGTGACACCTGATGGTCTAAGCCTCTGTGCGCCCTTCAAGAACTGACTAAACAGATAGTGTGACCCCACTGTGCGGTTGTCCACTCTCACGTGCCCCGCTGAAATGGCAGCTGCATACACTTTCAATGTTGAGGCGCACCTGCCGCCATCCAACAACAACTGCAGGAAACACAGAATGCTGGTAACTGAGCAGTTGAACTGATCACTGACTGGTCACAAGTTGCCAGGAGTGGGTCCTGGCTTCGGCCAGGCAGACACACAGCTGAAGGCGGTCTGGATTCGGATGCCATATGCGTCCCCCCAGCTGAGAGAGAAGGTCCGGTCTCTCATGGCTCCCCACTGAGCAACCTCAGAAGCACTGGGAACCATGGCCTCCCCGGCCAGTTGGCAGCCACTGGCAGCAGTTTGTGGCCTCCCTGTCGGACCCTCTCCAGCGTCACCCGAATGAGTGAAGGAAAGGCATACAGAAGGCACGCTGGCCACGCATGAGCTAAGGCATCCTGCTCTAAAGGACCAGTCCTCTCCCTTAGAGAGTACCAGAGGGGACAATGGTGTTGATGTTTCTGAGGCAAAGATATCCACTTCTGCCTTGCCATATTGGCTCCAAATCATTTCCACCACCTCTTGGTGGAGTCTCCAGTCTCCCTGACATCTGCCGCACTGTTCTGTGTGCCCGGGAGATGTATGGCCCTGAGGCTCAGAAAGTGAAGAAACACAGGTGCTGTCCATCTGGATGACAACATGCCGGCCTTTCAATGCTGGGAGAAAGTGCCACAGTGCCAGATGTATTGCTCTGAGCTCGAGCACATTTATTCAATTCAATTTTATTTATATATTTTTGATGTGCTTTAACTTCTGTTGGCTGCTCCATCGGCCCCTGATGGTTCCGCGCTGCCAGATTGCACCCCAGCCTGATAAAGAGGTCTGTCTCCACAACGGGAGGGGATCACTCCCAGAGGAACCCCCCCCC
>NC_060150.1:19894203-19897439 GCF_021292245.1 Micropterus dolomieu | reverse complement strand
CCCCCCCCCCCCCCCCCGGCAAGATGCATTTATCTCCGCCAGGACTCCAAGGCCCGGCAAAAAAGGCTGGACACTCTGACGCCCCTGCACCACTTGGGATCCAAGTGGAGACCGTTGACCCAGATTCGAAGAGGACGTGAAGACAGAAGACCCAGAGGGATGACCATGGACGCTGCTGTCAGCATGCCCAGCAGCCTGAGAAAAAGGCCATATTTTAAAATCCTGCCCCTCTGAAAGCAACCTAGAAGCTGCCGGATATCCCGCACTCTCTTTGGGGTAAGGAAGGCTCTCATTAACTGAGAGTCGAGTGACATACCCAGGTAATTTACCCTCTGACTGGGTGTAAGTTGCTCTTTGTGTAGTTCACCGTAAGGCCCAGCTGGTTCACATGGCCAAGGAGCATATCTGCATCCCTGACCGCCTGCTCCGCAGTCGGGGAAATGATTAGCCAAACGTCCAGGTAAAGCAAGATCGTCAACCCTGCGGCTTGCATCGGGGAAAGGGCGGCTGCCATGCACCTCGTGAATATAGGAGGGGCCAGTGAGAGCTTACCATCACCTTGAATTGGTAAGCCTGTCATCAAAAGGTGAACCTCAGGAACTGCCTGTGGTGCAATAGGCACGTGAAAATAGGCATCCTTGAGGTCTATTGACACAAATCAGGCCCCCGCTTCGATGACATCTGCCATCCGTAACATTCGGAATGGAAGTACCTTTAAAAACTTGTTCAGCCTCCTCAGGTCCGGGATTGGGCGAAACCTACCATCCTTCTTCGGAATTAGAAAATACACTGAATAGGTCCCACCGAGCCGTGTATGCCTTTCTACAGGCTCGATGGCATCCTTCTCTAGAAAGGCTGCAAGTTCCTGGCAGAGGGCCAGGGATTTTGCAGGATCTCTGACCACAGACCTTCTGAAACCGCAGAAAGGTGGCTGCCACCGTCGGAACTGTAGTATCCCTTGGACAGTGTGGACACCACCCAAGGGTCTGTGGTCTGCCTCTTCCCGTAGCTGAGGTGCTGCAGAGAGAAGCGTCCGACGACAGCCCCGTGGTTCCCAGGTCTGACCCCACCGGCCCCTGGGGGGCGGCACCTGAAAGGCTGGCCGGGCAGAGTAGCGAGATGCTCTAGGGTGTCCAACTGGGTGAGCAGGCGGATGAGTGTAACTGGGACTAAAGGGCACAAGAGCTCTCTGTTGCGGAACTGGACTTGGGCCCCGCCTCAGGCCAGCAAACCGCTTCCTGGCTTGATCTGCCTGAACACTGCGCTCTAGTGCCTGCTGAGCCGCTGGTCCAAACATTTGACCCAGCACCACAGTAAGGGAACGAAGGGTGCGACGACAACCCTCTGACACAGGGGACTGCGCCAGCCAGACCTGGCGTGCCAGTGTCACTATCGACATCAACCTTCCAAGCTCCCTATACATGAATGCAAAGCCCTGAAGGGATGCACACAATTACCAACACTAGTAGTAGCAGTGCACTCCAGCACTGCCTAAGAAATTAACATAACACCGCTTCTACCCCAGTAACTTAACAGAAATTAGCGATGTAATATCCCCCCGAGAGCAGCGAAGAAGCGGAACACCACAGTTTTAAGCTACTGCATGAACATCAAAAACGAGCAATAAACCGGACGAGCCGGCGAGCCGCCGACCCTCAACACAATTAACAATAAGGCTAGACAGACATTAGCCTACTTACCTGTCTAGTAGTAACTTATTCAACAGGAACCTTAACGGCGAGACCAACGCTGTCCGTCCGAGTGTGAAAAGTTTGCAACCGAAAAACAAGAAAACAGCTGATCACAGCCTCTGGTGGACGTGAATACGAAGCACCAACCCTCAGGTTACAAGGATAAAAGCGACGAGCCAAATTGACCTGTGTTGTTTCCTCAATGCGAGAAAATTGAAGGAACAGATTGTGAGGGTTTTATACTGTGGCGTGCGCCCTACGTCACTGCATGGGCACAGGTGACTTTGTTGGTATAATTACTTGACCGGGACTTCCAGGAAAGATGGCGGACCGGGCAGGCTGCATATTGTAAGCTCTTGCTCAATTGCCCCGAAATTTACCTAAAAAACGTTGTATTAACAGTTGAACTAATTTAAAATAGTAAAGCGGACTTTTGGAGAGTGCATGCACCGCTGTGAAATAGAAGATGAGCCCTCAAATAACTTTTGACCGAGCGGGAAAGCGGGTGCTAGCCTAACTGCAGCTTCGAGCCTAACAAACATGAGTGACCACAACTACAAGCCGATGGAAACTTCGACCAACAATGTTTAAGTACTGCAGTTGTACATTTGAAATACCTTCCTACCTTTCTGATAGGAAGCCTTCTTGAGGTGGTATAAAACATTTCTTCTTGTTAGGGCCCGAGCACGACCGTATGAGGTCCCTATTGAATTTGCTCGGATTATTAGGGCCCGAGCACGACCGTGTGAGGTCCCTATTGAATTTGCTCGGATTATATTTTTAGGTCCCGAGCACGACCGTGCGAGATCCCTATTGAATTTGCTTGGATTATATTTAGGGCCCGAGCACGACCGTGTGAGGTCCCTATTGAATTTGCTCGGATTATATTTAGGGCCCGAGCACAACCGTGTGAGGTCCCTATTGAATTTGCTCGGATTATTATTAGGGCCCGAGCACGACCGTGCGAGGTCCCTATTGAATTTGCTTGGAATATATATTTTTAGGGCCCGAGCACGACCGTGTGAGGTCCCTATTGAATTTGCTCGGATTGTTAGGGCCCGAGCACGACCGTGCGAGGTCCCTATTGAATTTGCTCGGATTATATATATTTTTAGGGCCCGTACTCGTACTTTAACGAACTCCTCCTAGGGATTTAGTCGGATCGACGTCAAATTTCTGCTGTGCCTTCTAAAGGCATTGACGATGAAAAGTTGTGCTATTTGCGAGTTTTCGTCAATGGGCGTGTCCGTGGCGTCGATGATTCGCAATGAAACAGGAAGTTGTTGTAACTTCAGTGTACATGCTCACATCTGGACCAAACTGTACATGTAGGATGAGAGTCCCGCCCTGAACACATGTACATGCCGACATTCACCCACAGTCATAGCGCCACCTGCTGGCAACAGAAAGTGACCTTTAACGAAGCAGCCCCCGCCGCACGTTTCACCTACGTGCACGAATTTTCTGTGGTACGTGTATCTTGTCCAGACGCACAAAAAAGCCTCTTGGAGCCATAGCCTAAAATCAACAGGAAGTCGGCCATTT
>NC_060150.1:19888474-19894103 GCF_021292245.1 Micropterus dolomieu | reverse complement strand
CTGCTGGCAACAGGAAGTGACTTTTAACGAAGCAGCCCCCGCCGCACGTTTCACCTACGTGCACGAATTTTCTGTGGTACGTGTATCTTGTCCAGACGTAAAAAAAAGCCTCTTGGAGCGATGCCCTAAAACCAACAGGAAGTCGGCCATTTTGAATTGTACGTCAAATTTTGGATGATTTACACACTTCGTACTTTAACGAACTCCTCCTAGGGATTTAGTCCGACCGACCTCAAATTTCTGCTGTGCCTTCTAAAGGCATTGAAGATGAAAAGTTGTGCTATTTGCGAGTTTTCGTCAATGGCCGTATCCGTGGCGTGGCGTCAAAGATCAAGTCTTCGCCACGACACAGGAAGTTGTTGTAACTTCAGTGTACATGCTCACATCTGAAACAAACTTTACGTGCTTGATAACTGTCCCACCCCGCAGACATCTACACGCCAATACCGATTTATATTCATAGCAGCAAGTGCTATGTAGCTCCACATAGGGGACACAGGAAGTGACATATAGCACCTTCATGCGGGTAGCAAATTCACAGCCGCACCGGCAGAGCTCCAGAATGTGCAACTCCGCCGGCTCACACCCGGACGCGCTACAAGTGCGAGGGCCCGCCCAACGCTGCTTGCAGCTTTAATTTTGTCTTACTTTTTTATTCTATTTTCTGTATGTCTTTTTTGAAATCCACATTATCCTTTGTATCACTTAATGCTAGGGGGTTACGAGATTCTTTAAAAAGGAAATCTTCTTTCTTGTTTTGTAAAAATGAAAAATCACAGTGCTATCTTCTTCAAGAAACTCACTCTTAACAACACAGTTGAAAAGTTCTGGTCAAATCAGTGGGGAGACAAAATAGTCTTTAGCCATGGCACAAATAGGTCAGCAGGTGTCGCCATACTCTTAAATAATGTTCCTGGGGAGGTGGTAACTACCAAGAAGGATCTTATGGTCACTGGATAATTTGTCTGAAGTCGATGATCACTTTCTGATATTGGGAACCATATATGGGTATAATAACAATAACCAAAATAAAAATGTATTAATTAATTTCTGAAATGACAATTGCTGTTAAAGATCGAGGCCAAAGATATAAAACTGAAGACTTCATATTTGGAGGAGATTTTAATATGGTGATTGATGAGTGGCTTGACCGAAATCCTTCAAGATATCAGGGGCACCATTACAACCCTATTTTATTTGAGTTTTGTAATATGTTTCAACTAAGAGATGTATGGTACACTCTTATAGCCAAACCTTTACTTGGTTCAAACCAGATGGTTCGGTTAAATCTAGATTAGATTTCTGGCTTCTGTCAGATACTGGGTCTAACCAATTCCACAATCTCCACTGCACCTTTAACAGATCACTCCTTGATTAAACTTATTCTTACTTCTACAAATTCACGTCAAAAGAGTAAAGGGTATTGGAAGTTCAATTCGAGCCTTCTTAAATATGAACCATTCTGTCAAGAAATTATATCAGTAATCAGTGATATAAATAAAGACTGTAATTTGACAAATTATAGGGAGAAATGGGAATTCTTAAAATACAAGGCACGTCAAATTTCCATATCAAACAGCAAAAAATTAAGCAGAGCTAGTAAAAAAAGGGAAAAGGAAATTGTAAAGGAAATCAACAAAATTTGTAATAAACCTATATTAAATGTAGATTACAAACAAAAACTAATCCTTCTGCAGTCTTCACTGGACAGCATTTACATTAATAAGGCCAAAGGAGCATATATCAGGTCAAGACCAAAGTGGATAGAGGAGGGTGAAAGGAGCTCAGCCTATTTCTGTAGATTGGAGAGAAAGAGACAAGAACGAAATACTATAAAAACTCTGTTAATTGATAACCAAGAATGTACATAACCTAATAAGATTTCTAAGGAAATCTTTCAGTTTTACAGTAAATTGTACTCTTCCTCTTATTCATGTACAGCTGGTGATGCTTTCTTCAAGCCTACTAAAGAATGGATCCCTAAAGTGGACGAGTATTTTAAAAATGTATGTGATGAGAATGGACGAAGTAGAAAATGCCTTGAAATGTTTATCCTTAGACAAGTCTCCAGGTTCAGATGGTCTAACAAGTAACTTCTATAGACACTTCTGGGAACATCTGAAAGACCTTTGTTTCAACATGTTAAAAGAAGTTTCTGAAACTCTAACTCTACCAACTACAATGAAGCAAGGAATCATCACCCTCATACCCAAACCTGGTAAAGACCCCAAGCTAATTGACAATCTTAGGCCCATAACCTTACTTAACAATGACTATAAAATCTTAACTCATATCTACGCAAACAGACTAAAAACTGGTATCACTCAAATCATTTCATACACACAATCGGGGTTCATAAAAGGACGATCAATTCACAATTTCATACGACTTGTACTTGACTTACTTGATTACAATAACTTAATTGAAGATGATGGTTTTATCCTTTTTCTTGACTTTTTCAAAGCGTTTGATATGATTGAACACCAATTTATGTTTCGTACTCTAGAACAATTTGGTTTTGGTGAAAATGTTCAAAATATAGTGAAATTACTATATAAAGATACTAATAGTACTGTGTTGTTACCACAAGGTGTATCTCCAAGGTTTTCTGTTGACAAAGGCATTAAACAAGGCTGCCTCATCTCCCCTTTGCTCTTCATCGCTGCAGCAGAAATGCTTTCCATTCTGGTTAAACATTCAGATTTCGAAAAATTGACAGTGCTGGGCAAACAACTAACTATCAGCCAACTGGCTGATGACACGACTATATTTATGAAAGACAGTGACCAAATTCCTAAGGTTCTTCATACAGTTGATTACTTCTCAAGAGCATCTGGCTTAAAATTAAACCTTAATAAATGTGATGTTTTTACAATTCACAATTCCACCCTTACATCAGTTCATAATATCCCTGTAAAATCAGCGGTTAAATACCTAGGGATACACATTACTAAGGATAAGGACTTGCTCGATAATCTTAATATTTGGAATAATCTGGATAAATGCAAATCTTATTTAAACTCCTGGTCTCTAGATATCTCTATTATTGGCAGAATTTTTCTTTCAAAAATGGAGTGCATTTATTGATTCATCTATCCAGCCTACTCCTTATCGCTTCCTAAAAATGCAATAAAAGCCATAGACCAAGCTATTTTCAATTATATCTGGAAAAGGAAAACCCACTATATTAAGAAAGGCACTATAGTTAAAGAATATGAAGAAGGTGGACTTAAGGCTATTGATACTGAGTGCATTAACGGTACTATTAAAACAAACTGGTTAAGGTCATTTTTAATTCACGAAAAACAACTTTGGTTTCATATTCCCAGTAAATTTTTTATGAAGGTAGGAGGCATTGATTTCCTTCTTCGATGTGACTTTGATCTAAAAAAACTCCCTGTCAATTTATCCTCAACAAGTTTTACTGTAGTGGAGAATGATATACAAACATAATTTTACTCCTCACAACACCCCTATTTGGAATTGCAGGTATGTGTTACTTAAAAATAAATCCATATTTTTCCCACTTTGGCTAGAAAAAGGAATATGGTCTGTGATGGACTTATTGGACAGTACAGGTAACATTCTGTCATTTGAGGACTTTGGTTCCAAATTTAAGCTTTTCGACAGAGGTCATTATGCCAAGGTTTTCAAGGCAATTCCTCAAGCTGTGTGTCGGTATATAATTTATCTCAAAATACTGTGAAACCTAATCTCTCTTTGCTTTTGGTGAATGATCACAATTTCATAAATATAAAATTACCAAACTTCATCATCAGGCAAACATTTGTTAGAGAATTATATCCACCTTCTTTCCACAGAAATTCCATTTTAAAAATTTTCTCTAAAAAAGAGGCTAACTGCTTTTGCTAATGCTTTCCGGGAAGATGTGCATTATTGGTTGTTCCCTAAAGTTTTAAATTTTTCTAGTCTAACAAAGAAAAATGTTATATTTGGTAAAATTTTGAAAGACCCCTTACATGACCTGGCTATAAATTCACTTATCATTCTTGGAAAGTTTTTTATACATAAAAACAAATTCAGCTTTGAGCTGTGTCTTTACTTTTCATTTCTTAAACATATTAAGAAAAAGAATGCTACTAAGCTCTCTAAGTTAGTTGATGACCTTAAGCATACAGAAAATCCCTAGCTTTACTCCAACACTTTGCTACTTTACAGCAATCAGTCTGTGAGCGGGCCAGTGTGTTACAGCAACTAACTTCCTGTTGTTCTTGGAAAATCAGCATGTGCCTCACACATTAGCTTTACATTAGCACTAGCCCCCACCCCCTCTCCTGCATTCCCCTGAAGAGCCTTCACAGTTTAAAAAGCACTCTGCTCTAAGGTGATAGATCCAGACAGTCTCCCTCTGACTCGGACCAGCCCACCACAACCCACCTGGAGATATACTACCACCTGAGCCATGTCACACTAGTCAACAAAGATTTGATTTTTTAAATGAACTTAAATGAACTATGATTATTTGTAGAACGATACATAAAACAGAACTCCTTGAATGTTTTATCATAAATAATTAGAAAACTATATTTATATAATTGTATAACATTTTAATTGTTATTTACACTGGGTCTATGGTGAGGTGGATGAAATACATCTTTGCATTAGTCCACTACATCACTATCACAAGAACGTACATTCTCAGAAACTAGCATATAACTGAGTCAACCTATAAATAACTGCAAAAGCATCGACACAAACAGAGTGTTAATAAGCAGCTGGTATAACCGCTGTTCATCTGCATTGTATTACACTGTACAGGTATTGGCATTTTTAATTTTCCAGTCTTTCTACAGTGACTACATGTATAAGTGTAATATTCAAAATTCAAACTGGGCTCAGTGGGATCTGGTCATTCTCTAACTACATGCATTAGTTATGGGAAGTGAGTTCACTGCTCGCTGGGTCCGTGTTAAAACAATCAAGAGGGGGAAAAGGAGCAGGCGACCCAGCGGGACCCAGCCAGGTAACCAGACGTGAATATTGAGGGAGGGAGACGTGAGGGAAGCGACGGCCCACTCAACAGAGCTGACCACCACAGCACAGCTCTCTCTCTCTCTCTCTCTCTATTCTAGTCTTTTTCTTTGTTCCACTGCACCACTGGCCCACAGGGAAGCCTCTAGGAACTCGTGATGGCCACATTAGAGTCATACCATCAACATCTGTGCTTTTCCATTCAACCCTCTTAACTGTAACCATCAAAAGTTCCAATAATGCCATCATTAGGGCCCGAGCACGACCGTGTGAGGTCCCTATTGAATTTGCTCGGATTATATATTTAGGGCCCGAGCACGACCGTGTGAGGTCCCTATTGAATTTGCTCGGATTATATATTTTTTTTTTTTTTTTTTTTTTCTTTTTTCTGCAAAGTAGGCCCAAATGACATGGCCTAAACATACTCGAAAACTCACCAAAATTTGCAAACATGTCAGAACCGGTGAAAAATTTCGTATTCTACAAGTTTCGCACATGGGCGTTGCAAAATGACTCGCTAGCGCCACCTAGAAAATTGGAAAAAATTAGCCCCTCGTTCACGTTCAACCTACATCTACGAAATTTTCTGGGGACATGTATCATGTCAAGACGCACAAAAAAGCCTCAAGAACCCATA
>NC_060150.1:19885438-19888374 GCF_021292245.1 Micropterus dolomieu | reverse complement strand
TAAGCTATGCAGACAGTTGTAAAGAAAGAACATCTTTTTCTTCTGTTCTCTACTTGTTATAGTTACACAGTATTAGGGGTGTGGGCTGTATTAAAAGTATGCACTGTTCTCCCATGCTCTAACACACAGTAACGATGAAATGTGTGCTGTTCTCACATTCTTCCTCTGTATGTACACATAAACAACAAGGCAGGGAAATATAAAAGGAATTTATTTTATTGTTTGGGTACATTATTGTTCAGTGTACATGTTCACATCTGAAACAAACTTTACGTGCTTGATAACTCTCCCACCCCGCAGACATCTACACGTCAATACCGATTTATATTCATAGCGGCAAGTGCTATGTAGCTCCACATAGGGGACACAGGAAGTGACATATAGCACATTCATGCGGCGTCGGAAACGCGTAGGAAATTCACAGCCGCACCGGCAGAACTCCAGAATGTGCAACTCGGCCGGCTCACGCGCGAACGTGCTTACAAGTGCGAGGGCCCGCCCAACGCTGCTTGCAGCTTTAATTGTAATTCTTTTTTCACTGAAAGAGTCATCGATTACTTAACGGCATTATATGACACTGCTGTGTGAACGTCAACCATGTGATGTATTCTACTGTGACAGAAGAATTAGAAAAGGGAGTGGAGGCTGTACCCTGACTGTGGGCTTCAAAGGTCATCTTAAAACCGCAGGCCTCATTACTGGCATCAGAGACAAAGTGGATAAAGAGGTGGCTGTCAGTAGTCTGGAGGAGGGATGGCATACTCGAACCACAGAGACGTTCCCCGAGCAGTGGAGATGAAGCATCCGGACCATTCCTGAGCTGTGGAGACAGCAGTGAATGAATATGAACCGTTTCATTAACTGTGGATCAAAACCTTTGACACAGAGAAGCAAATACAGCTCTATTTTGCAGAGTAGCTCTATGCAATACAAAATATTACTGAATTTTATAACGAAACATTTTCACCTTTCGTTCTCAGGGCCAGGTCTGCATGAGTAAAAACGTGTGCAAACTTGATATCACCAGCAAATTAAGATGTAATAAAAACGTGTGCAAACTTGATATCACCAGCAAATTAAGATGTAAGCTGATCTACTAATGGTGTGCCCACAGAATGACGTCTTCCAAAAATGCAAGATATTAACAAAGTAATGGGAGGGTAACATGCAAATACATTTATTTACTACACGCATTGTGATCTAGGATTTACTACACGCATTGTGTGGCTCAGGAGGTAGAGTGGGTTGGCCGTTAATCGGAAGGTCGGCGGTTCAATCCCTGGCTCTCTCTGGTTGCGTGTCGAAGTGTAAGTGGGCAAGATACTGAACCCCGATTTGCCTGTTCCGCCAGCGTATGAATGAGTGTGAATGCTAGTTTCCGTTTGAGCACTTAGGCTCAGTGTATGACTGGTGAATGCATGTAGTGTAAAAGCGCTTTGAGTGGTCAAAAAGACTAAAAGCAATGTCATGTGAAAGGAAGGTGCAAACCGCCAAGTGTTGCGCAGAGATGGTTGCTGTTATCATTGTGAGGAGGAGACACAGTCGTAATGAAAGACTACGTAGAGAAATTAAAAACACCTCCATTGTGTTTGCACCTGTTGTCATCTACGCAATAATTCACCCATAACATGTACTACAATTACACATGCAATATTTTAGAATGCACATGCAATTTAGTACTCTTTATTTAGGATGTTAGTAAATCTGGCCCTCAGTGTGTTTACATGCACTGAAATAACATGGTTACTGTAAAATCCATGTCTGCATGCAGCAGCCGAAACGCACCAAACTAAATGGGCAAATGCACCTGAGTTAACATGTGACTCTGACAATCACATGATCCCACCTCAACACATAATTTAGCTCAATGACCTTCATGTGATGTCAACGTGAGGCCCAAAGAGTATGGAGGACCGATCCTGACACATTCAGAAATAAATACAGAAATAAATAAATGCTCAATAAATAAATAAATACAAACAAAAAAATAAAGTAAATAAATAAATGTAGGTAGTAATTAAATTATACAAGGAGACATAAATGTATATATCTATTTTAATTACCTTATTTATTGTCCATTACAATCTTCAACTTCATTTATTAATTACTTCTTTTTTAAATGTATTTATTTATGTGTGTGTTTTAATACTTTTGTCTGTTTTATTCTTCCTTTGTATTTATTTACCTTATTTATTTTCACCCATGGTATTTATTTCTGCCTGTCCTTTTTACATTTCTGTATGCATTTCTGCCTCATTATGCAAATGAGGAGGGGATGTGTCTCAAGGGGTGAACTTCTCTCCTATTGGTGGACCAGTCAGACAGGAGAGCTCTAGGCCTACTCTGCCCGCAGACATCAACGAGCTGCTCCTCACACAGTCAGATGGCTTCCTTCAGTGCACTGAGGTGTTTAGTAACTCTGTTTGAAGACAATACTACCAGCCATGTCTTCCTTCTCTTTTCATGTGGACGCTCCGACAGACAGTGCTTTCAGTTTGCTGCATGCATGGACACAGAACTGCGGTATAGGAAAAGCACACGGTCAGCTGGCTGCAGCTAAATCTGGAGTGCACTCGTATTCAATTCTGTATGGTAAATTCAGTTTTAACGGAGCAGAGCGAGCTGACAGGCAGAGTTAGAGACTTTTTCTGTCCGTTTCTCTCTTTACAAAGACGCATGTTGCAGTCAGAGTCTTCTCTGAAGAGGGCAATGAAGTCTCAGTAGTACCCGATGCGAGCACCACATACAACACAATTTATCAAATTACACAACGGATATACAGTATGAAAATAAGATTGATTGGATTATACTCACAGGAAGTATAAAACCTGTTACATGCGTCTATTAAAAGTAAAATAACACAAAAATGTCAGGGAAATTACTTTACTTAGATTTAAGTACTGCAGTTGTACATTTGAAATACCTTCCTACCTTTC
>NC_060150.1:19882415-19885338 GCF_021292245.1 Micropterus dolomieu | reverse complement strand
ACAACGACCCTAAGCACACCGCCAAAGCAACAAAAGAGTGGCTGAAGAAGAAGCACGTCAAGGTTCTGGAGTGGCCTAGCCAGTCTCCAGACCTGAATCCAATTGAAAATCTTTGGAGGGAGCTTAAAATTCGAGTTGCCAGGCGACAACCTCGGAACCTGAATGATTTGGAGGCTGTCTGCAGGGAGGAGTGGGCCAACATCCCTGCCAAAATGTGCACAAACCTTGTCACCAACTATAAAAACCGTTTGACATCTGTGCTGGCCAATAATGGCTTTTCTACAAAATATTAACATGCTGTTTGTCCAGGGGGTCAAATACTTGTTTTTCCTCATCAGATGGTTATCAATTTTAATAAATTCATATGATGTGATTTTCTGGAAATTTCTTTGGGATTCTGTCTTTCACTATTAGAATGTACATATGATTAAAATTATAGATCGTTGCATTCTTTGTAAGTGGGCAAACCTGCAAAATCAGCAAGGGGTCAAATACTTATTTCCCCCACTGTATTAGCTGCCAACAGATGAGTCCTTTTTACACTGCTCTCAATTCCTAAATTACCAGAACTGTGCACTGCTTGAAAAGCTTCAACAAACATGTCTGCTTTGTCTTGGTTGGTTATTGCTTCCACCCCACCTTTCTGTAAAACCGGAATTGATTTCCTCTTATACAGACCTGACATTCTATGCACAGCTGACCACAAGTGTCCTACAGGAGTTTCAGGGCCCAGTGTTTCACAAAATCTTCCCCAGCTATTTTTCTTTGCATTCTTAATTACTCTTCTTGCTACTGCCCTTAATCACTTATATTCCACTGCAAAATCCACCATTGGATACTTTCTTAATTTTCTATACGCTCGATTTCTGTCCCTTACCACTACATCACATTCTTTATTCCACCAAGGCACCAACATATGAATTCTTGGCTTTTGTTTCTTGGGAATGGTACAAAGAGCTGCCTTATGAATAAAAGAACTGAGGGATGCATTCTATACATCTACAGATGTTTCACTGTCCACCGTGTCGACTAAATATTTATTTATCTCCTGAAACTCATCCCATTTAGCCTGAGCAAATTTATATTTTGGAATTATCGCTTCTTCTTCTTTTTTTAATCGTCTTCCAAACCTACATAAAATTGGATAGTGGTCACTGCCTATAGTATATCTGTCCATAATATCCCATTCTCTAATTCTGGATAATCTTGAGGAGGCAACTGATAAATCGATGCAACTGCTGGTATTCCTACCAATGTGGAACCTAGTTGGCCTTCCATCATTTATCACTACCAGATCATACTTGTCCAGAAAGTCCTCTACTATCTCGCCATTATAATTCTTACTATCACTTCCCCATAATGGGTTATGGGCATTAAAATCCCCTACCAATATCACATGCTCCATAATCTCATCAAATTCAGACATTACCATTGTTTACAAGGATTATACAGATTTATAACAGTTATTGGACTATGGTTACTCCAAACTTCTACTGCCAGAACCTCCAGACTGGAACTCATATCAAGCCTTCTATACTGGAGACCAACTTCCTCACCTCCTTGACGATATCCTATTGTTTTTAATCTTTACAACAAACTCTCAGCAACCCATTTCACAGTATTTTAGCTAGAGCTCCCCTACCAATCTGACTATCCAAGGCAGTAGTAACTCTTAGTGGGTTTAATACTCTAAATCCACCACCTCCCTGCTTCTGATCCTTGACTCGAAATAGCACCGCAAACTCTTCAGAACTCATTTTCATAATTTTTTTTCTCTCCAACTGCTTCAGATAGGCCTTTCACTCGATGCTTCTCTCTTCTGACTTCCTTTACTAACTACCTTCCATCCACCTCCCTCATCCCCACCACCCCTTCCCGTAGCCATAGGCTACGCTACTTCACACCACTTCTGCTTCTACTAATAACACCCACCACCAGGAGATGTAGATAATCCAGATAATTTGAATGAGAACCACCACTGATCGCCCACCGCCGCAACTCGTCAGAGATTGAGCCCAAGCAACCACCAAGCCACCCTTCTCGCCTGCAAGGAGCAGCACCAGAACACCGTTCCAGACCTATACAGGCTGTCGGTCAGTGTCCCCGCACACCTCCCCACAGACGTCAAGTAGCCTAACGGCTGCCAAAGCAGTCCGTAAAACAAGTTGCCTTTCAATCGAACCTCCTTGATTCTCCTTCCACCCCTCTCTGCTGTTTCAACTTTCCACTGACCCCATGGACTAGGCGACGTGGGTAAGTTTCTTCCTGGCTACTCAACTAGCTAATTGTGCGATGACTTCCCCCATTTGCAAATTTCATACAGGTGTCTTATTTAACATCACACAGCTATTAATGTCTAAACCATTGGCATCAAAAGTGAGAACACCCCTAAGGGAAAATGTCCAAATTAGGTCCAAAGTGTCTATATTTTGTGTGGCCAGCATTATTTTTCAGCACTGCCTTAACCCTCTAGGGCATGGAGTTCACCAGATCTTCACAGGTTGCCACTGGAGTCCTCTTCCACTCTTCCATGATGACATCACAGAGCTGGTGGATGTTAGATACCTTGCGGACCTCCACCTTCCGTTTGAGGATGCCCCACGGATACTCAATAGGGTTTAGGTCTGGAGACGTGCTTGGCCAGTCCATCACCTTTACCCTCAGCTACAAGGCACTGGCCCTGTGGCCCAGTCTCCGCAGGGAGGGGATCATGCTCTGCTTCAGTATGTCACAGTATACATGTTGGCATTCATGGTTCCCTCAGTGAACTGTAGCTCCCCAGTGCCGGCAGAACTCATACAGCCCCAGACTATGACACTTCCACTACCATGCTTGACTGCAGGCAAGACACACTTGTCTTTGTACTCCTCACCTGGTTGCCACCACACACGCTTGACACCATCTGAACCAAATAAGTTTATCT
>NC_060150.1:19858482-19882395 GCF_021292245.1 Micropterus dolomieu | reverse complement strand
ATGAATGCGGCCAAGTACAGGGATATCCTGGACGAAAACCTTTTCCAGAGTGCTCTGGACCTCAGACTGGGCCGAAGGTTTACCTTCCAACAAGACAATGACCCTAAGCACACCGCTAAAATAACGAAGGAGTGGCTTCACAACAACTTCGTGGCTGTTCTTGAATGGCCCAGCCAGAGCCCTGACTTAAACCCAATTGAGCATCTCTGGAGAGACCTGAAAATGGCTGTCCACCAACGTTTACCATCCAACCTGACAGAACTGGAGAGGATCTGCAAGGAGGAATGGCAGAGGATACGCAAATCCAGATGTGAAAAACTTGTTGCATCTTTCCCAAAACGACTCATGGCTGTATTAGATCAAAAGGGTGCTTCTGAGTTAAATATGAGTGTCACAGCAAAGGGTCTGAATACTTATGACCATGTGATATTTCAGTTTTTCTTTTTTAATAAATTTGCAAAAATTTCTACATTTCTGTTTTTTTCTGTCAAGATGGGGAGCTGAGTGTACATTACTGAGAAATAAAATGAACTTTTTTGATTTTTGGAAAATGGCTGCAATGAAACAAAGAGTGAAAAATTTAAAGGGGTCTGAATACTTTCCGTACCCACTGTATGTTGGCATTCATGGTTCCCTCAGTGAACTGTAGCTCCCCAGTGCCGGCAGAACTCATACAGCCCCAGACTATGACACTTCCACTACCATGCTTGACTGCAGGCAAGACACACTTGTCTTTGTACTCCTCACCTGGTTGCCACCACACACGCTTGACACCATCTGAACCAAATAAGTTTATCTTGGTCTCATCAGACCACAGGACATGGTTCCAGTAATCTATGTCTTTCGCCTGCTTGTCTTCAGCAAACTGTTTGCGGGCTTTCTTGTGTATCATCTTTAGAAGAGGCTTCCTTCTGGGACGACAGCTATGCAGACCAATTTGTGGTGGCGTATGGTCTGAGCACTGACTGCTCCTGACTCCCCACCCCTTCAGCCTCTGCAGCAATGCTGGCAGCACTCATTCATCTATTTCCCAAAGACAACCTCTGGATATGACACTGAGCACGTGCACTCAACTTCTTTGGTCGACCATGGTGAGGCCTGTTCTGAGTGGAACCTGTCCTGTTGAACCGCTGTATGGTCTTGTCCACCGTGCTGCAGCTCAGTTTCAGGGTCTTGGCAATCTTCTTATAGTCTAGGCCATCTTTATGTAGAGCAACCTTTCTTTTTTTCAGATCCTCAGAGAGTTCTTTGCCATGAGGTGCCATGTTGAACTTTCAGTGACCAGTATGAGGGAGTGTGAGAGCGAACACAAAATTTAACACACCTGCTCCCCATTCACACCTGAGACCTTGTAACACTAACGAGTCACATGACACCGGGGAGGGAAAAGGGCTAATAGGGCCCAATTTTGACATTTTCACATAGGGGTGTACTCACTTTTGTTATCAGCGGTTTAGACATTAATGGCTGTGTGATGTGTTATTTTGAGTGGACAGCAATTTTACACTGTAAGCTGTACACTCACTACTTTACATTGTAACAAAGTGTCATTTCTTCAGTGTTGTCACATGAAATGATATAATCAAATATTTACAATAATGTGAGGGGTGTACTCACTTTTGTGAGATACTGTAACTTATAAATTTCTTCGATGAAAGTTGTCCTGAGTGAACTGGAATTACGTTTCTTCAAAACAGACTCACACAGAGAAGTGTGTTATGGGTAACCATAAGTTGCAGAGGCTGATGTGCACATCTCCAAAATCTTAACTATGCGCACCTGCGAGTTAAGCAAGTTTACTGCTTGAACTCCTGCTGGGAGATGGGTTAAAAACAAACGTACTACATACAAGTATAAAAGACACCGGCACACAAAAGTATCCACGTAATCCCCCATGCACGTTTGCCTATGGGCAGCCAAGCGTCAGAATCCTCATAGATGTCCGTACACAGAGGCTGTACACAGGAACACTTTCAATATCACACTTATGAATCTGGTTTTGAACTCATAGTATACATATTTTCTATCCACATGTTATTTACCTCCAGGTAGTCTCCAGAGCTGCATCGAGATCCATAGCCTTGAATCTGGAAGTGGCTCTGGAAGGTGACAGAAACCCTGAAGCCAGGCGTCACCATCACATGCCAGTCACAGCTTAGACCAGGCAGGTAGTTCTGGGGGTAGTGGGGACTGCTCAGCACACCCCTGTCGACATGCAAGAGGCCACCACAGCCTGAAAAGATGGTTATTATTATTAATATGATTGTAATTGTGGTAGAACAGTAGCAGTGGCAGAGCGTGACAGGAAAAGAAAGGGGTTTCATGGGAGAAATGATAGATGTTACATGCTGAATTAGCAAACTCTTTCTTCAGGTAAATGAGCGTGAAGCTGTGTCTGTAGTCACTTTTTGTTTACCACATGTATAGTGAACTGTATTTACTGCACGTCCATGGCAATTACACTACTTTCTGTTATCAATCCCACAATATAATGTGAGGAAATCACAACTGTGTGACTCTAAAGCTCCATCCCTCCGCTTCAGCCAATCCCGTATGCGTATAGATTCGAGGGTGTGATTTAATGTGATCTACCTGCAGGCCAACCTCAGCATGGAGCTAGCCTGGCTGGAAGTTTTCGAAATCTGATCTCACTAATTGACAGTATGTCTTGTTTGTTAAGCCCCACACAAACCAAAGAGTAAAAACGACAAGTTGGATTTTTACAGGACGTTGAGTGTGGAACTACTTCCTGGCCATGCCATTGACTGGATTCTCTGCTGGTTGCCTTGCATCCTAACAGTCATGACGAAACTCCCTCCAGGAGTTTTGTCATGACTGTTAGGCTAGACTGTTATTTGTAACTGGTATTTGTGAATCCATCTGACCCAGTGGATTTCAGGTGTAAGAAATGGAATCTGTGAGCAGATGATTGCAGGTAGAGTAGAAAGAGAGCGACATGTTTAATTATGGCTTTGTGGAGCTTTTTCATTCATCGCAGCTACATCTGGCAGGGGAACAGCTGCTCTAAAGTGTAAAGTCGCATCGATTCTGATCTGATTGTCCAGACTGAGGTCGCATTTAAAAAAATCCGATCTGTATCGGATTTGGACCACATATGAAAGTGGCCCAAATCCAAACTGGAAAAAATCAGATTCCACGTAACTTGGGCTGTTCACATAGTTATTAAAAGATCAGATCTGAGTCACATATGAACAAAAAAATCAGATTTGGGTCACTTTGGCATGCAGTCTGAATGCAGCCTAAAGTTAACTGGTGTATGGTTTTATCAGTTTGCTTCAGGTGTACGACCTCTGGAGTAGGAGGCGTTAAAGCCTCGGCCACTGATGCTGCTGTCTGAGGAGAAGTGGATAAACATGGAATTTCCTGTTGAGTGGAGAGAACCTGGAGGATCTCGACCACACACACTAGCCAGCACAGGGGAAAGACTGGTCACACCTGGGAACACACACACACACACACACACACACACACACACAGGTGAAATCAGAAGAACAAACAGGTCTTTTATCATATCTCTACAGAAAAGGCATGTCCCCTGTAATCCATCACAACAAATACCTGCCTCTTTACTTCTGTTACACCTAAACAGTTGTTTTTATTTTCTTTCCTTTTTATGTTTTAATCTAGCAACAAAACATACACAAAAACACCCTAGATGTGCATAGACATCCACTAGACACTGAATCCACAGTAGCTACAATTTCAGATATGTTACTTATGTTTTGAAACTCGGATTCGTGGTTTGGAAATCCAACCGCTGGTGCAAAGCTGACTTTACTGCAGACTTCACGTCGCTCTAATAACCATGCAACCAGATTCAGTCATTATACAGAGTCAGTGTGGAGTGTCATGGCTTACCGTCTCTTATGACAAGGCTGTCAAAATAGCAGTTGGGGTAGTCCTCCATGTCCAGAGACAAGAGGTTCAACTCTACAGTCGAGTCTGGAGAACGTATCAACCAGGTACACTCCTGGTTAGGAGGGTAGTTTTCAGGCCAGCCAGGAGAATAGAGGAAGCCAGGAGTCTCTTCTGTCATTAGCACTCCACCACATGCACCTGACACACACATTTACATTTATTTATTTAGCTGTCGCTTTTATCCAAAGCAACTTACAATTGCTATACATGTCAGAGGTCGCAATTATGGGTTAAGTGTCTTGCTCAGGGACACAATGGTGGATATCTCACAGTGGGAATTGAACCCAGGTCTCTCACACCAAAGTCAAGCATCTTATCTATGCGCCATCACCACCCCAATTCACACACAATTCTAATATATTTTGGTAATATATCAATCTGACATTTCTTTGTTGGAAACAAACTGTAGCCTACAAACACTTAAATTAGTGCCTATTGCCCTTACCACTTTGAATACACTTTTACAGATGAAGGTTTTAGGAAGGTTCCTGGCATTACAAATATCCATGATATGTATATACACAATAAATTCAGATTTTTGCAGCAATCACATTTAAACTTTTTGTCTACTAGGATCAGAATCAGTTATTTTAACTCCACATTAGTGGTCCAGTTGTAACGTGCACAGTTTAGTGTGTACACATGCTGAATAACCAAGGCCAAGTACTAGGCCTGTATTGGTATTGTAGTAATGTAATAAGTTGGCTAAAGTTCAGCTAAGGCAATATGTCATGGCCATACAGGCTAATGTACAGAACTTAATGGAGACACTACAGGTGAACACAATAAAATTTGATAACTAATAACTTCATCACAATGGGTAGTAGGCATAACAAACACCATCTATATGTGTATTTTGGAGGTTTTCTTTCCATTTGCGTAAAAGAAGACATGGAAGCAAAACACACCAAAATCTCAATATTGACCACTACATAAAAAAAAAAAAAAAAAAGAGTCCTGCTTTAAACAGTAATAATTTTGATTATAGGCTCCTCATCTAATAAGTATACAGTCTATTAGTTTGTTGTATGCTGATAGATCTGTCTCTCTGCCCTGGCCTTATTTCAGGTGTCCCTGTGTGACATATTTTTTAATAATATTTCCTGGGGTGAAATTCCCCAGGTGGCGTTGTTGGCAATTTAAATACAGAATCACACCCATGTCTTGTTACACAAGCATTCCAGTATCCATGTGAGTCATAGGCTTTCTTGTAGTCAATCCAGGCGGTGCACAGATTGGTCTGCCTGGTCTTACAGTCTCGAGTGACTGCTCTATCAACCAGTAGCTGGTGCTTTGCTCCCCTCGTATTACTACCCATCCCCTTCTGGGCTCTGTCCATGTATTGAGCCATGTGCCTACTCATCTTAGCTTCCATGTTGTGTAGAGGCAGGTTATTGGCCGGTAGTTGGATGGGATTGTTCCCTTCTGGGGATCCTTCATGATCAGGACTGTCCGTCCTTGGGTTAACCATTCTGGGTGGGTCCCATCCATCAGCAGTTGGTTCATTTGTGCTGCCAGGCGTTCATGGAGCGCAGTTAGTTTCTTCAGCCAGTAGGTGTGGATCATGTCAGGGCCTGGTGCTGTCCAGCTCTTCATACCTGCCACTCTTTCTTGGATGTCTGCCGTTGTAATGGTTACTGGATCTGGTTCAGGGAGATTGCTGTGATCTGTTCTTAGATTCACTAGCCACTGAGCATTGGTGTTGTGGGATGCCTCTTTCTCCCATATGTTCTTCCTGTACTGTTCAGTGTCGTCCTTATGTTACAGACAGCCCTCCCTCAAATGTGAAATTAAGTCCATGTCACCATCAGTTATTTTGTATGTGTGTGTGTGTGTGTGCGCGCGCGTGTGCGGTAAGTTTAAAATAGAAATAATAACAATGTATTTGATCTATACTTTATTGTATTCAGGCAATTCAGTATAATATTGCTTGTCTGTTTAAAACTGAAGGTTTTCTCGCTTGTGAAACAAAATTATTTTAATAATGAATTTTTATGTCCCTCTCCTTGGTGCAGTCATTTATTCTAAATGTATACTTGAAACTAGTAGCATAGAAGAGCTGTTGCCTGCTCTTGTAATAAACCTAGTGAATGCTAAAGAAGAAATCTGAAGAGAATGAAATAATTGCGGGAGTGTGATGGAATAAAAATAAATTGGTAAGGAAGTCAGAGTTGTGTTAACATTTAACGTTTTGTTGTAAAAATAATAATAATAATAATAATTGTGAGAAGTGCCCTTTTTTTCCACTTGAGCCCCTGCCCCTCAAAATATCTGTGCACGTCTGTCATTGCCATCCTCCCTGTCATTTTCCTCTACTTCTCTTTTTGAATGTGCAGTAGTATTCAGTAATAATGTCTCAAAGACAAAGAGACTTTTTTGTCTCACCTGGTGTGATAGTGGGTGGTCCTGAGTCCTGGACAGCCGTCCATTCTACGAGGAAGCCTCGGCCTCCCACCACTAAATCCGACTGAAACTGCAGGGTGACGGTGCTTGCAGAGCTTCTTAGGGGAGGGGGCAGGGCCAGACCACAGAAAGACCCAATAGGGTAGTAATGAACACTGGGGCCATCGAATATCTGTAGAGAAACAAGGATTGAGGGCAGAATGGATGAACTGTCACCAGGGCTGTGCTCTCTCTCCTCTCGTAAACATCCGTTTATCAGTTTTTTTACCTGTGACAAGGAGCCTAAATGTAATACAGAGCAAGGATAAGATGTATATTTTATTTTACCTGGCACCACCCCATCCCTGGCAACACTGATTAATGGTCAGGAGTCAGTTACAATAGTTTACCAACTTGATCTGTATATATATATCCTTTTTTGTTTGAGAAGGCTGGCTAAGGCCTGTTTTATAGATTCTGTCTCTTTTGGCATGCTTCTCTCACTGTCAAATACAAAAATGTTCCACATAGGGTGGGAATTATCTGAAGCAAACGGAAAAATCTGATTTGTATAGAAAGTAGATTCTTTAGTCTATTTGGTGGACAGCTCCCCTCACCTTCATCCAGAGTTTCAGATCCTCTGGTTCGCTTTCGACTCCCATTAGGCAAAACTACCAGATTTAAAAACACTTCCATACACTCTGCCATCTGTCAACTAAACTTTGTGAGGACTGCACAACCAATTGCCCTTTGAGGACAAATAAAGTGAAGGTGAGAGATCCAACACTGCTGACGAATCTATGTAGAACTAGGTCTCAGCATCAGCAACAACAACAGAGGCAAAACACAGTTGAATGCAGTGGGCAGAGGACTGGTGCCTTTGGGATGTTGGATCTGCACCCTCCCTTCAGAGAAACAAATGCATATTTCTAGATAGACTGGAAGCACACCAGGCTAAGGTGTTCCTGTGCTTGAGGAGTACATCATGAGCTTTTGCGTCACAGAATTGTTTGATCCACAATATGTGGGGACATGTTAAAGCATTACTGTGTCATAATTACTGAGTAAAAACATGAGTTGTGACTTCTAAGTTTTAAAAAAGTGGGTGGGTTGACTGATGTTTCATCATATCTAATGTTGTGTATCTCATGAACTGAAAACATTTGATTTGTATCTTGATGTGCAATCAATGATCTGATGCCCCTGGACCCAAAGCAGCCAATGGATCAATATGACTCGGTTGATTACTGTTGCAATGTAGAAACACCACAATGGATTTCAATACACTTAGACACACTAGTGCAAACAGTCTGACTGTAATTATAACATGTTAAATCAAGCATACAATGTGATTTCACAGGACACACAATCATACTTTGAGCTGGTCGTAGTAACAGCCATCCAGGTCCTCTATGTCCATGTCCAAGAAGCGGATCTGGATGTATCTGTCTCCCTCCACAGTTATGGTCCAGCGGTAGTGGGCATTGTTGGGGTATGTTCTGGGATACAGTGGGGATGCTATCTGACCAAACTCCCCCACCATATCATTACCATATACTGAGAAACAGTGAGGAAGTCGAAGTTAGATTTCTCATTCACTTACACTTTCATTTTTGTTGTGTTTTTTTCTTAATTAGTCAGACATTTTTTTTTGTTTAGTTTTTTTTAAACCCTTCCTGCCCAGCAGCCTGGTATAGAGTATGATGAGCTGGATACCATATTGTGCCAGACAGATTTTACTTTTAACACGAGAATATTAATATACTCCTTTGTCTGTTTTATTGTTTATTTAATTATGTATTGATTTGTCACTGGGCCGGACAGGGGGGCAGACATGGGGATGGGGGGGCACAAACAGACAGCACAGAGAAATGACAACACCTGCAAGAGAAGGGGGGTGGAAGGTGGGGACAACAGGGAATAGCAGAGGGAAACACCAATTGCAGAAAGCAACGAAACCTGCAATAGAACAGAGAGGGGGGCTTGGGGAGGACAAAAACAACAAACAAACAAACAAACAAACAATAAAAATAATAATAATAGTAAAAGACAACCAGCCGAACAGCAGCAATAAACAGCTGACATAGTATGACAACTAAGAGAAAAATTAAAACAAGAAACAGTCACGCACAATAACTAAGCAACACAGCACAGCCATAAGAGCTGGAATAATAACAATTAATTTAAATAAGTAACAAAGAAAAACATCAGGAATAATTCTACCAGGGACAACCTAAATTTGTTTGTGTCTATGTATGAGACTGTGTGTGTCTGTGTGCGTGTGAGTGAATGTGTCTGTATGTGTATGTGTGTGTGTGTGTGTACATGTGTGTGCGCATAAGCCTGTTAAAGAATTAGTCAGACTTAACACAATTCAGCAAATGAATAAACAGGCGTCCACACCTTACATACACTGAGACAATTACATCAGTAAGATATTTGTAAGAATAATGACAACGAGAAGGGGCTAGTGCAAGTTAAGAAGATGCAGTAGAGCATGTGCTGGTGGTTTTGTATGGTGCTGAGTTAAATTTCCTTCTCACTGACCACCAGAGGAGGTGTGTGATACTCGGATATCCATCACACACATGTGCAGGAAGTCGAGACTTCATACCAACAAAGTTACGTGCAGCATTGAAAGAACCAGTATAAATACCACAGTGCACTGAAAAACTCACTTAGGTAAAAGTAAATGTACTTTAAGTACCAAAAGTAAGAGCACTCATTATACATAACGGCCCATTAAGAATAACAATGTTAATGGGTTAGAATTACTGATACAGCTGGTAAAGGGGGGCTAATTTTAAATCATTTAGATCCCGCTGGGGGATCAATGAAGGCCAAATTATGAATCAGTTTGGATGCTGCCTGATATGGCCGAGACCAAGTGCTGACCATTAACCCCAATATTGTTTCCCTCACAGTATTTGTAGATGGATGCTCACTGTTCACACCCATAGAATAGACAAATCAATGACCTGCTTACCAAGAGCTATAATATACTGGCTCGGATGGAACGTATTGGGCACTCTGAGTGACGTCCCGCTCCAAGTCTTTGGAGACCAGAAACCTTGGCAGCTCTGCACTCCCCTGCTAACCCTAACCACAAAACAAGAATGGTTTACAAGCATCAGTTTGACGAATACCTATTTTTTTGTGTCACCATAGTTGGTTTCTTGATTTTGCCTTCAAGGAACAGGCTTACCAGTTCCAGGTGCCAGCGAGTGCAATTTAGTGTTATTGAAGGCCTTTCTCTTCCTATAGAGGATAGAGGACACTTTCAGCCTAATATTCAGAGAGGCAGAAGGCCAACAATCCAGCCTATTCTTCCAGTTGCTGGGTAAATTGACAGCAGCAAAGGCGGTCATTCCACCGGGCTCCTTTCTTTGTGCTACTTGGAGATCTGACTAAATGGACTGTATCTTGACCCCAGGTGGATTCAATGTGCCAAATGCCATGACGGGCAAGACTGGCTCACTTATGCAGCTGCGTTCCCTTGGGCTCAGGTCCTTCCCGCAAAGAAGTAGTGATCACAGCTGCCTCCCTCTCTGGGTAGGAGCCCTCACCAGTGCATAAATGTGCTGGAGCAGCGTGCAGCAAACCTTGATCTCAGAAATATTTCTGTAAGTAAAACATGTCCTTGTTCAGTCAGACAACACTTAGACATCCCAGTTCCCAATTATCCTGCTCCAAGGCCTTGCAGCAGTGCATGCTGGATCTTAATTTGTCAGACATATGGAAATTTCATAATCCAGTGGCTAAAGAGTATACTTTTTTTTCCCCCAATAGACATAAATCATATTCAAGCAATTAAATAAATTTTTTACTACCAGTTACTAAACAAAAAGCACCCCGTTGGAGGTTTAATACCACTTGAATATTAAATGACGATTTTTGCTCTCAATTTAAATCCAAATTGAGTGAATTTATTTCTCTCAATCTGTCACATCATTTGCCTCCTTTCAAAATCGCTCTCGTCAGCAAAGAATTGTTGAGTTGGAGAAGCAGCTGGCATCCTTGGAAAGAGCACAACAAAACTCCTTTTCTTCTTTACGAACAGGTCAGCTTAGTTTGGTGAAAAGTGAGCTCAACTCACTATTTAGAGTAAAAGCTGAGTTCCTAATTCAAAAATCCAGAGAATGTCATTATTTTAAATGGTAGCAGGCCCTCACATCAGCTAGCCCTTCGGCTTCGTTCTAATGAACGGCGGGCTTGCATTTCTGCAATACAATCTCCAGGTGGAAATATAGTAACTACTTCAACAGAAATTAATGCAGCCTTTGTTTGTTTTTATTAAAATATCTATAAGTCTGATATGATATTTAATAAAGAGAGATACGTGTTACTGATGTAACATATAAGGAAACTATCTGAAACAGAAGCAGTTGAATTAGGAGAAAATATTTCCTTAAAAGAACTATGGGACGCAGTACAACAAATGAAGTTGGGAAAATCTCCTGGATCAGACGGTATTCCCACTGAGACTTATATCACTTTTTGGTCTGAATTAGGTCCTATGCTTTTGGAAATGATAAATACATCTATTAGAAGAGGATATTTTCTAAAGCAAACAAATACAGCATTAATATCCCTGCTTCTCAAAAAATACAAAGATCCAATATCATGTGCTAGTTACCAGCCTATATCTTTAATTAATGTTGATATGAAGATTTATGCTAAAGTTTTAACGCGCCGTTTAAATAAACATCTTGGGAATGTAGCATGACTACATTTAATCTAATAAATTTATGAGAATACCAAATTATGAATTTTAATATTCAGAAAATATTAATTCACAAAGCTTCTCGTTTCACGGGGCACCAACGGATATTCTGTTCGCCCAGGGTCTCGGGACTCCCTGAGTATGGCTAATAATTAGACAATTATTCACTAGTGATCAGTTAGTTAACAATCGCTCAATTATCTTAAATCAGTCAGTCAATCTCATATCGAAATTAATAATAATTAATAATAAATTCTCTTGGCAGGGACTTGGAGATAGGCAATACACACACAATTCCCTGATTACAGTGAAGTTTATTAACTAACTAAGGTGATATAAAAATGCAGTTAAATACATCAAAGAATAAACAATGGCTAAACAATGAGGAGGGGTTCTATTGTGGGGAGCATTTGTCTCATACGGGCAGCTAATGAACGCGAGCTATGAGTTTTAAGAGTTAAAGATAATCTATTAACAACTATGGGACATCACTGATCACAGAATGCAGGGTTTTGGTCTTACTGCGTGTCGCTTCTCCCAGCCGGGAGCTGGTCAACGGCCTCACACTGGCTGAGATCCGTGCATTCTTGGTTAGGACAGCTTAAAGCCGTCGGTTAGTCGCTTTCTCTGCCAGGGAATTGCTCCGGAGGTCCATCTTTGTCGGCTTACTGAAGAAACTCACAGTGGGGCCTTTCAACCCTGGCTCGGGTCAAAGGTTTGGTCGTCCTTTGTTACTGCTGGCGGGACCACGTGGTGGGGGTCCGACCTCTGTGAGATTAGCTTGATGAATCAAGCTTAAAAAGAAAAGAACTTGGTCGTTCTTCAATTAAACTAGTATAACTTAACGGACTGATAACTTTTAACAAAACAAAACCAAAGATAATAAAACGCAAGTAAGCTGCTGAAACGAGGGAAAGCTGAGGTCGTGGCACTTCGCGTGCGTGGCTTGAAACGAACAAGCCTTTGCTGCGCCGGGTCGAATCTTAGGGCGTTGCCCGGAGAGGGGAAGGCTGGGCGCATGCCGAAGCGCAGTTGGAGAGCCAGGAACAAACAGAGGACAAGAGCATGAACAAGCGCGTGTATCTCTGTTTTGTCTGTTGGGACGTGGTTCCCAGAGGGCAGTCCTTTGTTCCCCGGAGGGAAGGCTTGTTTCCGGTTTCCGAGAGACCGTTTTTCTTTAGACATTAAAAATCGAAAATCTATTTGCACGTATTGTAATCAAATATCTTCCCACAATCAAACCTTAGTTGTCAAACGGTTGTACCGTTCTTTGTTTTAAGCTTTTGATAAAAGGAAAACAATTGTCAGTAGTTAGACCTTAAAAGGTTAGCATTTCATAGGAATCACAGATGAGAGGAACTTAACTAGCTTTCTGGATATATTGGCGGTTACACGTTCTTAGAGAATATAAGCAAGATACATGAATGGCATCAGATTATTGGACGTGAGAAATACAGAGTGATATTTATACATTAACGGCATTTCAGACGATGGCCTGTAATACTTATTTTGTCCACTTGGGGGAGCTCGCGTTACATGAGGATAGCTCTGATTAATCCTAAAACAATCTTCTCAGGAGCTGGGGAATTTAGTCAATTTTAACCTTAAATTTGAGCTGTGAAAGGTCATTTTAGCTCAGATAATATGAGAAGATTATTACACATCCTCTATTTCACCTCTAAGTCTTCAGACTTTCTGACGTCATGCGGAATTTTAACGCTTGACGCAGAAAAGGCCTTCGATAGACTTGAATGAGATTACCTTTGGGCCTTATTAGATCACATGGGGCTTGGTGAACAATTTATTAAGTATATTAAAGTTTTGTACGCAAACCCATGAGCAATGGTGTTATCAGGCAATGTTTGCTCTTCACATTTCACAATTTCCAGAGGTTCTCACCAAGGATGCCCTCTGTCTCCTTTATTATTTATTTTATTCCTTGAACCTCTTGTTCAAAAAGTACATCAATCTACAAATATTTTACCTATCATAATAAATTCTACCATTCACCTTGATACATGGTGAATGGTAGAATTTATTTATTTTATGCAGATGATGTGCTACTCTTTATTAGTAAACTCTCACAGTCATTCCCTTATATCCTGAAGTTATTTTCAGACTTCAGTAGTATCTCAGGATACAAAATAAACTGGCAGAAATCTGCTCTCCTTCCCCTAAGTAGCTCTGGTGATGATTTAACTCAAATTAAGATCCCAATTGCAAACCAATTTAAATATTTAGGAATTGACATTTTTCCAACTTTAGAATCTACAGTCAATAATAATTATATAAAAGTTCTGGAAAAAATCCAAAAATATTTAGGGAAGTGGACGTCAAGGCCTATATCTTTTGATGCTAGGATTTCTGTTATAAAAATGATAGTGTTACCGCAAGTAAATTTTCTTAGGTCTATGTTGCCTATAAGTCCACAGATTGAGTATTGGGATACTTTACATAGTCTAATCACCGGGTTTATTTGGAATAACAAAAGACCAAAGATTAAACTCACAACTCTTCAGAGAGAGAAATCAGCTGGAGGTTGGGGAGTTCCAAATTTCAAAGTGTATCATTGGTGTTTTGTATTGCGTACTATAAAATCTTGGTTAGACCCCACAAAATCTGTTTGTTGGCGCTCTCTGGAAGAGAAATTAGTTTATCCGCATAGATTACAAGATCTAATTTATGCAGAAGTCCCATTAAAACAAGCCAAAATGCGTTTCGGGCCTATTATTTCTAATCTTTTACTAATTTGGAAGTTTGCGACCAACAACACTTACTATAAAAAAAAAGTGGCATCATCATACACCAGTATTTCATAACCATAATTTACTGCTGGGCGGTTGGACAGTGGCCTACCCAATGTGGACAAACAACGGAATTTATTTATTTGGACAGTTATTCAATATTAATGGTCTCCATACATTTCAAGATTTGAAGGAAAGCTATAATTTACCTGGAGTTTCCTTTTTTTTATATCTGCAGCTTCGTTCTGCCTTAAAGGCATAGTATAGGTATAACGCAAACACCAAGGGTATCCACAATGTATTCTCAAATAATGCAAAGTTCCTATAAACCAATTGCAATTCAAACAATCTGGCAAAATGATTATAGCTTCATTTCCCCTACAATAGCTTGGGAAAATATTTGAAATAATATTAACCAAGCTTCTAAAAATCCTAATCACCGATCCATCCCGTATTATGCTTGTTAAATGATAACTCTCAGGTGCTAATGTTTGTGCATGAAAAAAGAATTTGGCTTTCTGGCCTAACTGCTGCAAAGAAAATGCTGGTAATACGGTGGAAACCACCACATACTCTTTCACTACACCATTGGTGGAACTTGCTGTTAGATATTCTTACTTTAGAGCTCTCTGTGGCACGGTCTCACGGTGCTAAAGGAAAGACCATAAGGTCCTGGTCAGAAGCTCTTCAAGTTACTGAATTTCTTGCCGGGGGGGGGGCACAGTAGATCACTCAGTAGGGAGGGTAGGGGGGGATTAGTTAAAGTACAGATTGTGTTAGTTTTGTTTATATTGTCTGTGTGTGTATGTGTGTGGTTGGGTGTGCGTGTGTAGGTGAGTGAGTGAGGGAATGAGGGTGTGTACATTGTATTTCTGTACATGTATATGCCTTTCTTTTATATTTTTTTTCCCTTTTCTGTCAAATCAACCAACTTCAACGATCAGAACAGTCCTGTCAGGAGGATCTTTGAGCATCTTTGTCAACCAAGAGGAAAAAGCTGACAAGTTCACGTTCTCTTGAGAAGTTTAATTTCCGAAAACTAAAGCCTGAAGCTGTAAAACTACACATGTAGGAGGAGTTATCAGTGGTTACAATGCCCAGGCTCCTTCATCACTTTATCGCTTGTAACATCACATGACTTAGTTAGTAAAAGGTGTCGTGTGATTGATATCCAGGTATTACATACCGTCTCTTGCCTCATCCAGAATAGATAGGACTGCAGGTATATTCATAACTCTCATATTGGTGTGTGCTGCGTGTAACCTTTGAACAGGACTGGCTAGGTAGTGATATAGTTCAGTGTACTGTTTGCAGTTACAGTTTTGATGCACCATGTTATTGTTCGGTACAACAATTCTATTTCTCAACTCAACCTAAAGTAGCAAAAAAACATATGCCAATGTCATACTTCTTGTTGGAGAAACTATACCTGCCTAAATAGTGAAACCAGTGATATTCATTTTATATAAACATGACAATGTTAGGTGTTTAATTTTCTTTACACACAGACACTCACAGTGTGAGAAGGTGGCTCTGAATCCTGCTCCGCTATTCAATGCGTCGGAGACAAACTTAACCCACAAGATGTGGCCAATCACGGATGTATAGTTTGAGGGGAGCGAGTTTCCACAGAAACGACCAACCAGCGGCCCAGTGGAGTTGCCCTCTCGGATTTCCACGTAGTCATTTTGACAGCCAGAATCTCCCTGCAGGTGAAAGATACTGAACAAAACACAAGCCTGTTACTGATATTCAGTGATGAAGTATCCGCTAAATGCCAAACATCAGTTTAGAAACATAGATTAACTACAGCACAAAAACAACTATGAAACATTTAACTATCAAGTGCTCAAACAGGGAATGTGCAATGGTCATCTTGCTGACAACCTTCACTATCAGCTTACTTTGTTTTTATTATCTCTGTTTAGGTTTAAAAAGCCACCTGGCTTCCAAAATAACACATATCACATATCATCACACCATCAATATCCTTCACATGCGTTATCTGAAGAAAACTGAGATGCTGGCTCAGGTGGCTCCTTATGTAAGTAGCAGCAGCCAATAACCAATACCAGTATCAATATGTATGTGTACGGAGAATATCTGTAAACAATGTACTGGCTGATTTTCATTTGTTACAATAAACACATATTACCATATGTGTATCTCTGTGATAAGCTAATACTTATACTAATAATATAATACGGTGTGGCCATTGTGTCACTCGAGCTCTACAGATGTCGGTATAGTAACCCTAACCTTAATGACACAAACCTTTTATCTAACTCCAACCAACTTTGTCCTGAACCCAAACACAACCATTTCAGCATCAATTCTGAACTTATCTATCTTTTATATCTGCTGTTTCCTGGCTGAGACATTATTTTTGCAAATAACAACTTATTGCACTCTTATTCTAATTATTATTATTTATTGCCCACTAACCTTTTCATAAGAGGATGTCACCGTACATTTCACTGTAAATACTGGATAAGCATGTGACAAATAAAAGCTCTGAAACCTTTTGCAAAGACTGATTGATCTATCTGTGATTTAAAAAAAAAACTCAAATTCAAATTTCACTTAATAAAGGCCTCCAAGCTCAGGTGGGATGGAGAATGCTCAGATTAGTTGATTAACATAAAATTAATAAGCAAAATGCATAGCCAGCAATACTGATAAATCATATATTTTTTAGATATTTATTTAGACATAAATGCCACACTTTCTCACTTCAGCTACTCAATATTGAGGATTTGGCTGCTTTTGTTTTGTTTCATTAGAAACTGAATATATCTTTGAGTTTGAACTGCTGGGCGAGTCATCTGAAGACATCACCTACAGCTCTGGAAACAATAAAGAAAATCAATAATTGCGGATCCTCTACCAAGGTTTCCACCGGCTCATTGTTTTTGCTTAGCCATGATAGACCTCTTTCTTTCTTCTCTCTGCTGTAAGTGAGAATGGCTGGCAGTGAAAGACCCCTGAATGCATCGTGTAGTTCTGTGTCATTTAACTGGGCACACATCGGATGCACCACACAGAAGTATTAGCCAGTGTACAGTAGCTGGACTGTCAGTCCGGCGAGGGAATATGATAAAACTGCTGCTTTTCAGGAGTTAGTGTTTGTAAAATTCTGCAGGTATGTAGGATTTTACACTGAAAACAACAGGTGTTCCGACACACATCATACACTGAGACAGCAGAGAAAGGGGTACATGATCACTTCTTATGAACTTCAGTCATGTAATGACAACTGAGCAGGTTCATTTTCTGAAGAACGTTGTGGGGCACTGTCGAAAGCTCCAGAAGAAACTACTACGTGAAGTTTAAGTTTAGAATATTTCATCACAGATATGTGCTCCCAAGGTCATGAACTCAAACTGACTAACATAAATGAAAGCTGGAGACGGTTCCCTGGTGAGCTTCTGATGGTCCACACACACTCCACATTAGGCGGATAAGCATCTGGATAGTTAGGACTGTTAAATGCACCACTCTCCATCACCAGATCTCCTCCACAACCTAAGCAAAACAGGTGAGAAAGGTGAGTTCCTGTCAGTGTGTGTGCATGAGAAAAGAATTATTCTGCATTTGCAGTGGTCCAGCTAGAACTGTGAGAAATACGTCCCAGTATGACTTACTGGAGGTGGATGCCGAGTAGGTGGCTCTGAACCCTTTCCTGGAGACGGAGTGGTCGGAGATGAAGTTGACCACCAAAGAGTTACTGAAGGATGTTGCTGGGTGAGGCATTTCCAAGCCACAGTAACGCCCTGACAAAATATTATATTACATTTTAATTCACAACTCTCTCTCTCGTTGTCTCTCTCTGTCTCTCTTTCAGACACAAAGTTAGCTACCTATGGCAGGTGCCTGGTAGTTGTCTCCATCCAGGATCCTCACAGCATCATGGGAACAGTTGGAGTCGATCATCTCTAACTCAAAGTCAGTGAAGGACAGGCTCACATGGATGACTGGCCACAGAAAGACAAGTCAAATGTGAAAAGGACACCATGTATACAATAATAAGGGTTTCTAGTCTAGTCTAGGGACTAACACACAACTCACATGGTTCCTGTGCTCTAATGATCCAACTACAGTTCTGATTGGGTGGGTATGGTCGTGGGTACCATGGCGATGCAATGGCCCCACCAACATTGTCTGTTATGATGGTTGCACCACAAGCTGTTGAAAACCAACAAACAAACAAAATAACAATGTTAGCGTCTTCCACCCCTCGGCCACCAGAATATACAGTTTGAGCCGGTCGATCTACAGTACCTACAGTGTGGCATGGAGCGTGCCTTTGCTAGTGCAACAGATGAAGACTTACAGAATGATTGCATCAAGCAATGCGTTATTGTAAAGCTGTGTACACCTGACTGCTCGTGTCCAGTCTCTAAAATGACGCTGGTGGTGAGTACGTTGTTATATAAATGGACTGATTAATACTGCTGATTTCTCACAATGCAGTAACAAAGTATAAAGAGTGCAGTTATTTGAAAGTCAAGTTCAAATTAAAGTTTATCAGAACACAAGCCACAATATGCCGATCTCTGCCAGTCTGCTTTTATGATCTGATTGAGCCTCTTTAATTATATAACCTGCAATCTGCCCCACAGGGACGGCTCATGTGTTTTCATTTCAACATTGCAATATCTTCAGTCTTGGAAAGTGGAATGCTCTTATAGTCATTCCACCTCGTCTGAGATCGGTAATGCGCTTTGTGCAGCCTCATGTTCACAGTACAGCAGTCGGTTGTGGTGTGAAATTTCACCCATGTTAAAGGAGACCCACCCTCAGAGAAGCGAGCGCTGAAGCCACGGTGGCTGCGACTGGAGTCGGACCTAAAGCGAACATAGATGGTGTTCTGGGTGGAGGTGATGGAGGGAGGAAGACTGGTGCCACACACATGTGCAAGCAGAGGAGAAGATCTGGTTGGACCATCATAGATCTACGAAGGGACAGACAATTTGGTTTCAGCCAAATGTTAAGCACAAGCACTGCAGCATAATTGGTCACTGGTTAATGGACTAAATTTATATAGAGCTTTCTAGCTTAAGGGACAAATCGCTGTACACCTTGCCTCTCCTCCACCCATTGACACACACACACTCACACACTGAAGACAGTGTAACTACCATGCCCTGACCTGCCCTTCAGGAGCCGAGGATAAAACCAAAAACTCTGCAGTTAGTGGACGACACAGCCCAAACTAAGGCAACGACTTACTTTCTGTAATTACAGCTTAGTCATGCAGGGGCTTTAAAACAGCTTCTGCTAATTGCCTCCACACTGTCCATACTGTAACTTCCACAGAAATCAGAGCCTCAGGATGATTCCATCCAGGTTTTGCAGGAAGTAATGGTAGTACAGTAAGTCACTTGCTATGTAAATGTATTTCATTCACTGGACAGGCTGAATCTGTTCTACTGTATGTCGGTGAGTTCCCCAGAATTGAACCTCCATCAGTGATTTAGGCTGTAACTAACCCACATGCAACCACTTGCATTTATGAACCTCTTAGAAAATACATATAACGTGGTGCCTGGAGCTCTAGTAGTACAAGTTCAAGAGTACAACGCTCTTGAACAACAAATTCACTGTTCCTAAATCAGTCCCTCACAGCCACATAGTCCCAGGAGCAGTTGCTATGGTATTCAATGTCCAGGTTGGAAAAGTTGAAGAAGACACGGTGGTTGGGATCCACACTGATGACCCAGGAACAGTCCGCATTGTTGGGATAGCTGCTGGGATACAAAGGAGAATGGATATCCCCTGATGGAGCTGTGACTGGGCCTCCACAGCCTGCAGGGAGACAGGGAACAGTTGATAAAAGTTCATTCACAGGGCTGCCGGGTTACATGAAGTCTGTGTCCCAATCTATCTTTCTAGTAATCTGAGACACATGTTTCTCCTGTGTTTCATACCGATAACTGAAACCTTAGAGTATGATATACATTTACTGTACAGATTTTGTTTCTTGGGTACTGGCCACCACGCACTAAACTAAATGGAGGTTCTATGTGATCACGGCCCTGTTTGACTTTTAGAGTTTTTAAACAGATCTAAGTTTGAAATATAGGAACAAATCAAATTAAATTATCAATATTATATTTAAACACAAACACAATATTAAAAGGAGGGCAATGCCTCCTTTACCTAGAACCAGAATGCCTTTCCTAGGTTTACCTCCTGACTGTAAATGAATATTCTTCCAGATTAGTGATGACTAATCAGATTTTGTTTTGTAACCTATGTTCAACACTTAACAAACACTAGGGCCCATAAGCATCGTTAGGCCTGGGCCTTCGATCCCCGGATGTTTTTTGAAAAGATCTCAAAAAGATTTTTTTTTAATGAAAAATAAGTATAATATAAAAATAGCCCTGGATCTATTTATCTATTATTCCAATGATGCATTAAAGCCCATTAAAATAATCTCATATAATTGGGTCCTTGATCAAGCTGCAGGTCGAGCGTTACTCTGCATGCCTGCATTTAGAGTCAGTGTCCCCCTCGCTCAGAGACACTCTGCTCTGTTAGGAATGGGCTTTGGTTTTGGGTTCTGTGTTTCTATAAGCTTTATTTCATCTTGTCATGTTTAGGGTTTTGTGTTTCGGGGGCTAGGTTTAGTCTTTTGTTCTTTCGCATGTTTAAGTTTTGCCGGGATGTACACATGCTTAATTGTGATATGTAATACAGTCTCTTCACAACCAATTTGTTGAAAAAAAAGAAGAAGAAAATTATAGCAGCAAGAGATGATTGAATACACAACCCTCCGAACGGGACTCCTGTGCACTACCAACTGAGTTAATTACACACAGTAAATGGGCATGCACTCGGTGGTCCACCCACCTCCCTGAACTTCAGCCCAGCTTGCATTGAAACCTCGTCCACTGACGTAGGCGTCTGACTTGAAGCGCACCGTGAGCAGGTTGCCGGTGCTGGAGACATGCATTGGGCTGGACGTGGTGCTGCAGAGCTTGGCCAGCTGAGGGGCCAACAGATTTGGGCCTCCATACACCTGAGGGGACATCAAAAGTAATGGTCAACATGCCAACTGTAATGCTCACAGTTTCAAAAAGAAGCCATTTTATTCTGAATATTGACCAGTTACACTACTGATTCATTTACTGAGCTATACCACCAAGGCTTGACTTTTTTGCTCACTAGTCATTGTGGCTAGTGGTTTTCCAAAGTTACTAGCCACACAGCATTTTCAGTAGAACCACAAATTATTTTTGTCTAAGAAAAAGTCCACAATTAAGGCAACAGGATTAAAACTTCATGTAGGCCTATATCATTTTAGTGCACTTTTGGATTACTTGTCTTGTTTGACTGGATTTATGTTTATCATCATGAATCTCTGGTAGCTCTGAATAACTGGAGATAGGCCTGCTTCCACCTGAAATGAGAACACAGGTCTTTATTTTCCAGATTATTCCTATGCAAACGCATCATCTGCTTTCCTATGGCATGAGTACTTAGGCTATAATAAAACATAGAATTAACTCTGGAAAGGTAGCCTAGTTGTGATATGACGATATGATGTGATATGAGGGCAGCTCTGCTAGTAGTTTATGTTATTTTCTTTTTTAAACACCACCATGTCCCTTAATCATGAAGATATCTGTAATTTTAGAGCATGTAACGGCTCTTTTCTCCTGGCTTTTCTCCTTTTCTCTTTCTCTCGTTCTCCTGTGCATTTTTATTACGCACACTCACACACTGACTGACCGCTGTGTTGATGTGTGTATGCGTGCGACCAGTCGCATGTGATGAATGAGTGAATGAATGAATCATACCACGCATCAGGTTAAAACAAGAAGGGAGGCTGACAGTCTACAGGTCTGAGGGACTGTGGCTGCCCTGTGACAGATTCAATTTTAAAGGCCTATTCTCGTTTGACAAAAGTCTGGATGTCATATGTGGCGTACCTCGAGCGGAGTGACGCACAATGTTGTGTGGATTCTCCTGTTATTAAAAAAGCTTGCTATCACTGCCGCTGGTCAAGTTGATAATTAACAACAGGCTAGAACAGCCCTCAGTCTGACGGCCAGTCCGCTAGTTTAATCTCCACAGCGTCAACTTGTTTACTGTGTCGTCGGTCAAGGCAATAGGCTTCACGAATGGACCAATGAGCAAACAATGAGCAAACACTATGTGCAGGTAGTACTCATTGGAGTTGTAGTGTCGTAGTGTCAAATTGCAATTCGTTTGTTATTTCAAATGCATTTTTCAACACACCAAAGTGACTAGTGGCAGTGATTTGCACTAGATGTTATGTGGCGGGTGTTAATGTCAATCCCCGCATACTATATTTATTAGCCAATATGTCAACACAACAGTCTTCACATAACAAATAGCTGTTATGGGTTATGGATAGCCCCTACTGGACAGTCCTGGAAGCAAATTTGCTCTACTCTGCCTCTGACTGGCTCAGCCTGATGGTGATGTTTCTCACGTGGCCTTCGCTGAAAGAACAGGAGGTTTCTGCTGACAAATTAGCTCCAAATTGTTAATTTCTTCTAAATGCAGTCCATCTGTTCAAAGCATAGGCAGCAGCCTAGCTACGGAGGGTGAGATATTGTTAACCAGTCCAGTCAAAGTGTAGCCACTGAGAGGCAGCCTCTTTGGTGGATGAAAGAGATGTGAACGCAGCTAGCAGTCCAATCACAGTGTAACCCTGCTGTAAGTTAATGCCACACCTTGAATAGAATAAACACAATGTTTGAAATAGTAGCCATGACTCAACAAAAAACAATGGACAGACTGCCACTGATTCATCAGACCTCGCTAATATTCAATAATAATAATAGTCAAATTAACCAGACAGTTACTGGTGGTTATAAACATACAAACTATTAATTCATGAATTAATGAGGTGCTACTGTAAACAGATGGACTGCATTTAGAGGAAATATTATAGCCCTGTTCTTTTAGTGAGGGCTACGTGGAAAACATCATCATCAGGCTGAGACAATCAGAAGCAGAGTAGGGCGGCTCATGCCTTCGCCATAGTAGGATTCACAAATTTGTGTCCCGAAAGAAAAGCTCAGGGAAGTGGCACATTGTGTCACCAACTACTTCTCTGATTTTCTTTCCAAACACTATACTGTGGACATTCTGTATGTACAGTATGTGAATCTCTGGCTACAGAAAATGACCTGTTTCTCGTACCTAGAGCAACAGTATTTTATGAACTATGCATGGTACACTAGCACTAGAGAGAAAGAGTGGAAGCCAGCAGAGAGACGGGTCCATATCTTACTTCCAGCACATCATAGTTGCAGTCTTGGTGGAACTCCACATCAAACTCATGGATAGTGAAGGTGACGCTGCTGCGAGCTGATGTGGTGATGTACCAGATACACTCCCTGTTTTCTGGATACCTGTTGGGATAGTCTGGACTGTTGAAGGAGCCACTGGGTCCAGAGAGCTCCCCACCACAACCTGCAGGGACACACACAAAGCCAGAGGGCACAAAAGAGTCTGATCTAACCAAGTAAACCAGACAATATGTTAATAAAGTGATGATCCAGGCTCAAAAAATGACTGCTGTGCATTTCAAAGCAACAAGGAGGTCAATCAATCACAGGGTGTCCCACGCTGACATGAACCAGAATTGACATCTCAGTTCATCTGAACATAGGCATGGGTGATTAGAGCATGTGAAACTATTGGATGATTTCGTCCGCACTTTAAGCGCTCGGCTTTGGTACCAGTGCATGGCAAGGAGCATAGCCCTGCTCTGGTTTCCTGAAGCTACAAATTATTTCCTCGCCTTTGCCTGTTCGGTATTTTGGTGATTCAACATGTGCCCAGTGGGAGAAGAGCTGCAGAAGAGGGTGTACTGAAATCTCGGTGCCAAGAATGACAAGAACCGGCACACCTGGTTCTGTAGCACTGGAACACAATATTTTATATATATATATAAATAATAGTGCTGGGCAACGATCAAAATTTTTTATCGTGATTAATCGCATGATTTTCTTGCACGTGTTTCATCAGGGAGCTGCAGAAACAGTCTGTTCAGTAGGGTTGGGAAGATGTCTACAAAACTACATTGAAACATCGGGATGGACGATGGCATGGGGGGGGGGGGGGGGGGGGGGGGGGGGG
>NC_060150.1:19857506-19858462 GCF_021292245.1 Micropterus dolomieu | reverse complement strand
GGGGGGGCTAGCGGGGTCGGTGCGTGTGTTCACTCGCACAGACTTCAGCAACATTGAACACAGGGTGTGATAGGCTGCGTCATTAACAAGCAAGCGGCTCACCTGCTGCCGTGATAACAGATCGCGGGTGGAAAAATATGGAAAAAAGACGACAGTGTAGTCCGCCGAAGCCTCCCTCCACTGCTTGTTTGGGTGGGTGATTTTCAGGCTGATCAACATCCCGCCCCTCCTGTGACCCATGGTTTGACTGTATGTGTATTCAGAGCCAGTGAGCAAGGGACTTTCAAACTAATAATAATAATAATTAAAGCTGCAAGCAGCGTTGGGCGGGCCCTCGCACTTGTAGCGCGTCCGCGCGTGAACCGGCCGAGTTGCATATTCTGGAGCTCTGCCGGTGCGGCTGTGAATTTGCTACGCGTTTCCGACGCCGCATGAAGGTGCTATATGTCACTTCCTGTGTCCCCTATGTGGAGCTACATAGCACTTGCCGCTATGAATATAAATCATTATTGGTGTGTAGATGTCTGCGGGGTGGGAGAGTTAACAAGCACTTAAAGTTTGTTTCAGATGTGAGCATGTACACTGAACAATAATGTACCCAAACAATAAAATAAATTCCTTTTATATTTCCCTGCCTTGTTGTTTATGTGTACATACAGAGGAAGAATGTGAGAACAGCACACATTTCATCGTTACTGTGTGTTAGAGCATGGGAGAACAGTGGATACTTTTAATACAGCCCACACCCCTAATACTGTGTAACTATAACAAGTAGAGAACAGAAGAAAAAGATGTTCTTTCTTTACAACTGTCTGCATAGCTTATTCATATTGTGTAATGAATGAAAATAAATAGGCCTACTAGGCTCCTCTCTACTTTGACATTTAAGATTAGCTGGTTTGATCCACCTTCATACACATGTGACATTACTGTACAACTTGAGAAAGGTGAGTTGT
>NC_060150.1:19854609-19857406 GCF_021292245.1 Micropterus dolomieu | reverse complement strand
GCTTGCATAGTCACCGGAGCTTTGTTGCGATCAGTAGCGTTGATCGCGTTTTTACGGTCATCTATCTTAAAATCCATGTCGGATGACTAAAATCCTTAACCCACGTAAAACTTAAATAAAGTTAAGTTAAATAAAAGGATATAAAAAAAGTAACGAAAAAAGTGGATTAAAACTGGATAAGAGTCCGGTTCAAGACGGAGCTTCCGACAGGTGGCTACAGACGCCAACGCATGCGCAGAGTGCCAACATTGACAACATTGCAATGCTCTCGTGTTGAATTAATTGGAAATAACATGTCGGTCTTCTGACTCTTTTGAATTTCCACTCTACTGAAGTTTAATATGAATAACAATCTGTGCTTTTATTTCTTTACATTCTTTATTCATGCTGTAATTCTGCTATCTCTCATTATGTAAATATTATGGAAGTGAGTTCCAATAAGATAATAGCCATGATGAAAATGAAACAAAAGTAGAGAGAATAAGAAGACGGTGTGTGTTCGACTCAAGATGTCTTTTCAGAATATGCTTTTGTGCTTATACTCAAGCAGTTATGTTGATGACTACTTTTACTTCTACTTGAGTGGTATTTTCAAGCAACAGTACTTTTACTTGATCCTTATTCCCAGCAACACAAACATTTATGTTCTAAAGCTACCAAAATATAACACAACTCTGCATGTGCAGACTCTTTGCAGCATCCTGCCAGCCTGTGTGTGTGTGTGTGTGTGTGTTTGTTTCCGTACTGGAGGTGTATGATGCGAGGAAGCCTCCGGCGCTGACGCTGCTGTCAGTGCGTAGTTTGATGTAGAGCTGATTGCTGGAAGACCTGATGGTGCTGGGTGGCTGACTGCCACACAACTTGGCCAGCTGTGGAGCACTGCTGCTGTTACCGTCATGTACCTGAACACACACAGTCACATTGTGAAATAACGGAAACAAAATATGTGACAAGTACACAAATGACTGGTCTGTTGCAGTCAATACTGATATGTCCCTATTTGTCATAATAATAACGTACTATTAACTTATAACTGGTGTCTAGTTTGGTGTGAAGAGATGTGACTTGGTATAGCAAGTTTTAAACTGATAAATGTATTATTCAAAGACAAAATAATGAATAAACAATAAAGAGAATGTACAAATCCAAATATTGCTGCAACTGCAAGTTATAAACACCTGGGTGTTTAAACAGGAATGACAAGACAAAGAACAGCAGTGAGCTAAATAGGACGATGTAATCAAAACGTGGGGATTTTACTTAAAGCTATACCAACCTGTCAAAGGAAGGTGCTCTCACTATACAAGGTGACACGTTAAGAGCCATTTCAAATGCAAAAAAAGTTGGTGACTCTGGTGGCACCTCAGTAAATGTATACTCATATATAAAAAATAACAACCCATAATCTATTTTTCTTGGCACGTTACAGTCACCAACTGTTGATCAGTGGAATAGTGTGAAAACCAAAGGACTGTATCATCACCCCGCACAGAGGCATGTGCATGTGGACCCTAACTTCATGTGGACCTACTCTTAAAAACTTTGTATTTATACACCTCCAACTCTTCAAACATGTGTTACCACTTTTCCATGAGTCTCCCAAAGCTCTCTTACAGTTTTTTTCGATTGCTAAACGACAGTGAGCACAACTGGAGCTACATGCGCAAAACTCTAACTACAGTCTGCACAGCAGCAGTTCATGTGGACCAAACTCTAGTTCGTTTTTCATTGCTTGAACACAGTTTTCAAAACTCTACACACATATCCCATGACCTTAACCACAACCTGCACAACACTGTGGATTTACAGCACTTTGTTCAAATGCTAACACACTGCTGTCAAAACTGTGAACCACACATTCAAAACACAATAGATTTCAACCTTGTGCCTTTCAAACACTGCTGATTGCAATTTCAGCTGAAAGGCTAAGCAGGTGTCTTGTTTTGGACTTGTTAGTGAAAACACACACACACATATATACACATATATACATATATACACATATACATATATATATATATATATACATATATGAAAACACACACACACATATATACACATATATATATATATACACATATATATATATATATATATATATACACATATATATATATATATAGGTAGAGCTCAGAAAGACTAATTTTGGAAATGGAACAAGGAAGATGGGTTCGTGGAGGGAGACAAAGAAGACAAAGAGCTGTTATTTCAGATGAAATAAGGGCTACAATTATAGACCATGTCGTGAACCATGGTCTCTCATTGAGAGAGGCAGGGTTGAGGGTGCAACCCAATCTGCAAAGATCCACAGTGGCATCTGTAATGCGAATTTTCCATCATACAAGAGAGAGTGACATCCTTACAGTAAATGAAAACATTATAGGAATTTATTTTGTATTGCAATTATAGAATATTTACACAGATATATATTACAGTAAGTTTGACTGCAGATTGGGTTGCACCCTCAACCCTGCCTCTCTCAATGAGAGACCATGGTTCACGACATGGTCTATAATTGTAGCCCTTATTTCATCTGAAATAACAGCTCTTTGTCTCCCTCCACGAACCCATCTTCCTTGTTCCATTTCCAAAATTAGTCTTTCTGAGCTCTACCTATATATATATATATATATATATATGTATATGTATGTATATATATATATATATGTATATATATATATGTGTATATATATATATATGTATATATATATATATATATGTATATATATGTATATATGTATATATATATATATGTATATATGTATATATATATATGTGTATATATATGTTTTATATA
>NC_060150.1:19851961-19854119 GCF_021292245.1 Micropterus dolomieu | reverse complement strand
TGCACCCTCAACCCTGCCTCTCTCAATGAGAGACCATGGTTCACGACATGGTCTATAATTGTAGCCCTTATTTCATCTGAAATAACAGCTCTTTGTCTCCCTCCACGAACCCATCTTCCTTGTTCCATTTCCAAAATTAGTCTTTCTGAGCTCTACCTATATATATATATATATATATATATATAGTGTGTGTGTGTGTTCACTAACAAGTCCAAAACAAGACACCTGCTTAGCCTTTCAGCTGAAATTGCAATCAGCAGTGTTTGAAAGGCACAAGGTTGAAATCTATTGTGTTTTGAATGTGTGGTTCACAGTTTTGACAGCAGTGTGTTAGCATTTGAACAAAGTGCTGTAAATCCACAGTGTTGTGCAGGTTGTGGTCAAGGTCATGGGATATGTGTGTAGAGTTTTGAAAACTGTGTTCAAGCAATGAAAAACAAACTAGAGTTTGGTCCACATGAACTGCTGCTGTGCAGACTGTAGTTAGAGTTTTGCGCATGTAGCTCCAGTTGTGCTCACTGTCGTTTAGCAATCGAAAAAAACTGTAAGAGAGCTTTGGGAGACTCATGGAAAAGTGGTAACACATGTTTGAAGAGTTGGAGGTGTATAAATACAAAGTTTTTAAGAGTAGGTCCACATGAAGTTAGGGTCCACATGCACATGCCTCTGTGCGGGGTGATGATACAGTCCTTTGGTTTTCACACTATTCCACTGATCAACAGTTGGTGACTGTAACGTGCCAAGAAAAATAGATTATGGGTTGTTATTTTTTATATATGAGTATACATTTACTGAGGTGCCACCAGAGTCACCAACTTTTTTTGCATTTGAAATGGCTCTTAACGTGTCACCTTGTATAGTGAGAGCACCTTCCTTTGACAGGTTGGTATAGCTTTAAGTAAAATCCCCACGTTTTGATTACATCGTCCTATTTAGCTCACTGCTGTTCTTTGTCTTGTCATTCCTGTTTAAACACCCAGGTGTTTATAACTTGCAGTTGCAGCAATATTTGGATTTGTACATTCTCTTTATTGTTTATTCATTATTTTGTCTTTGAATAATACATTTATCAGTTTAAAACTTGCTATACCAAGTCACATCTCTTCACACCAAACTAGACACCAGTTATAAGTTAATAGTACGTTATTATTATGACAAATAGGGACATATCAGTATTGACTGCAACAGACCAGTCATTTGTGTACTTGTCACATATTTTGTTTCCGTTATTTCACAATGTGACTGTGTGTGTTCAGGTACATGACGGTAACAGCAGCAGTGCTCCACAGCTGGCCAAGTTGTGTGGCAGTCAGCCACCCAGCACCATCAGGTCTTCCAGCAATCAGCTCTACATCAAACTACGCACTGACAGCAGCGTCAGCGCCGGAGGCTTCCTCGCATCATACACCTCCAGTACGGAAACAAACACACACACACACACACACACAGGCTGGCAGGATGCTGCAAAGAGTCTGCACATGCAGAGTTGTGTTATATTTTGGTAGCTTTAGAACATAAATGTTTGTGTTGCTGGGAATAAGGATCAAGTAAAAGTACTGTTGCTTGAAAATACCACTCAAGTAGAAGTAAAAGTAGTCATCAACATAACTGCTTGAGTATAAGCACAAAAGCATATTCTGAAAAGACATCTTGAGTCGAACACACACCGTCTTCTTATTCTCTCTACTTTTGTTTCATTTTCATCATGGCTATTATCTTATTGGAACTCACTTCCATAATATTTACATAATGAGAGATAGCAGAATTACAGCATGAATAAAGAATGTAAAGAAATAAAAGCACAGATTGTTATTCATATTAAACTTCAGTAGAGTGGAAATTCAAAAGAGTCAGAAGACCGACATGTTATTTCCAATTAATTCAACACGAGAGCATTGCAATGTTGTCAATGTTGGCACTCTGCGCATGCGTTGGCGTCTGTAGCCACCTGTCGGAAGCTCCGTCTTGAACCGGACTCTTATCCAGTTTTAATCCACTTTTTTCGTTACTTTTTTTATATCCTTTTATTTAACTTAACTTTATTTAAGTTTTACGTGGGTTAAGGATTTTAGTCATCCGACATGGATTTTAAGATAGATGACCGTAAAAACGCGATCAACGCTACTGATCGCAACAAAGCTCCGGTGACTATGCAAGC
>NC_060150.1:19851353-19851861 GCF_021292245.1 Micropterus dolomieu | reverse complement strand
TATAATCCGAGCAGATTCAATAGGGACCTCGCACGGTCGTGCTCGGGCCCTAATAATCCGAGCAAATTCAATAGGGACCTCACACGGTCGTGCTCGGGCCCTAAAAAAAAGTGCCATCAAAGAGCTCCATCATATAAAAGTACAGTGAATAAAAAAGAATACCCACAATACAATAAAATGTGCAATAAAGACATTAACATCTAAAACTTACTTCATGTTGCTTACTTACTATGACTGAATTAATATTAACATGAAGTCTTCAGAGCAGGGCTGTTATCAAACATGAAATTTGGTACAGTTCTAAGCGTGTATAATGACGTCATAGCTTTCGTCTTTCATGGAAAAAACACTGACCTTCCATGCCATTACACAAACAGTTCCGATTTTCTTTTAAACACTCATAATGCTATATTGTATACCTTGTAAGTGTCAATAAGACTGAAGTGTATACCAAAAACAAAAATCAACCTGGTATGATACATGCACACCCTTCAGCAAAAACTCTGCA
>NC_060150.1:19849243-19851333 GCF_021292245.1 Micropterus dolomieu | reverse complement strand
ATCCCAAAATGGCCGTAAAATTCAAAATGGCCGACTTCCTGTTGACTTTACGCTATGGGTTCTTGAGGCTTTTTTGTGCGTCTTGATACGATACATGTCCCCAGAAAATTTCGTACATGTAGGTTGAACGTGAACGAGGGGCTAATTTTTTCCAATTTTCTAGGTGGCGCTAGCGAGTCATTTTGCAACGCCCATGTGCGAAACTTGTAGAATACGAAATTTTTCACCGGTTCTGACATGTTTGCAAATTTTGGTGAGTTTTCGAGAATGTTTAGGCCATGTCATTTGGGCCTACTTTGCAGAAAAAAGAAAAAAAAAAAAATAAATAAATAAAATAATCCGAGCAAATTCAATAGGGACCTCACACGGTCGTGCTCGGGCCCTAAAAAAAAGTGCCATCAAAGAGCTCCATCATATAAAAGTACAGTGAATAAAAAAGAATACCCACAATACAATAAAATGTGCAATAAAGACATTAACATCTAAAACTTACTTCATGTTGCTTACTTACTATGACTGAATTAATATTAACATGAAGTCTTCAGAGCAGGGCTGTTATCAAACATGAAATTTGGTACAGTTCTAAGCGTGTATAATGACGTCATAGCTTTCGTCTTTCATGGAAAAAACACTGACCTTCCATGCCATTACACAAACAGTTCCGATTTTCTTTTAAACACTCATAATGCTATATTGTATACCTTGTAAGTGTCAATAAGACTGAAGTGTATACCAAAAACAAAAATCAACCTGGTATGATACATGCACACCCTTCAGCAAAAACTCTGCATAACTTTTCATTGCCCATGTCTTTAGATTGCACAGTGAACATCAGAAGTTGATTGGATTAATTGTCTAGGAGATGGTCTAAATAACTGGGTTAAGTGCATGGGGCAGACTCAGAGTCTCTTTATGAAGTCTGGAGAATCCAGTGCAGATTTCATTTTGTTGTCTCTGTCTTGCAGCTTTTGCTTGGTTTCTTCATCAAGGTGTCTCATCAAGTCCCAGCCAAGAATGTCCATCATGTTGCCAACAGGCAACAATAAGAATGTTTCTGGTGGAACTGAATTGCCAAAGAGACCTGATTAATTCACACCTATACTGTTGCTTACATTAAATGTCGGCCTTAAGTTGGTTAAACTTCCTGATTTTTGTATTACTTTGAATTGCTTGCCTAATATTTATTAGGAACAATTTGAGAAAGAAACTACAACTAATGCATGACAACTGAAGGTAATGAAGAGGGAGTGGACGGCGCCTGGAATTCAGATGTGACCCAGGAACAGTTCATCATAGTTTATAAGGCAGCACAGTGACCATACAGACTGCAATGTTTGTATAGTCAAGACACTGCAGTTAACAGATTCCAGTCTGTAGTGTAGTTCAGACGCTTGACTGATGAACAGAGAGCTGCAGGGTAACATCCTTCAAATATCAGACAGTTTTTTTATTAAATATCATAATGACACTTATTAGCACATTACCTCTCTCTTGCTGGTCCACATGTAACCATCCCTCTCTGATGTGAATGCATCACACTTTAAAAATAAATGGGTTTCCATAATGACTGGTTTTAGGGGGAGTGCAGCAACCCGCTCAGCACCACTACTTCCCATGTCCATGCCTCTACACAAGTAGTTTATTTAAAAGTGGGTTAATTAGGGCCCGAGCACGACCGTGTGAGGTCCCTATTGAATTTGCTAAGATTATTTTTAGGGCCCGAGCACGACCGTGCGAGGTCCCTATTGAATTTGCTCAGATTATATTTAGGGCCCGAGCACGACCGTGCGAGGTCCCTATTGAATTTGCTCAGATTATATATATATATATATATATATATATATATATTTTTTAGGGCCCGAGCACGACCGTGCGAGGTCCCTATTGAATTTGCTCGGATTATTTAGGGCCCGAGCACGACCGTGTGAGGTCCCTATTGAATTTGCTCGGATTATTAGGGCCCGAGCACGACCGTGCGAGGTCCCTATTGAAATTGCTCGGATTATTTTTAGGGCCCGAGCACGACCGTGCGAGGTCCCTATTGAAATTGCTCGGATTATATTTTTAGGGCCCGAGCACGACCGTGCGAG
>NC_060150.1:19823608-19849143 GCF_021292245.1 Micropterus dolomieu | reverse complement strand
CATTATACAATATGAATAAGCTATGCAGACAGTTGTAAAGAAAGAACATCTTTTTCTTCTGTTCTCTACTTGTTATAGTTACACAGTATTAGGGGTGTGGGCTGTATTAAAAGTATCCACTGTTCTCCCATGCTCTAACACACAGTAACGATGAAATGTGTGCTGTTCTCACATTCTTCCTCTGTATGTACACATAAACAACAAGGCAGGGAAATATAAAAGGAATTTATTTTATTGTTTGGGTACATTATTGTTCAGTGTACATGCTCACATCTGAAACAAACTTTACGTGCTTGATAACTCTCCCACCCCGCAGACATCTACACGTCAATACCGATTTATATTCATAGCGGCAAGTGCTATGTAGCTCCACATAGGGGACACAGGAAGTGACATATAACACCTTCATGCGGCGTCATAACCGCGTAGCGAATTCACAGCCGCACCGGCAGAGCTCCAGAATATGCAACTCGGCCGGCTCACACGCGGACGCGCTACAAGTGCGAGGGCCCGCCCAACGCTGCTTGCAGCTTTAATTATTAAATTAAAATCAGTTGGGGGCCATTACAATTGAAATGGGTGAAACATAGCTAAGGACAAGCAATGTGTACATTACAAATAAATGTCTTGATCTCACCTCTTGTCATACTGTCTACCCTGTTGATACAACCTTTTGGCTCTGTCCAGGGAAATACAGTTGACGGCAGCAAGCGAATGAAGGGTGGCCTGTGAAATGAGTTATTCAAAGTTATAAAAATTAAAAAAGGGGAATGCAGTACAAAAGAAACGTACACCAATAAGGCCAACTAAAAGGATACAATTAGATGTCTAGCATTGACAAACATACACAAAATGATACTTCCATAAGAAAAAAATACCTCGGGTAGCAGGGCATCCAAAATATATTTCACCCTGTCTTTTATGGCTCTGCGTGGAGGAGTGGAATCCAACAACTCTGATAAGGTGGTGTTGGTCACAGTGAAGCGTATACCATGGCCTGTCGTGAGCTATTGCTTAATCGAACCATACGCAGGCCAAGCCATCCGCATCATGCCACAAAGCTGTATCTGTCCCCCTGACAACTGCCTACAAGCAAAAATGTATATTATAGAGACTACATCATCTATCTTTATGTACTGATAGAGGTAGATGATTTTTTAAAAAGTGAGTCAGACAAAAAGGCTGTAAAGGCCCTCAACAAGGAAGGACACAGTTTTAACAACCTCTGTTTTATAAAAAAAAATGTCTGGTTATCAACACCACAAATATGTTCATCTACAAATAGTGTGCACAAGGTACTTGCAATGTGACTTATTAGCATGTCTTGTTAACATTCTGTGGCAATGTCACTGTAATTACAAGTGTTGAATGCAGTGTTATGTTATGATTAAATAACATTTACTTTTGAAAATGTTTGGTTAGACTGACATCATTATACTGTACTAACTCCCAACCCTAACCCTATACTGTATAGAGGACAGCCAAAGCAAAAACAAAATATAATTCATCTTTTTTTGTAATGTTCAGAAAATGTATATGCATACCCAATTGTCCAGACTCTATGTTGTGGTGGCTGAGGCTGAAGTTACTTCTACAGACAAAGAAACTGAAATGTCTCGATGGTTTGTAATGCAAATCTTTGGATTTTTGAGTTTAGTGCAAGGCTTTACTTGTCTTAGGTCTAACAAAAAAAATCAAACACTTCTTTTAATGTTCAGCTATGGCAAACACCTTTTTAAAAAGCCAATAGGACATGCTTATAGTACACACATCACACAAACATCTTAATTCAAGCCTCTCAAATTGACAATTAATCCCCACAAGTTTTCAATGGTTTTCCAATGCAATAACCATGCAACATAGTACTTTATCCATACAAAGTTCACTGTCCAGCTGGTGCACCATAAATGTATCTTCCACTTCTTGTACATATTGACCTTTGGTCAACAGAGCAGTTGCTTGCAAGGTCCAATGTGAATATTTCCTTCAATGATTTTAAAAAGAAAAATGAAGTCAATAGTTACGTGATGAAGACAACATTTTGCTTTACTGTTATTTGATTTACAACATGGCTAATCATGGCTTCCACACAACTTCATGTAACAGATATTAAGGGAAATTTATGTTTGTTAGTTACCCTCTGGGGTTGGAGTTTTCAAGCAACATTACACACCACCACTTTCGCACTTCTGGCATGTCATTCTAAACGTCATAGCTAAATAAACGTCACAGGGGGTGTAAAGAAAGGTTTTTAATGTTGTAATTAATCTGGTTTATGCACGACACTATCAACATGTACAGTATTTGATTGTATGAATTATCAAAAGGAAGGCTTTAATTACTACTGGAAAAATAGTGATGCACTGTAAGTTTAAAAACGATGGCCCACACCCAACCCATTTTTCTCTAAATGTGCAACAGTGTAAGAATATTAACATGCAAGTTGAAACTTACCTCGGTAAAATCAAAGGGGGCAACCAGGACTAGATACAGTGCATACTATAGAAAAAACCACTTCATGGTTACTTTTGAGTCTTGCATACAATACAAATTATAGATATGTAAAAATATGTTCTAAGAGTAAATTTCTAATATGAATTGAATTGGTCATATACCATCAACATGAAGATTCCACAGTCATGGGCATTCTTCTGCCTCAAGAGGCACTAATCCACAATGAAGCAAATTACAAAAAAAACACTGGACATGACATTATCTGGCTTCAAGTTAAAAAAGGCAATTATGATACTTACAATGTCAAAGCCAGAGAATGTTTTCCAGGGACCAGATGACAAATGTCGTGCAATATTCCTATGGCATGGGAACAAGAAGTCAAGGTTGTGCACCTAATGAAGTGCAGATTTTGAAAAACACAGGACATATAGTTGCACCCTCATACAAGTGACTGTATTCCCTTCACATCAACATTGTAAATATTAAGCATTTGTTAATCTAACGTTATAGCCTAGCTCAGCGTAGCTTCGGCAAAGTTAGTAGTAACATTATCAATCCTACAAAAACAGCTGCGCTTTACTATTTGTGCAGAATCATTTATTTAATAGTACATTCCCGTTACCTCTATCTCTCTCACACACAAGCACACAAACACACACACTGTGCTGAAAGACTAACGTTAGCTTACTGTCGTCACTTGTTTAACGTTACGTCTAACTACGAATGTAAAACAGCTGCAATAAATAACCAATTTTTCTTGTAATTACTTGTTTGTGCGATAACATCATTCGTTTAACTTTAACATTAGAGCAACTAACGTTACCGTTAGCGCCGTGATTACCTACCTGCAGCGCTATTGCCCGAACACCAACAACAACGTGTCTTTTCTTTTCTTTTCCTTTTCTTTTTCTTTTTTCTTCTTCTTCTTCCTCCCGCCTTCAGAGAAGATCCGGTGCCCCATTGGAGAAGCTGGACCTCATTGACATATTGGCCCATTAAAGCTCAAGCCTCGCCCCTCTTCCCTCGCTCACGGCACGCCCCTCGCTCGTTCGCTCACGCCACACCCCCTGAGCTACAGTCCGCAGCGACCCCCAGGTTAAGAACCACTGATCTACAGGATAACAAGTGGATTTTTTACAACTCTCTGCTTACCTTTTTAGTCTTGTGTAATGTGTGTAACTTAAAGACAGAAAATAAGTACTAGGTTCATCTGTACCTCGTTAAACATTTAAGAAAAGCTGTGTTTGATCAACCTTCATATACAGCATATGTGACATTATTACATAACAGTAGCCTATTACAAGATATGCAAGATTAACTGTAAATAATTTAATTCATTGCACATTATCAGCCCAGTGCCACCGCTCTTTATTCTGGATTTGTTGTTCCTAAATAAAAGTTTTTTACAGCTAAATCAGATGACTGTGAGAGTCATTCTTTTTTTTATCATTATTGCTAAAGTAGTTGCCTTTACATCCAAAGGTCTAAAGATCGGTTGATCTTAACTGTGGACATTCACAATGAACTTCAGGATGTAGCTGTTCACAAATACTGTACAGTATGTAGCCTAAGGAACAATCCTTGTGTTATAGCAGACTTAGACCATTGAACTGGTCACCTTAGCCATCATCGCAACAATTGCCCCCCCTGAGAAATTTGGCAGGAGCCAGCATTTTCACAGCAGCAGGTGAGCCGCTTGCTTGTTAATGACGCAGCCTATCAAACAACTCAAACAGCCGAAACCAACATCTGCACCCAGTGTTCAATTTTGCTTGCTGGTCTGTGCTTAAAATATCCACCCGTGACTTGTAACGTCATATCAAGTTTTTAACCGAGTGAAATATGTGCGAGTGAACACACGCACCGACCCCTTATTTGTTTAAAGTGTTTGCAAACCACATGTTATTACACTTTTGTGTATATAGCAGTACATTTAAAATTGCACAATACATTACTTAAGAATTCATTATTCAATTTTGCGTGTAACACTGCAATTAATCGTGATTAATCGCAAGAAAATCATGCGATTAAAAAATGTAATAGTTGCCCAGCACTAATATATATATATATATATATATATATATATATATATATATATATATATATGTATATAGTGTGTGTGTTTTTAATTAAGGACAAAACAAAAACAGATTATAAGGTTTATATATAAAGATGTATATAGATGGATACATATAAATACATATACATATATAGCCCCAAAACAAAGGCTGGATTACTTATTTATTACATAGAGCACATTGTAGAATGATGCCTATATCTCTTTTTCTGTGGTTTAAAGAAGTGTTTTAAAAATAAACATGCAATAAATTAAATGTAATGCAAAATTTATTATTTTCATCACGGTGTATTATTGTGACATTAGTGCTGAACATGACTTTACCGACAAGAACTGCTAAACATCTCATGCAGCGCTTTAAAGCTCTACTGTCAAAGCTCATTTAAAGGTGCAGTTAACATCTGCCTAAATATCCCTATACCCACTTCAAAATATTGTACACAAGGCTTGGGATCATGGTAAATTGTCTGTATTTTTTATAGACCCTAGTTTTTCCCACCACTCATTGGTGGTGGGAAAAACTTTGGGGTTCAGTGTCTTGTCCAAGGACACTTTGACATGCCGGGAATCAAACCACCAACATTCCGGTTAGTGGACAATCAATCAATAATAATAATAATATATTATAATCAATTTTCATAGTTTCATAGTTTAATAGTTAGATTTTGTGTTGGAACCTGAGCTTGTGAGTTGTAGTCTTGTTGTTTATGAATCTATTGCGTACCTGTGGTGGCATTTAGGGAGACAAAGCTGGCAGAGAATCCCTCTGAGGATAAACCTGAGTCAGACACAAACAGCAGGGTCAGCATGCTGTCAGTACTGGTGATGGATGGAGGCACCGAACGCCCACAGTACCTGCACAAACAAAGCATCAAACTGTCTTTACACACCAATTATCTGCATAATTTCAAGAGATTATATTATATGTGTACTGCTACATATGTATCATGTACCTGCCAATCTTGGTTCCGGTCTGCACAGTGCCGTTGTCGTACACCTCCAGGTAATCAAAGTTACAGTTCACATGGTACTCCAGGTTAAAGGATTCAAACGACAGCCGAACCAGGTTGCCTGGGGTAACACTGATGTACCAGGTACAGTTGGCCCCATGGGGGTAGTTGGTGGGGTGGCCAGGGCTTGTGATAGTGCCAGAAGGAATGGTCAGGGTATCCCCACAACCTGGTGCCAGAAAAATAGGACAACTGGTCAACTTTACAGATCTTTGGGAAAGTTTGATGGACGTGTTAGAAGACACTCATTATCAAGAATATTGAACTAAATTCTGGAGTAATGTTAAGCATGTATGGTTTCTGAAAGGCTTCAGTTTAAAAGCACAAGTAAATTACCGTGTATTTTTGTAGATGATTAGCATTAATGGCAAGTAGAAAGCCCTGGGGAACGTCTATACAGTGTATATGTATTGTGACAACCTGCAACTACCAGGTTGCACCGCCCTGTAAACACCCACTCTTCATCAGACTCACTGATTCGCCCTGCGCTTGGGCCATCGCTGAATCTTTCCCTGGTAAAGCGGGTGTGGGAAAATGGACAGGAGAGAGAGAGGATCAGCAGCAGAAAAGCAGCAGAGTTTGTAAGCAACGGAGCAACACGTTCTTTGTTAGATGAAGCAGTAAAACTGTAGTAGTTAATCTCTTGAAACCGTTCGAGTCATCAACAATCGCGTTCATTCACCGTGCCGGCCAAAATACTCCACCTCTATACCACCGCTGAGTACAATAATCACTGCTGTCCAGTTCCTCTTGTCTCCGGTTGTAAAGTCCAACAAAACCCCTTTCTTGCACTGGTTTTCTTAATTTTTTCTGTGCTACTTTGTGATGGACTGAATTTGTGTTGATATTTTGTGCTGGAATGAATTTATGTGTGCTACTTTAGTTTAACTGGACTGAACTATGGCTTGCCGTGCATTTTGAGTTGATTGCAGTGTGTTATTTTGAGATTTGCTTTTCTTTTGGGTTTGATGAAATACAAAATAGTTTTGTTGTGAGCTGAACTTTTGAGTGCTGGTTTGTCTTATCACACTGTTGTATATTTCAAAGATTTTACACGTGCATCCTTTGTGACATTTGTGCAAATAAACAAAGTAAACCTAAAAATCTTAAATGTCAGGATAGAGACCTAACTGGCACCCCTGTAAAAAACTAAAACTGAAAAGACACACTGTCACAGTATGTTTCAGCCCATTTACTATTTATATTTTCTTATTATGGACTAGGAAGTTCCCAAAAGTACTGAATTTGCCGAAGTGATGATATTGCTAAATCCTTTCTCCAGAAAATTACATATAGAAAAGGATGGTATCAGACCTCCAGCTGTCACCACACATGGCTAACACAGACATTCAGTGCTGAAACCCAAATGAATTGTACATGAGTCTTATTTCTTATATCAAGCATCAACATGTCCTTATTGACACACCAGGGAAGGAGTTACAATAGAACACAAAACACATTTAAATAAGACTGTGGGAAACAATGCTAGAAGACCCTCTGAGTCAAAAGCAGCTGCATCTGGTGTTTGTGTGTTTGTGCATTGGAACAGCCATTTTCTCTTTGGCTGGTTGAAATAAAACCAGCGTCTGCATAGAAGACGGTTGGCAATAGAGTATATTAGATTGAGGTAAAAGGTACATGTTAACATGTAACAAAGTAAAATAAGCTCATACATTCACTTACTAACTTTGCAAGCTTTTAACTGCATCTCACGCTCTTTTTACAGTGAATAGAGCTACAGGATTTCCGCAGCACTTAGTTCTGTGTTTTTGTCAGACTCAAAGATGATCACTTGAGATGTTTCCTGTTCATTAGAATTTTTATGGAATGCTGCAGAAGGCATGTGCTTCTGATTGATGTTGCTCCTGCCACAGAAAGATGTAAAATGTTATCATGACAACAACCAGGCAAACCAAAATTTCCCTTTAAACAAACTAAAGCTGAAAAGGGTATTTTCAGTTTGGGACTTAGCAAGGTGGAAAAAATCAAACAAAGTAAAATCAAACAACATCAAATACATAGTCACATAGAAAATATCTTTTTCTATCCTAGGAGGGCAGTCAGAGTTTGAAATCTTGGCTAATAATGATGATAATAATAATATTAGTCTCACCCTCCAAGGCAGAGCCATAGGCGACTTCAAAGCCGTGGTTCCTGACAGAGGAGTCGGTCTTGAAGTAGATGTACATAGATCTCTGAGTCGACTGAAGCTTGGGGGGGATCTCAAAACCACAAAATGTCCCCAGCAGAGGAGAGCTGGACGTGGAGCCATCCCTGACCTGGAAGATGGAGGAGACATGCACCATTATAACTGATTTACCAGCCCCCTCTTCATTTATCAATCTATCCACCCATAATATATAACACACATGTAGAAACAGATTGTGTCTTTAATATTGCCCAAAAGCACCTATTATTATTATTTTTTATTAGTATTATCATGTTGTTTCACTGTACAGGGATAACAAGTGTCTGCAACTAAACAAACATACAACAAGACCAAACAATACACCGGTATATGAGTTAGATTTGAACATATACATTGGTGTATAGTTGTGGAAACTGGGTAGCAGGGTATATACAGTGCCCTCCAAAAGTATTGGAACGGTAAGGCAAATTCCTTTGTTTTTGTTTTTCACTGAAAACATTTGGGTTTAAGATCAAAAGATGAGTATGAGACAAGAGTTCAGAATTTCAGCTCTCATTTCGTGGTATTCACATCTAGATGTGTTAAACAACTCAGGACATACCACCCTTTGTGTGAACCCACCCATTTTTCAAGTGAGCAAAACTATTGGAACATGTGACTGACAGATGTTTGTTGTTGCCCAGGTGTTGCCTTTTAGTTTGATTGTCCAAACATTAAATAGCTCTGCATGACTAATCTAAGTTTTCATCCTTGGTTCTAACCTATAAAGACTGCATTTCCTGTTAAAGAGGATAAACCAACATGAGAGCTGTCTGTGGGAGAAAAGCCAGCAATTGTCAAGCTGAAAAAAGAAGGAAAATCGACCAGAGCCATTGGACAAACATTGGGCATAGCAAGTACAACAATTTGGAATGTCCTGGAAAATAACTGAAACTACTGGTGTACTGAACAACAGACGTCGAACAGGTCGGCCAAGGAAAACAACAGTAGTTGATGACAGAAATATCGTGAGAGCTGTGGAAAAAAAACCCAAAACATCAGTAAGTGACATCACCAACGACCTCCACAGTGCAGGGGTGAAGGTATCACAATCCACTGTTCGAAGAAGACTCAGAGAGCAGAAATATAGAGGCCACACCACAAGACTCAAATTACTCATCAGCAGTAAGAATTGGAAGGCCAGATTGAAATTTATTATAATTATATTTATTTATTAATATTTATTGATGATGTAACTGATGACGGTAGCAGCAGAATGAATTCAGAAGAATACAGAAACATTTTTTCTGACAATTTACAGAGAAATGCATTGAAACTAATTGGGAGGAAGTTTATCATGCAGCAGGACAATGACCCAAAGTACACTGCCAACAAAACAAAGGACTTCATCAGGGGGAAAAAGTGGAAGGTTTTAGACTGGCCAAGTCAATCACCTGACCTTAACCCAATAGAGCATGCATTTCACCTCCTTAAGAGGAGACTGAAGGGAGAAACACCCCAAAACAAACAAGAACTGAAAGAAGCTGCGGTAAAAGCCTGGAATAGCATCACAAATGAAGAATGCAACAGTTTGGTGATGTTGATGGGTCGCAGGCTTGAGGCAGTTATTGCAAGCAAGGGTTAGGCCACCAAATATTAAATGTTATTTACTTTAAGATTAGTTGTTCCATTACTTTTGCTCACCTAAGAATGCTGTGGTCTAATACAAACGGTGATGTGTCCTGAGTTGTTTAACACATCTAGATGTGAATACCAGGAAATAAAAGCTCAAATTCTGAACTCTTGTCGCATACTCATCTTTTGATCTTAAACCCAAATGTTTTCAGTGAAAAACAAAAACAAAGGAATTTGCCTTACCGTTCCAATACTTTTGGAGGGGACTGTATATCTATATATAGATATAGGCCTTTTGTGTACATAGAGAAAGTCTTAGATCTTTGAGTTCAGCTCATGATGAATGGGGGCAAAAACAAGAGTGTTCGGTTTATAATTTTGTTCAGTGTATATATATCCAAGTTTCCTTTTTTCTTTTATTCCTTTTTTCTTATCTTGGCCCTGCCCTGACCGGAGTATTTAAGAGCATGGTGGTTCCAGATTTTCCAGAAGGGAGCTTGAGCATTGTTCATGATTATTATTAATTAAATAATAATATTATTATTAATATCATCATGAGTAGTGGAGTAAGTATTCGCATGCTTTACTTGAGTAAAAGATGCAATACCACAGTGTATAATATAGGTTTTGCCATCAAATTTCTACTTAAGGTAATATTAATATTTTTGTATAATCAATGGCTCACATGACCAGGTGAAAAGGAGTTGCTCATAGTGACAAACATCCGCAGAAGAAGAAGAAGAAAAAGAAGAAGGTGGATGTGGCTGTAATTCTAAATTGTATTTAAAAGTAAAAAATTGCAGAAAAGTAATATTTGTTGTTTCTGGCCAACAGTTTGAATGTATTAATTGCTTTAGCATTTATTTACCTCAACAAAGTCAAAATGGCAGGAGCCTCCCTCAACGTCAAATGACAGGAAGTCAAGGGTGACCACATAGCCCTCTGGCTGGTTAACGACCCACTCACAGACCTTGTTGTGGGGATAGGCATTGGGGTGGAAGGGAGAGTGTAACTGCCCAGTCCCCGACAAAATACCTCCACAAGCTGGGGAGAGGGAGGGTTGAAGGTTGGTCAGTGGCTAAAAGCCATATCTTAGACTGTATGGATTAAAATCTTTGCCTGGATCTGTGATAATTCCTTCATCATAATTCACTGGTGCTTCACCCTTTTCTTCTCAGACATTACTATTGTGACTGATACAAACACTGAACACTGAATATTCTACTGAATAACCACTCTTGGTTCTGAGAATTTGGCCAGGTGCCACTATCCTTCTAAAAACAATTTTAACCCATATTCTTACACAAATTACACAAGGTCCCTGATCTGACCCCATAACCCTAACCCTGACCCCACTGTTAAACAAAACAGGCATAATTTCACTAATGAAGTATAATACATATACAAAACATACATGATATCATATTACGTGTGTTCAAATGTGTGGAATCTCACCAACGGTGTAGACAGCCCTGAAACCAGCCTGGCTGACTGAGCTGTCGGACCTGAAACGAACCCACAGGAAGTTGGAGGATGAGTGAATGGGAGCTGGCAGGGAGTTCCCACAGTACCTCCCTATCAGAGGATCAGTCTCCATTCTGCCATCATGGACCTAAAGAAGTAGATAAGAGACAGTATTTATTTGTCAATGAAAACTATGACAAAAAATACTGGTGGACATTGAGCAGGGCCAGCTGAGGGCAGACTCTGAGAATATCAGCGCTGTGACGGAGTGGCCTACCCCCGCCTCAAGGAAACAGCAGCAATAGTTCCCGGGGTTTGCCGACTTCTACGCTGCTTCATACGGGACTACAGTAAGGTGAGTGCTCCCCTTACACACCTCATTTCACCTAGAACTCCCTTCCTCTATTAGGACAAGGCTGATCAAGCCTTTTGTAAGCATCTGTGTTCCTCTTCACCTGTTCTGTTTCACCCTGACTCCTCCTTACAGTTTGTGGTTGAGGTGGCTGCATCAGACTCAGGAGTAGGAGCGGTACTATCTCAATGCTCACCCAGAGAGAAAAGCTACACTCTGCGCCTTCTTCTCCAGAAGCCTGTCCTCAGTAGAGAGAAACTACAATGTGGGAAACTGAGAGTTGTTAGAATTGGTGGAGTGGAGGTATTGGCTGGAGGGAGTAGAGCAGCTTTTTTTGGTTTGGACAGATCACAAAAATTTTGCTTACACTAAGCAGTTGAACTCACGCCGGGCTCGCAGGTTTTTGTTTCTCGGCAGGTTTAATTTCACTCCTTCATACTACCCAGTGTTACATAACACCAAACCTGATGCTCTTTCCAGTTCGACCCAGAGAAGTGTGAATCTGGTGAGCATCCTACCTTCATCCCCTGTGGTGGCTGCTGCGTAATGGGACATAGAGGCTGTGGCTCACTCATCCTTAACCAGGTACTGGTCCACCTAACTGTCTATTTGTCCCTAACTCCATCAGATCCCAAGTACTTCAATGGATCCACTCATCTAAGTTCACTTGTCACCCTGGGTTTCATCAGATCTCCAATTCATCCGGCAAAAGTTCTGGTGGCCCTCCATGTCTCCTGATACCCAAGCCTTCGTCTCTGCGTGCTCTGTCTGCACCGACAGCAAGGCTGTGCACCAGCCCGTAGCGGTTCCATTATGCCCTCTTCCTATCCCCATCTGACGATGGTTGCACATAGCGGTGGACTTCTTTACAGGCCTTCCCCCCCTCAGAAGGTAACACAGTCATTTTGACAATTGTAGACATATTTTCCATGGCTGTTCATTTGTCCCGCTGTCTAAACTGCTCTCTGCCACAGAGACTGCAGCCACAATTTCTTTCTTCTTTTAGAATTATGGAAAAATGTTGGTCTTGATAAAATACTGAAGTCACTGTTGACCTGAAGCACGAGATGTGTTGCAGTCCATGTGTAGACTTTAATATTTAAACAAAGTTAACATCTTCTTTGACAGTAACCATGGGGTTTGGTGGCATAAACCTGACAACAGGTGGAAGAGGAAAAATATTGCCAGTGAATGTATGGTTTAAAAAAGTATTTAACAAAGCAAATTAGTGGTGTCTATTGCTGCTGCCACTGCCAGGGACAAGGGCAGGCTGCAGCGTATCATTCGCTCTGCAGAGAAGGTGATTGGCTGCAATCTTCCTTCTCTTCTGGACTTGTACTCCTCGAGGACTCTGAGCCGAGCAGGAAAGATTGCAGCTGACTCCTCCCACCCCGGACACAAACTGTTTCAGACTCTCCCCTCTGGCAGGAGGCTGCGGTCCATCAGGACCAAAACCTCTCGCCATAAAAACAGCTTCTTCCTGTCTGCAGCTAGCCTCATTAACAAGTGATACAAATGATACAAATGTCTCTGCACATGTAAATACTGTTGTAAATACTGTTGTTGTGTCATCTCGTGTCGTGCACAGACCTGGCATGTTGCACATATTTGTTGTTGATATAGTAGTTATATGTACACAATATTCTCTTCCGTTGAGTTACCGCTGCACGGCACAGACCCAGAATAATGCACATATATATATCTGCAACGTTGTTTTTCTATTCCATATTTATATATTTCTATATTTATTTATGTTGACTGTATGTTTGTCTACGTGTAGCACCTTATCACCACAGCAAATTCCTCGTATGTGTAAAACACTACTTGGCAATAAAGCTCCTTCTGATTCTTCTGATTCTATTTGTGTTTTGTAAGAGATGGGGTTGTAGTAATCATAAGTTATTAAAGCCCATTTTAGGACATACTGTATGTTTGTGAGTCCTACCTCCACATAGTCAAAAGAGCAGCTGTTGTGACTCTCCAGATTCATGTGAGTAAAGTTGAGGGCCACCTTCTCACCCACTGGTAACCTGATCAAATAGATGCACTGCCGGTCGTGGGCATAGTTGTTGGGCCAGTTGGGGGAGATGAAGATGCCCTCACTGTCGGTGAAGGTACCACCACAACCAGGGTCACCTAAGGCACAACACACACCAGGGTGAGGAGATCTAATTCTACCTCTGCAGCTCATTACATAAAACAAGACACTTACACTGACAATTATGGGAGATCAACTTCCTGCTCTTCTGGGTTTCATTCCCAAGAGCAAGGCACTGACACTTTAATTGAAGTATTTAAAGAAACAGGAAACTACTTCCAAACTACTTTCCAAGGCATTTGAAGTTACACAAAATTATAGGTAACAAATCCCAACAACAGAATGTCAAACCTTTTGTATCGAGTTATTCTTAAATTCACTCTGCACACAAATATCCATTCTCTCTGACTTGTTATGGTGAAAAACCTGCTAAATGTACATGTTTCCCATGTAATAGTCTTTCAACTATTTAACACAGACATTGGGAAGTGTTCCTCTCTACGCTGGTCAAACTAATGCTTAGATGACTAATTAATTATTTGAACCATTTTCTCTGCTTGACAAAACATTGCTGAAATGTTTTAAAACCCGGTGTCTGCATAAAAATAACATGTGGGCAACAATTAACAGCACTTGATGAAATTTCTTTAAGGAGATGATGGCAAGACCACTGGCTCAAAACCTCTAGATGTACTGTTATGTTAAATGCTTCCCAAGTCAAGAATAATCTTCAAAGAAATGTCATGTCAGACAGTATAATGGATTACATTGTGACATGGTGTATGCAGAGTATCTTACTTGGTGATGTTGTGTATGTAATGTGGAAGCCTCGGTCAGAGACACTAAAGTCAGAGTGGAAGTGGACCCATGCAGTTGGACCTGTGGTTTGCAGGGGGGCAGGTGATGCAGTACTACAGTACTTCCCCAGAACTGGGTCTTCAGGTAGAAGACCATCCCGGATCTACAACATTTGGCCACACAAGACAATCAATAGATGAACAATTACTAATATCATTAATATTAGTTATAAGGATGCTCTATATTATAGGGTTGTTGCACGGAGTGGTATCAGTAGTGGCAGACAGGCACAAGCCTGACAAAATAGCAAACATAAGAAACAACCATGCCAGTGTCACAGAACTTTGGATTCAACATTAAACCAGCTCCCCTGTTTAGTTAACAAGGTAAGCAAATGTTGGGTTTTAGCAAGGGGATGTAGTTAAAAGATCAGAGTTTTAGCTGACACATCAAAACCATACCTTTAAACTCAAATGGGGTTTTATAGACCCATACAATCTGGTGGGGTAAGTTGACTTGCTGATTCTGTTTAGCTCTCTGTGATTGATTTACCTAATGAAAAACATACTGGGATATAGCAGTATTTCTCACTTCTAGGAAGTCATGGTTGCAGTCAGGGTGATTCTCCAGACCGAGAGTCCCGAATGCAAAGGTAATGAGCAAGCTGGGCTCCACTGTCACTGTCCAGTAGCAGTCCCGGTTAGGTGGGTAGTTTCCAGGGTAACCAGGTGAGTTAATATTGCCATAGGAGGCAGTAAGTTCACCTCCACAAACTGACATGAGAAGGACAGTGGTTAAAGCCAAAGAACTATTAATACTAATCATATTTTTTCGTACATTTGTCACTCATTCTTTACTATTAATTTATGAAGGTAAAGGTTGCAATGAACCAATGCTAATTATTGAATGACTGAAACAGAGTATCACATCTCTGTTGCTGCACTGAAATAATGAAGTAAAGTAGATGAAGATTCTTTTTAGAGAGAGGTGTAGGTTGTTTGTAGAGAGGTTAATTTTTTTCCTTTTTGGATTTGTTTTGTGTTGTGGTTATTTGCATGAACCCATCTGTTAATCACTCAAATAAACTTGTATATGACTTCATTACCACTGTGTTTGATCAAACATGTCACTGTTCATCCCACATTTCCCATGTTATCACAATCCTGTTGACTGCCCCAGGTCTTGATCCTGCATTTCTACATTATCTTGTTCTTTAGTGGGGTTCTTCCCCCTCCACCTTCTTTGGCATCAATCAAACCAGAGAGAAACTGTCACTAACCAGCCAGACAGGCTTTATCGTTTGTGTCTTTGTCTGATGGTGGATGTTGTAGTCACACCTTTTAATTATTTGTTTGCATAAAACCAGAAAGCTGTTAACCACTCAACACAACTAGTTGTTACATGCCACTTGTTAGTATCCTTGATGGCACAGTTTCCCATGTTATAAATGCACACACTCTCCTGTTCCAATGGCGGGGTTCATAGGTTCAACTAAACCTACAACAGATGTGACACCCTTACCTGGGTCCTGAGACTGCCAAGCAACTGTGAAGCCACCACCACTGACAGAGTGGTCTGAGCGAAACCAGAAATACAGGGAATTGTGGGAGCTGTAGAGCTCCTGTGGGTTATTTTGGCCACAGTATTTTCCGATTATGTGAGCAGAGGCGCTGTCCCCATCATGGATCTGAAGGAAGTCAAAGTTGCAGTTGGTGCTACTCTCCAGATTAAAGAAGGGAAATGTAGTACGCAGAATCTAAAGAAAAGAACACACAGAATTCAATGGATCTCTATCAGTCTGCTACATTTGAAACATGTAACAATGCCCATTTCTCTCTTTCTCTTATAGCTCATTGTTTTGGGACACGAGCACAAAGATCTGCTCTCTGAAGTTCAGTTGGTCTCAGCTCTCTCAGCAACCCCTTTTCCATCAGCAGCAAGCTTTAATTAAATGACTGTACAATACCTGCCCAGCACACAAATACTAAAAGGCCAGGATCATCTGCTGACCAGAAACAAGACTGTAGTGGGTTGATAATGTTGCTCCCTGATTGCTCAATGAGAAAACATTCACTTGTTTAACATATCACTGGTTTCTGGGGCCATCATATGTATTGTAATTGCACAAAATCAATTGCTTCTAGTACTGTGTTATTAGAAAAAGTAAAGTGATCCCAGCAATGCTTACATCATGAGCCAAGCAGACAACATTCTATTTCGCATAGGCTTCACCGTCTAAGGCTATCGCTATTGGGTTTACCCCTACGTGCACATGCGTTGCACTGAGAAAAGCTTGTCTACGCCCACCTACAGCATGGGCCTCTCCTACGTCTGCACCTTGTACACAACGGTGAGACCTGGCCATCGGCTCCCATTTTTTTCGTCAGCACTGAGCTGTCTAAAGAGCAAGAATACTGTCTAAAGAGCAGAAGATTTTGAAGTGACGATGTCTTCTAGCAAGCTGATTGGATCAGGGCGAGACTCTGCTTCGTCCGTACGGGTGTGCGGCATCTGCCACACGGGCTACATCATGCCAGGGGATCTCCAAGATCTCTTGAGCACACCGGCTGAGCACTCAGCTCGCACTCACCGTTCTGTGCCCTTCTTACCCCCGATGAGCGCCGTTCAGGAGGAGGAGGTGTGGAGGCCCACCCACTCCCTGGACAAAGCCCTGGACCTGCCGTAACTGTAAGAACAGGACTCTGTTTCTGCTTCTTCTATTCACAGATCTCCCAGCGGCTCCCTGCTTTCCCTGTGCCAGCCCCCGGTGATTGCTGGCCGCAAGGTGTGCGACCCCAGCCTCGAGGTAGCGCTCTCTATCGGCCGCCACCTCCCTGCCATCCATCCTCGGCATTGTCAGAGAGCTTCCCTCCATCATCCAGAGAGCTGCCGCCCACTGACACCTGGTTGTTCCTCCGGCCCAAGAGTTCTTTCCTCTGGACGAATTGGCCAGCGTTCTCGCTCTCAATCAGCCGGGTAAGCGGGATCCGGTCTGGCCTATTTTTCTCCCATCCGGCAGTACCAGAAGAGTGATGCCATGGACCCGAAGGTTCTGTGGGCTCCCTTCTCCACCTATGTCCTGATCACCAAGGTGGAGGGCTTCTCTGACTGGGGGTTCCCCCAAGTCCCCTGCTGGAGCCCAACCTCACCACATTTTTCGGTGGACGGCTGCGGCTGGATGGTGCCCTCTCCTGGCTTCCCCTGGAGCACAGTAGGTGGCCTGTCTTGCGGATAAATCCCACCAATGCACTTTCCAGAATTCAGCCTCCACCAACAACACAACGCTGATCGCTTCCTCCTTCACCAAGCGGGTGGCGAACTCCACCACCATGACAGAGGAGGAAAAGGAAAAGATCAGCAAAGGCGCCAACACGCAGCCTACGGAGTGCACCACTTCGGCTGTCACCGCTGCCCGGATCAGTGTTTGGCAGGCCCAAATTCACTGAATCCTGTGGCTTCTGCAGTCTGCTATCCCTGAGGCCATCAATCTGGTTGAACCCGGACCAGCTTGGCGGACACCATAAGATTCACGGCCGAGGAGGCGGAGAGCATCAGGCGGCACGTCGGCTGGGCCCAGTCTTCCTCCCTTCCACCCCACTCACTGGCTTGCCGGCGGGACTACCGCGACTGGTGTCACACTCTGCCTGTCTGCCATGCGGTGTTTTGCACTTTTGTGTTTAGTTAGCGTTATTTTGGTCTGTTGGGTTTTGGGGGTCTGTCTTATCTTTCGTCTAGTGTTCGGTAACCCTTGTCATGTCTGTTACCCCAGTGATCCCTCTGCATGTCTGTCTCTGTTTTCCCCTGCGCTCTCTCTCTCTCTCTCTCTCCCTACCTGTGCCTCGTTAGCCTCATGTCTTTCACCTGTGTTGCTCCCGCCCTGCTCGTTAGTCCCTGTGTGTATATATACCTGGTGTTTCTGTCTTGTATTTGTCGGCATTGTATGTTGTCACCCTGTGTAGCAGTTTGTTCTCGTGTCTTCAGCCCTACTCGCCGTGTCTCCCTGTTACCCTGCTCATTTTTAGATTCTGGTTTTCACCCTTTTGGATTTCTGTTGGACAGCCTTTGTTTTGGACTCAGTCAATCAGCCACTCTGTTTGTAAGTGTGCTCGTCTTTTGTTTGTGTATTAAAACCCTTCTGAACTGTTCCTGCTGGCTTTCGTGTCCTGCATTTGGGTCCTCCAACCTACTACCTGCTTCACCATACATATCCATGACAACTGGAAGAAGGACCGCCAGCGCCATGGTTAACCTGAGGAGTGACATTTTGGGGGGGAATTGTATGTTCCCTGTTCATGTTCTACAAGCACTTTCTCTGTTGAGACAAAATATTTTGAACACAAAGAGAGCCCTAATTAGCATGGTCCTCGGCCCGCTGCTGCCTCACTTGAGTCAGCGGCTGCCGTTAAACACATTTCCCACACTGAATGGACCAGCTGCAGCTGGCTGGACAGCGTTTATGCAGCCAGGCTCCGATGTCACAAACAGTTAATTTTTCCTGTTTCCAACCCCCGCCTCCCTCCCCTCGCCAGGGCAGCGACGGGGTTATTAGCCCACAAGTGCAGCTATGCCACCTCCTGTGGACACCCCGGCATTTCCCCCCATTCCCCTCCGCTCTCTGGGAGTCGCACACAGGAGGGTGCTCCAACCCTTCTTAACGGTGTGTGGAGGGCTGTCACGGCAATGCACGGCCAGCCCCACTGAGGCAGGTCTCAGCTCGTCCCCTTCGGTGGCCACGCCTCGCTGCCAGATTGACCGATCACACATGAGCACCACGCAGAGAGGCCCTCCCTCCTGTCTGGCAACGTATCACGGTGCCCAAAATCCTTCTTCCTCCCGCCAGGAGCAGGACTCTCCTGACCGGTGGCTCACGCAGCCCCCCCCATGGGTCGCAGATGGGTGTTCCCCACCCGCGACGACAGCAGGGGCAGCAGGGGCAGCAGAGTGGCTTCACTGCATGAGGACGAAGCTACGTCTCAACTCCTCAGTCCGGTGTGCGCGCTGTCCTGCTACGCCTTTGAGGGCTGCGCCTATACTCATAGAATCTGGAGTTAAAATACGTAATTATTGTTTCTGGGCCTTGTTTTATGGTCCTATGACTGTACAGAATTAGGGAATTTAAAAATAATGTCTGACTGATGTAAAAAAAAAAACATTCCTTAGATATCAAGCAAAAGCAGAGATAGCGTGGGTGCATGGGTCGGCCGACTCAGGGCCACAGCTGGTAGGGGGCCCCCTATGTGGGCCAAGAAGTTTAGCTCAGTTGATGTGGACTCGGACAAACAACAATACTGCATGCAGCTCTGCTGTACTGGGAAAATTCAGCAGCTCTTATCAAATGATTGTTTCAATGGTAAACCACCACAGGAATGACAATTACCAACAAAAAAACAGTATATTCTAAGGAGACATGTTTTAATAAACATAAATCATAAAGTAACATTTGTATTTCAAACAAATGGCAAATTTATTAGCATATTTTAACAAAACTCCCTTCACTCTCATGCATCATGGGAATTCTGAGGGACACACGTAGGCAGCGTGTGCGCAAGGGTTTATTTACAGCATCAAAGTCCCCTGGAAGCCTCTCAAGAATAATTTCAGCAGCAGAGCGTGTAGTCTGCCCCACGTTAATGACTTGTTTTTTTATATGTCCTTTTTGTGCTTCTACTACATTCTTCAAAGTTCTCTGTGGCTCGCTTTCGTTCCTCGTCTTAACGGGTGCATCTAGCAACTACCACAGGGAGCATTTCAGAATAAGAGTGTTTTGCCTGCCAGATTTTGCCAACACATTTAGATTTTGTTGATTTGGTGATTAGTGATTGCTTTTTGTGCTTCTACTATGATTATGTAGGCTACAAAGTTAAATTGTTTCTTTTTTGTCTGATTCAACTGTGTTTATTGTTGATATACGATTGGAAGTCTGTACCGGGTATTTTATTTTGAAAATTGACCAAATTCTCTGCCATTTCTGTGTCTGACTTCCTGCCCAGTTAATTTGTTCTGTGCTCCTTGACGTTGGGACACTTCTGGGACGCACTGCAGCGCTTATGATGAGAACACAAACATTTAGTGCTGCTATCAGCTCTGGCAGCAGTGAAGCAGACGGACTCAGTGGACTTTTGGAGTGAGTCCGGGGTCATGTAAACTTGGTTGAAAGCCCCCCTCCAGTGTATTTTGACATTTCTATGATACTTCATATTTTTCTGAGTCATTTCCTTACAATATTGATTACCCACATAGTTCGCCAAATATTTTTTGACAAATAGTTTATTTTTGTGCTCAAAGTTGCAAAAGTTGCTTAGTTGTTAAAACGGGGTTCTGACGTATGACTTATGGAATTACTATAGTCATACGTCATTCTCAAAGCTTGCGCAGGCGTACTGTCATGCCTTGTTAAGTCAGAGCATCAAACCGATAAACATCGCTGTGAGCTAGTTAACCAATTTATCATGTAATTTACTTAGAACTTACAGTAGGCATGTCTCTCTGTGTCTGATTTTTGGTTTGCCTTTCTAGTTTAGTTAGCTAAGTTAACTAAGTTGTAGTTAGCCAGGTGTAGTTAGCTAGCATAGTTATTGCAGAAAGTTAGCTAACAGAGGGTCTTCATTTTATTTTTTTGTTTCCTCCTCTTGGTTTAGTGTGCTGTTCATTTTCATTATGGCATTTGTGCGTGCGGTGTTGGAGTACAGATGACAGAAAACGCGTCGCACTTTCACCTGCCACCGTCTTATATACAGTCTGCAACATGCATCTGCCATTTTACCAGTGCATCGGCGGCGGAAATGGTATCAGAAGTCTTTACATACAGTTCAACAGAGTAATAGACCACCCAAACATTCGCGGTAAAGTAAGCGCACCATAAAACGTAGTGGGAGTTATCGTGTGCAGAGCGTGATAGGACCATCAACTGTATGATTGATAACAGCTGATACGCGCACATTAGCTTCTGTCATGGGTAAGTAATAGCTACTCCTGCCAGGCAGTGAAGTGTACTAAACTTTACAGTGTAGTGATGTTAACACAGCATTTCATTAGTGAACACTCCAGCCAGTCATGTCAATTACCATGACATGAATTATTGTCATGGTAATTTTTTATTACGTCCGACTATTAACCACACCCCCATTCTCTGTTTGAGAAAGAACATTAACCAAAAACGTCAGTTAAAACTGGCTGGAGGGGGGCTTTAAATGACTTGGTAGCAGGTGGGCCCCGTGATGAAGCTCCGCCCTCACTGTGTTGAGAGTCTAGCTCTGCCCCCGATATCAAACCAATCAATCAATCAATCACACAGTTGTTCAATCGCGACAACCTCTACAAGGTATTATGTTAGTTGAGAAGCTCAAAAAAGCCAACTGTACATTACCTGCACAGAATGAAATTACAAAGTCAACGTAAACAAATGACAGGAAAAAAAGGGGAGACTGCAACTGACCTTGTTTGGGTCAATGCGGATCACCCAGGCACAGCTGACCTGGTGACTGTATTCCTCATGACCTGGGGTGTTGGGATAACTGAAGGAACCAGCAGGGCCACTCAGATAACCTCCACACTCTGGAACGTACATACACAGCTACAGTAGCACTTGAAGACATCTGTTACATACTTTGCATTTTCTTTACACCCTGCGTCATTTATCTCTTATTGGTTGTGCTCCCCTGTATATATTGGACATACAGCATATGCCAACAATAGGTAAAAACTTCAGCAACTTTGTGTACATCATTTAGTCTTCCTTACAGGTGTGTAGGACCAAAAAACTCAATTTAGAATGAACCAGAAGTCCTGCACACTGTCGCACCCTACCCATATGTTATTTAGTTACAATATTTCAGTCTGTTACCCAAGTTTTCCTTAACTTCTTCCTCCCTGTGTCTCTTCACATCTATTCTTCTCTCTTAATCTTGTCCTTTTAGTTTTTCCCCCTTACTTTCAACCCATCCCTGCCTACTTCTTCCCCTTCATCTTCCCAGTCCCTCCTTATATTCTTGTGCTGGCAGTACCTTGCTGTGGGGTCTGGCACAGTTGCCCAGTCCAGTGGGCAGTGCATGTACACATGAATCCATTAATGCCATAGGTGCAGGTTCCTCCATTCTGACAGGGGTTGCTCAAGCAAACATTGATATTCTGGTCACAGTTTATTCCTTGCCAGCCAGAGTTGCAATTGCAGATGTAACCAGGAGTCAAGGTGGTGGCCTGTGATAGCAATAGTATACAGGTGCTGGTCATATAATTAGAATATCATCAAAAAGTTGATTTATTTCAGTAATTCCATTCAAAAAGTGAAACTAGGATATTATATTCATTCATTACACACAGACTGATATATTTTAAATGTTTATTTCATTTAATTGTGATGATTACAACTGACAACTAATGAAAATCTCAAATTGAGTATCTCCGAAAATTAGAATATTACTTAAGACCAATATAAAAAAAGGATTTTTTGAAATGTTGGCCAACTGAAAAGTATAAACATGAAAAGTATGAGCATGTACAGCACTCAATACTTAGTTGGGGCTCCTTTTGTCTGAATTACTGCAGCAATGCGGCGTGGCATGGAGTCGATCAGTCTGTGGCACTGCTCAGGTGTTATGAGAGCCCAGGTTGCTCTGATCGTGGCCTTCAGCTCTTCTGCATTGTTGGGTCTGGCGTATCGCATCTTCCTCTACACAATACCCCATAGATTTTCTATAAGGTTAAGGTCAGGCGAGTTTGCTGCCCAATTAAGAACAGGGATACCATGGTCCTTTAACCAGGTACTGGTAGCTTTGGCACTGTGTGCAGGTGCCAAGTCCTGTTGGAAAATGAAATCTGCATCTCCATAAAGTTGGTCAGCAGCAGGAAGCATGAAGTGCTCTAAAACTTCCTGGTAGACGGCTGCGTTGACCTTGGTCCAAACCTCAGAAAACACAGTGGACCAACACCAGCAGATGACATGGCACCCCAAACCATCACTGACTGTGGAAACTTTACACTGGACTTCAAGCAACGTGAATTCTGTGCCTCTCCTCTCTTCCTCCAGACTCTGGTACCATGATTTCCAAAGGAAATGCAAATTTTACTTTCATCAGAGAACATAACTTTAGACCACTCAGCAGCAGTCCAGTCCTTTTTGTCTTTAGCCCAGGCGAGACGCTTCTGACGCTGTGTCTTGTTCAAGAGTGGCTTGAAACAAGGAATGCGACAGCTGAAACCCATGTCTTGCATACGTCTGTGCGTGGTGGTTCTTGAAGCACTGACTCCAGCTGCAGTACACTCTTTGTGAATCTCCCCCACATTTTTGAATGGGTTTTGTTTCACAAATCTCTGCGAGGTGCGGTTATCCCTATTGCTTGTACACTTTTTTCTACCACATCTTTTCCTTCCCTTCGCCTCTCTATTAATGTGCTTGGAGACAGAGCTCTGTGAACAGCCAGCCTCTTTAGCAATGACCTTTTGTGTCTTGCCCTCCTTGTGCAAGGTGTCAATGGTCGTCTTTTGGACAGCTGTCAAGTCAGCAGTCTTCCCCATGATTGTGTAGCCTACAGAACTAGACTGAGAGACCATTTAAAGGCCTTTGCAGGTGTTTTGAGTTAATTAGCTGATTAGAGTGTACAATATTCTAATTTACTGAGATACTGATTTAGGGTTTTCATTAGTTGTCAGTTATAATCATCAAAATTAAAAGGAATGAACACTTGAAATATATCAGTCTGTGTGGAATGAATGTATACATTATACAAGTTTCACTTTTTGAATGGAATTACTGAATAAATCAACTTTTTGATGATATTCTAATTATATGACCAGCACCTGTAGTAGTAAGACATTCTTAAATGTGCCGTTACAAAGGGGTTTGATTCTTGATTTTCTATTTGTGAGAATATCATAACACAAAAGCAAGGTCAGATTTATCAAGCATTCAAAAACTGATTCAGACATTGGCCACACTAACACAAATACATCTGAAAATGCTACTTGTGTCAACATTTTATATTTTTACCAGCCTTATCCTTTAAAATGAGTAATTGCAGATGAAGTTAGATACAACATATTTGTCATAATGGTCACACAGCATCCCACCATGCCTGAATAGTCACACACACTCACCACACACTGTCCATTGACACAGGGATTGTTAGACTGACAGATGTTGCCGATCTGGCTGCAACCAGTTGGTCCATAACCATTGCCTATAAAGCCTGAAGGGCAGGTACATATAGGAAGGTTTGCCCCTTGTGGATGTGGGTTGGGTGAGGAGAAGAAGAATACAAGGTAAAGTCCGGCATTGCACATCTCAATGTTAAATAGCACTTTTTGTAGAAATAAATAATTGTGTCTGACCTCTGCAATATCTGGACACAGGTGGCACAACATAGACACCTTCAATAATTATTCAAACTTCCTACACATGTTGACTCATTCCCTAATCCTTATATCAGGTATCAAGGTAGGTTATTTATCATATTATCATTTATACAACAAAATAAAAGTTTGACGTCCCTTCATGTTACACATACAGAACATAACAGGTAGGCCTAATTACATTCAGATTAGACAGGGGTTCTTAACCTATCTGGCAGTCGGAGTTTTTAGCAATAAAAGACACAGACCTGTGAGTTGTGATCAAGTTTCTGCTAATATGACCTTATTACTTAGCGGCAAACCAAAGATTACAGATTGCTGGCGCTATAATCTTTGATAAGACTGACAGCACAGCTGATTCGGTGGTTGCCTAGCAACATTAAAAACCCACAGCGTTTTGCTCTTTTCTAAATTCAACCACCTACAAAGCGCTTTCCCTCTGATCAACAAATAATACAATAATTCATGTTTCTAATGTTTTCCCTAATGATCCGCCTCTGCGCAGGCTGACTGTCAGCTGCAGCAGAACGCTGTTTGGGTGTCTGTCAGTCTGGGCCAAACTAATACTTTCAATATTGAAGGGGGATACAACCAAGTTGGACTGATTCTCATTTTTCAATCCAAAACCTTTTGCACCAGTTTGCTACGTTTTTTCGGGGCTGAACTCAGCCAGGTTTGTGTGATGAGTGCAACAGAGACGGTAACTATGGTGAAAAGAAAGAAAGAGGAAAAAGAAACGTGTGTTGCAGAAAAAATAAGAATTAAAGCTGCAAGCAGCGTTGGGCGGGCCCTCGCACTTGTAAGCGCGTCCGCGCGTGAGCCGGCCGAGTTGCACGTTCTGGAGTTCTGCCGGTGCGGCTGTGAATTTCCTACGCGGTTCCGACGCCGCATGAATGTGCTATATGTCACTTCCTGTGTCCCCTATGTGGAGCTACATAGCACTTGCCGCTATGAATATAAATCGGTATTGACGTGTAGATGTCTGCGGGGTGGGAGAGTTATCAAGCACGTAAAGTTTGTTTCAGATGTGAGCATGTACACTGAACAATAATGTACCCAAACAATAAAATAAATTCCTTTTATATTTCCCTGCCTTGTTGTTTATGTGTACATACAGAGGAAGAATGTGAGAACAGCACACATTTCATCGTTACTGTGTGTTAGAGCATGGGAGAACAGTGGATACTTTTAATACAGCCCACACCCCTAATACTGTGTAACTATAACAAGTA
>NC_060150.1:19806046-19823508 GCF_021292245.1 Micropterus dolomieu | reverse complement strand
AGCTATGCAGACAGTTGTAAGGAAAGAACATCTTTTTCTTCTGTTCTCTACTTGTTACAGTTACACAGTATTAGGGGTGTGGGCTGTATTAAAAGTATCCACTGTTCTCCCATGCTCTAACACACAGTAACGATGAAATGTGTGCTGTTCTCACATTCTTCCTCTGTATGTACACATAAACAACAAGGCAGGGAAATATAAAAGGAATTTATTTTATTGTTTGGGTACATTATTGTTCAGTGTACATGCTCACATCTGAAACAAACTTTACGTGCTTGATAACTGTCCCACCCCGCAGACATCTACACGCCAATACCGATTTATATTCACAGCGGCAAGTGCTATGTAGCTCCACATAGGGGACACAGGAAGAGACATATAGCACCTTCATGCGGCGTCGGAACCGCGTAGGAAATTCACAGCCGCACCGGCAGAGCTCCAGAATGTGCAACTCGGCCGGCTCACACGCGGACGCGCTACAAGTGCGAGGGCCCGCCCAACGCTGCTTGCAGCTTTAATTATTTACTGAAATTATTTATATATATACACACAGTATGTATATATATAAATGTACACACACACATATGTACACACACAGTTCCACAGTAGCAAAAGAAGAAATACTAAAAACCTGCTCCAAAGAGTGAATTTGTGTGCGTGAGAGAGAGCTAAATCAGGCAGAGAAACTCTCCTACTTACTGCCATATCATTGCAGCAAAATGTATTTCCTCATGCAACAAACTGAGAACCATTGTTGTTTGTATAAAGTAAAATGATCACATTGTTAACATTATTGTTTGTTATTTTAATAATTGTTCCTTTGAAAAATTCTACTGCTTGTCAAAATCCAAGTCTTATTTTCAATGTAACATATGTATATTGTGTTTTGAGTTTGTCTTTGTGTTTGTTTTGTTTTTTTACTCTTTCTTTAGTTTTTATAATGTCATTTTATTGTTTATTAATTATATAATTTTTTTATTGTTTAAACGTGAATTTGTGCTCTGGCAACAGTGTTTACCTAAACATTTATGGCAATAAGCCTAAAGCAGAGAGAGAGAGAGAGAGAGAGAGTGTGTGTTATCTCTCCATGAAAACAAGTTTCTGCCACTACATAGGCCAATCAAAGTTTTCTCCTTACTATAAAGAGTTGGCCAGGCTGGACCCTGATCCTTCTCACAAGAGGTGTTACAATAAATATCACAATGGAAAGTAAACTCAATCACGAGTGCCTTTATTCACCTGCAGCAAAGTCGCAGACATCAGCCCACGCATAGGTACGTGATTTCACCGTCATCCTAAATGAAGCGTGTCTAGATGTTACTGCACTACTTGATCAATAAACGAGCTTTGCTACTGAAAAGCTGTTTGATTCAGAAAACAGCGACACTACCACCAAGCTACCGAGAAATGTAGTTAAACTAGTTATGCCGTTACTTGTAACCACACTACTGCTCAACACTGTATACTCTCCACCAACTTTTGCAAGGCATTCTATGCATGCTACATTCTCATTAGGGGCGGAGCACCCCTAAAGCCCTTGCTTTTTAACAATGCATAGGCATAGAAAGACGTCAATGCAACGCAAACAGCATTGTTCACATGCCTACATACTTTGCGTATACCTGGAGGATTAAACCTCAATCCACATTTGCACATTGTAAACAAACCAAACATAGCGACACTCGAGCAGGTTGTGATTTTAATGAGACATCATAACGATCTTGGTAATTGCAGACTAGCTCCAGGAGTTTTATTGTAAACATCCCGCCATAAATCTCCTTTTTTAAGTCTGCTGCTGACCTTCTTCTTCTTTTGCATTTAATAATGGTTGGCAAACTAACTGCATACCGCCCCCACATGAGCTGGTGCGTGGAACAGTAGATTGCTGCTGACGTGCCTGTCAGATCGACATTCTGCCCCCACGTTCATGTGCGGAATTGCATCTCGCGGATGTGTAGCATTAATTTCTGGAGACGTGCACAACCTATGATCCAAAGGAACGCAGGATACATGCGGCAGCCAACTTCCGTACGTGAACACGTAGTTAAAAGCAAGTATATCCAGGGCTTAAAGGTCTGATCCTAGAATCGCCCCTGCTGTAAACCTGCTTTCAGTTACAATGCAAAATAAAGTGATGGTGGGAGCACCTATAGGTTAACAAAAAATGGTTCTGTTGAAACACAAAGTTCAACAATTAGTAAATATGAAGATTCATGGCTGACTTCTGTTGCTCAAAAGTGACATATTGTTTCTACAACTTGATTTCAATAAAAAAAACATAGAGCCCCGATGTAGACAGGATTGTTGTCCTCTACATGACCAAAGCTCACCTTGATTACCTATAGCACACACAAAAGTCATCTTTTTAACATAACTATTTAACTAGTTTTTACAATGTACAAGGGAAGAATGAAATAACCAAAATTAACCACAAAGTTCCACTACCCGCCCTTCAGCAAATTATCCTTTCCTTATTCCCCGACTTCCCTAACCATTTTCATACAATCTCTCACTTAGTTTTACTAGTTTAACCACACATAATACTCCCTATCCTCTATCACCTATGGAATACATAGTAATAAAATCATGTTTGTTTTTACCTGGACTTGAGGAGCATGTAGCAAATGGGTAGCAGCCTCCATTGTTGGTAGCACAGATATTGGTCTGAGTGCATGTTCTCCCATTCCCCTCATAACCTGCACAAATACAAGAGTTGTCTTTAGAATCATGCAGATGATAGCAGTTTATTTTCATTCCTGGTTAAACTGGTCAGATGGGGGCTAGCTGTTTGTTGCTTTCACTGCGCCGGACTCGGCCTCAGGATTCAGTCACGGCTCAGGGGAGGCTTCCTACAATCATTATCAGCAAGAGGAGGTTCTCCTTTAAGAATGATGTCTACAACACACAAAGTTGTAAATTAGAATTAAGTAGTTTAAGAGCTGCAGTCTCTATTTATTAGTCACTGTTAGTAACACATGTACATTTCCAGCTAAACTGATGCTTATTGTTGACCCTTTTCTCTCTGCTCGCCTGCCATTTACCGGTCTTGTGCCGAGCTTTGCATGCGCGCGTGCCTGACATGAACGTCACTGTACTAGTGTGTAGTGGCAGGTGTTCCTCTGCCACTACACACATACACACACATACACATTACACCCACACTGTATGGAGGGATTATTGGGTCAGTACTAAAACTAAAAGTCTAAAACTAAACGGCTGAGGCGCAGAGGCACTTTATGGACTGCAGGGGGAGCTCTGACTGCCAGCACACTGCCATGAAAGCAAGCAGAGGGAGTGAGCAGGGCTGGAGGAAGGACTATCATTTATAAGACCATAACTAAAAGTGTACAGCATTTCTGTCGATGTGGCCTCACACACAAAGTCAGCAGTGAAAGGAATGCTATCCATCTGACGAGAAAGCAGCGGACAGTACAGCAGGTAAGATATGATAACATTAGCAAGTTAGCTATATTAGGCTAACTGTTGCTGACATGCATGAGTTACGTTACTGTCGGTACATGCAGGTTTTAAATGCGGCTATTAACCCCACTGTGGGCTGTGTGTATAAAATTGTAAAGATAAGGTGTAGAAGCTGTGTTTCTGGGTAATAGCACCATGCTGGGCAGGTGACAGGTGTGTGTTTACAGTGTTTATGTGCTCTGAAAAACAGCGCAGCTATAAAGTCTCAGCCGGCAGACCTAGTATGGTAGTATTACTACACACATATGGATGTAACGTTGAGGCCTGATAGACATCCGCTAATCAGAAACAGAGGACACTACCTGCATCACTGCCGATGTCATTTGACCAGGGAGTGAATGGTGATTAATGCGACTGTCATCAGTGTTTTCCTAGTGTTTGTTTTTGCCCCATGCTCAGCTACATCTACACACCTGCACTAGCTCTGTATTATGTGAGGTTAATGGGTTCTTAGGTTTTTAACACAGGCACCCCCTTACATATTGTTTACAGTGTAGCAGTGGTGTTTGTTTTTTTGTTTCTTCATGTATTGTTTTGTGATACTTTTGCTTTTTGGTATTGTTTAATTATGTATTGTGCTCCAGTGTCTTGTACACAAGCAGGGCATTGTTAAAAAGTAAGTGTTAGATCCCACTTTTACCACAAGAGGGAGTATACTGTTAGTGAGTTATGTTGGGAGCAGCCTCAACAAGACAGTGCAGACGATGCTCTTAACAATGTACCGATCTATTTGTGTATGTTGCAGGTATGTTGCAAGCAGACATAATATATGAACCGAACACAGACAAGTAAGTAGATGTAAATAGTCCATGTATCATCCGCCTAAGACCTTGTGGTGGTACATATAAGAAATTGTGTCTGTAAAGCCTGTAACATGACTGTACATGCAGCTGTCATAAACAGGAGCTACAATACTAATCAGTATAATGTAGGAGTTGTGCCAAATGTTTTCCTTTATTGGTATACTGTTAATGAGTTATATGAGAAGCCTCAACATGGCAGTGCATTTCTGTAACTTAACGTGAGTCTGAACTGACCATGCTGATAACAATGTTTCGATCTGTTTATGTTACTGAGTTTTTATTCAGATGTGCAACAATTACTTCTCTCCTAGGTTAGGGCATAAACTCGACACTAGAGGCTTAGTAACTGCTAGTTAGATTTTAACAAAAACAGTAACCAAATTGGATTGGATGCAACATGATTAACATTGGGTATGGACTAAATGGAGTTTCAAAGTCTTTGAACATCTACAGATAGTCTTTAAAATGCATGTAAAATAGAGTCAATTTGAATTTGAACTAATTTTCAACTGCAAATCACCACAATCTTTATTAATGTGTTGGACTGTGACTTTACATTCACAGGTATTTGAGTAAACTGTCTTATCTGTTTGATTCATAATTTCATCTTCAGTTATTGCCACCTGTATTTTGTCCCCATCAGCTAAATAAATGCAATGCAACATACAGAAGGATATCAGCACTTTATTATTTGTAGTCCCTTCTGTATCTGTTATTTAGTCTGTGTTTTGGTTCCATGTCTTAGTTCCCAGTCCGGTGTTCATGTCTTAGTGTTTACTTTTGGTCTGTGTACTTCTGTGTTATTTTGCCCTTGTCTGCTCGGTGTTCTCCTTAATCCCTTCTTCAGTCTGTTTTCATTGTTGGTTGTAGTTCTTGGTGATCTGTCTGCTTGTGTCTTTATTAGTTTATTTTTATTCCTCTGATCTGTTATGTGTTCAGTAACCTGTGTCATGTCTGTTCCCTCCAGTATCCCTCTGCCTGGCTGTCTCTCTGTTCTCCCCTGCTCTCTCCCTGCCTGCCTGTGTCTCGTTAGTCTCATGTCTGTCACCTGTGTTGCTCCCGCCCTGTTCGTTAGTCCCTGTGTGTGAATATATACCTGGTGTTCTGTCTAGTCTTTGTCCGGTCATTGTAGTGTGTAGATGCTCTGTCCCATGTTGCTGTGTGTTGGCCAGCCAGCCTTACTAGTTATGTCACCCTGTTTCCCTGGATTTGGATTTCTGTTGGATTACCTGTTTATTTGGATTATGGATTCAACCACTCTGTTGTAAGTGTGCTTGCTTTTGTTTGTTGGAATTAAACCTTCTTTGAACTGCACTCGCTTGCTCTGTGTCCTGCGTTTGGGTCCAACCTGCTCAACCACCACAACACCCGTGATATAAACAATGAATGTGCTTCACTGAATCAAATGTAATAGTGTTGAATCATTAATCCTTCCTCCACTGGACTTCCGGTTGGGCGTTGGTAATGGCGGCAGCATAGAGGAGCAGCTCCCTGCCCTTTTTCTCGGATTTGAAAACATCAAAATTAGGATATTATGGGAAGGGGGGTATGATTATGACAAGAGGGAAAGCAAAGAAAACTAGAAACAACACTGGAAATTTGGAAGGCGTCGAAAATCAGTCAGGACTAGCAACGAAGATAAAGTTAGCCGTGGACGAAGCTAGCAAGGCCATGAGCAAAGCAGACGAGCTAATGCAGCAGAAAAAAATGGCAACCTTGGACACTGTGCTGCAAGAGCTAAGAGATTTTTGCAGTGAGAACGGGGAAAGCCTCAAAGTAATTCGGGAGGACATTCAAAAAATAGATAGCAGGATGGATGAGGCTGAGCGGCGCATAATGGGGTCAGAAGACCGGATTCAAAATATTGAGGACGCCACTTTGGAGTTTTTGGAGTTACAAAATCAAGTTGCAGCTAAATTGACGGATCAAGAAGGGACAACATCAGGATTCACGGTTTAAAAGAAGGAGCAGAAGATGGGGCCCAGTCGATGGTCGCATTCATCGAGTCCCTCCTGAGAGAGAAGCTGGAATTACCGCCGTCCCTTAAACTCACCATTGAACGAGCTCACCGGCCCCAAAAGACGCTCCACCGAGATCAGTAGTGGTGAAGTTTCTCAGCTACAGATGCAAAGAAGAAATCATAAAGACGGTGTGGCAGAAAAAGGGATTTGAGTATGAAGGAAAAAAGATAATTATAGATCATGACTATGCACCACAGATTTTGAAACAGCGGAAAAAATACGCAAAGGCAAAGAAAGTGCTCAGTGCTTAAGATACGTTTCCAAACGCCATTTCCAGCACATCTACGGGTATTTTACGATGGTGGGACATGCACGTATGATTCAGCGGAGGAAGCGACGAAAGATATGGCTGACGGGGGCTACCAAGTGAAGGTCGTGGAGCCCACGGAGGATGTGATGGAGAAGATAAAGCACCTGACGTGGCGCCCGAGACCGAGCCGCGAACGAAGGACGACAGGCGGATGCTGGACCCGGGTATAAGCAGAGACTGCAGGCTTTTAGGAGGACGCCGGAGGCAAATGAGTGATCCAGACGTTTCCAGGAGAGAAAGTCCTTGGAAGTCCTTTTGTTTTTGTTTAGTGATTTGGGAAAAAATTGTTCTAGAGCTTGTTCTGTTAGGCTCATGGTTATGTGTTTTTATGGTGGCATAGGGGGTATACTGGGGATAGTAATGAGAACAATTAGACCTAAACTATGGCTATACAAAAAAACTAATTTAAGGTAGTTTCCTATAACATGAATGGTGTTCTGAACCCAATTAAAAGTAGTAAAATTCTAAGTAAAATGAAGAAAGACAGAGTGGGGATAGTTTTCCTACAGGAAACCCATCTGACAGAAAAACAACATGAAAAACTAAAGAGAAATGGTAACCATTCATTCAATATAATATAACCAGGTATATGCTGCTTCATATAAATCAGGTCACAGGAGAGGGGTAGCGGTTTTAATATCGAATCAAATCCTATTTCAGAAACAGTCAGTGATAAGCGATAAAGATGGAAGATATGTCTAGGTTAAAGGAAGATTAGAGGGAGTATTAATTAGCCTTCTGAATATATATGCACCACCTGGCTCAGATTGGACTTTTTATTGACAATTGTTTTATTTGATGGCATCGGAGGGGGAAGGGGTGTCAGGAGGGGATCTGAACCAAAGGCTGGACCCCCTATTAGACACCTCAGGCAGGGGAGTAAAAAAGAATGTGATTCCAAATAAAATTAGAGATATGATGGGGGAATTAGGTATCATGGATGTATGGAGAGAATTTAATCCTACAACTAAGGACTACACTTTTTACTCTTCACCGCACAAAATATACTCAAGAATAGATTACATCCTAATGTACAATAAAGATAGACATATGGTGGGGAATTGTGAGATTGGGGTGGCTGATTTATCTGATCATAGTCCAGTTTATGCAACCTTGGCTTTGACACCTGAAAAAAGAACAACATTCTGGAGACTTAATGCTAGTATATTAAAAGGAAGCATTAAGGAAGAATTAGAATCGGAAATTAAAAGACATTTGGAGGAGAACGATAATTGGGAAGTGTCCCCACCAGTACTATGGGACGCGTGTAATCCATAATTTCTGTAATCCCTAAAGAAGGCAAGGACGAATTGGACTGTTCCAGCTATACACCTATTAGTGTCCTGAATCAGGACTATAGACTTTTCACTGCAATATTGGCTAGACGTATTGAAAAAATTTTACCGGTTATTATTCAGTTGGACCAGACAGGATTTATTAAAGAAAGACAAACGCAAGATAACATAAGAAGGGCTTTACATGTGATGCAGCATATTACAGAAAAGCAAACTGAAGCAGTTGGACGCGGAGAAAGCATTTGACTCTGTCAGGTGGGATTTCCTTTATAGTGTTAAAAAAATTCAACTTCCATGATATAATAATTAGGACAATACAAGCCTTGTACACTGACCCAACGGCCAGGATTAAGATTAATGGGATATTATCCAATTCTATTTCATTAAGGCGCGGGTGTAGGCAGGGTTGTTCGGCTAGCCCCCTTCTCTTCGCAATCTATTTGGAACCACTTAGCCAATCCATAAAACAAAATGCACAAATACAAAGCATAGAGATAAAGGGGACATTTCAGAAGCTTGCACTATTCGCAGATGATGTTCTAATATTTTTGTCTAGTCCCAATACATCCTTGCCAGTACTCATGTCAGAATTTGCAAAGTTTGGACAAATGTCCGGCTACAAAACAAATGTACAGAAAACACAAGTCCTCGCTTTCAATTATAGCCCCTCTGAAGCTGTTAAAGAAAATTATGAAATTAAGTGGAATTTAAAATCAATGAAATATCTTGGAGTTAATTTAACAAAAGATATTAGCCAATTGAAATCAGCAAACTATGACCCATTAATATCCAAAATAAAAGAAGGTGGAATTTAATCCCCTTTATGACTCTTACATCTAGAGTTGAGGTGGTCAAAATCAATGTTCTCCCCAGGGTGTTATACCTATTTCAGAATCTTCCTGTGGAGATTCTGGACAAGGAATTTACAGAATGGGACAAAATTGTTGTGGTGGCAGCCTGGCTGACGGTGAGTGTCCTGGTTATTTCTCCTTTTTTTTGTCTGTGATTCTGTTTTTTTCCCCTGTTTTTTTTCTCTGTACTCTGCCTGCCTCCCTGTGTCTCCTCCCCCCGTGTGTGCTCTCTCTCTCTCTCTCCCTCCGCTTCTGAGCCCAGCCAACGACCCGCACCTGCACCTCGTCAGCCACCTCCTCTGCCTGCCACACCTGCCAGCAATCAGCCTCATTTGACCTACATGTATGAAATTTCTGTGGCACATGTATCATGTCCAGACGTACCAAAAAGCCTCTTGGAGCGATGCCCTAAACCCAACAGGAAGTCAGCCATTTTGAATTTTACGGCAATTTTTGGATGATTTACACCCTCCGTACTTTAACGAACTCCTCCTAGGGATTAAGTTGGATCGGTTTCAAATTTCTGCTGTGCCTTCATAAGGCATTGACGATGAAAAGTTGTGTTATCTGTGAGTTTTCGTCAATGGGCGTGTCCGTGGCGTGGCGTCAAAGATCAACTCTTCGCCATGACACAGGAAGTTGTTGTAACTTCAGTGTACATGCTACATGCTTGCAGCTTTAATTTCCAACTTGTAGTGTGACCCAGTGGACTGGGACTCTACTGCAGATGGCTGATCCAAAGCTGTGACACCAAGTGGTCCTTCATGTCCAGGTGAAACATCTTTGTCTGCAGGGGGGAGGACAAGTCAGTGGGGAAAAACAGTGGAGCTTGCGTTAACCTCAAACACCTCTAGTGTAGACTTTAGGCCCTAATAGGCAGCTGAGCGGGAGCCAGGAGACTGAGCATGGGGCAATAACAAACACAGGGACAGACGGGAACACTCGAAACACAGTGAAGTGAAATAACAAAAGGAGACACTACAGGAAAACACTGATGACAATCGCATTAATCACCATTCACTCCCTGGTCAAATGACATCGGCAGTGATGCTGTTTCTGATTAGCGGATGTCTATCAGGCCTCAACGTTACATGCATATGTGTGTAGTAATAATACCATACTAGGTCTGCCGGCTGAGACTTTATAGCTGTGCTGTTATGTCTTTCAGAGCACACAAACACTGTAAACACACACCTGTCACCTGCCCAGCATGGTGCATTACCCAGAAAACACAGCTTCTACACCTTATCTTTACAGTTTATACGCACAGTCCACAGCGGGGTTAATAGCCGCATTTAAAACCTGCATGTACCGACAGTAACGTAACTCATGCATGTCAGCAACAGTTAGCCTAATATAGCTTACTTGCTAATGTTATCATATCTTACCTGCTGTACTGTCTGCTGCTTTCTCGTCAGATGGATAGCATTCCTTTCACTGCTGACTTTGTGTGTGAGGCCACATCGACAGAAATGCTGTACACTTTTAGTTATGGTATTATAAATGATAGTCCTTCCTCCAGCCCTGCTCACTCCCTCTGCTTGCTTTCATGGCAGTGTGCTGGCAGTCAGAGCTCCCCCTGCAGTCCATAAAGTGCCTCTGCGCCTCAGCCTCAAACCCTCCCTGCAGCCTAGGATTGGGATTGGTCATTTAGCCTATTGGGCTAAATGCCCTATCCTAAATACCAAATCCCCAATCCTAAATGGCTAAATGACTAAATGCCCAATCCTAAATACCAAAATCATTTTCGACTTCGACTTTTAGTTTTTGATTTCGACTTTTAGTTTCCGATTTCAACTTTTAGTTTTAGACTTTTAGTTTTAGTTCTGACCTAATAATCCCTCCATACACAGGCGCACTGACGCCCCCTTCCTTAAGGGTTAGGGTTACAATTTTCATGCACTTTAAAAACATTTATTAAAAGCTGCTTTCTTTTCACATGGTTACAGCATTATATGTTGAAGTGTATATTGTACTAGGCAGCATATTATGTTGAGAATTATTTTAGAACATTACAGCCTAAATTGTTATCATTAATTGCTAGAGCGAAGGTGGTCTGCATTGGCATCATTTTAAAGTATTATTTTAGAGTGTAAAGTTAAGATCACAACGCTGAAACTCTATAGCTCTGAGAGTGTGTGGTCCTCTCTGTGTCTAGCTGCCCGGAGGCAGTAACAGTAGCACATGTGTGTGTAAGCAGGCATGTGTGCTCTGGGAGCGGAATGTGCACAGCAAGGCATCATCAAAAACACCAGCAAAGGAAAATGTAGAAGCGGAATTAGTGAAAATTGTGTTACAAAACATACATCAATACAATAAGAATGTCCTGTCTATAGCACACAGCACAAGAGACACCAGCTTATTCCACAAAGTCAGGTTTTTGGTTAAAATAGCATGATCAGCAGAGGGCATGCCTAGGACACAGAGAGGGGGAGCATTGCAGACAAAAGGTTAGACATCAGTCAAGAAACAGTCATCAGCGATTATCCTTAATAATTATTGTTAATCATTTTAATCAGTTTTATTATCTTTAATCAGTATCATAATCAGGGTTTGATTGTCAACTTCCAACCTCTGGTTATTATAGCCAGTGTGAACTTTGAGTGAACTTGCTGAAGGAATTTTTGCTTTGCAAAAACACGACAGAGGATGACCAAAAAACCGTCAGATGCTTTGCAAAAACACAACAGACAGATGATAAGCAGAAAGCAGAAAGCAGTCAGCATAACATCAAGAATCCTGTAAGCAACCAAGCATTAATGAAAAATGCAACTTTACTGATGTTATTCTTATATTAATTGTTTAAAAAATACAATTGTGTGTCAAATTAAGCATGCGTAACCTTTAAAAAACACGGTGAGACTGAAGTTGAAATGTAAATGATGAACTTCTTATCCAGTAGTATAAAGATGTAGAAAGTCAACAGTACAGTAATAAATGACAGGTGGGGAACAGTGTTAATTGGTAAAAACAACACAATAAAAGAGGAAAAGAAGTTAATCATGAGGAAAGGGGGGGGCAAACCAGCCCAGAAGAGATATATATATAAGACTGTCTGCAGACCATAGGATTGACTTCATCTTCCGACCTGCTGGGATGTTGTACGGGTTTATGTGTCCTGTTTTGGAATAAACTCTTTTGCACCGACTCTTGACCGTCTCCAGAGAAGTTTTTGTCTGCAGAGTTATTGACTACCGTAGAAAGCTAATGGAGTATTTTTTGACAAAGTTTATTAAGTTGGTGAAGGTGGGGACCAGGCTTAACTGGCCCAGCCTGGTCGTACATCTGACCCAACAATTAACTTACTGGGAGAAAACTGGTAGTTCTATTTAAAATCAGACATTGAGCTCCCCATTTAGCCGAAATGGCATGATCCTTGTTTCATAACACTGTTGCGAAGCTTCGATTGTGAGACTGACAGTCGAATCAGGCTCCGTCCATTGAAGCATCGAATCTTCAACTATTCGGGGTCAGCCCTAATGATATGCTTGAAATTAATATCACAATATTAAGAGAATACATTTTAACATCTATATTTACTGGGAATTCTTAAATAAAAGGCAGTATTCAAATAGTGTTGGAGTCTGAAATCATAATCGTGTGATCAGCACAAACAAATAATCCCTAGTCCTTAATAAAGGGTAGTTACAAAATAATAATATTGCTTTTTATTTATTTAGAATGGCCAAAAAGAAGGAGATGAAAACTTTGGGGAATGTAGCTTAATGAAGGGACGTCTTTTTTAGAGAGGTTTCATTAGTAGGTGATCAAATCATCACATAACATACAAAAAACATTGGGAGGCTGGGTAACACAGATCCTGCTGGTAAGTAGTCATCACAGATGTCCTCCTCTCAGGGTGCGCCCTGCTATTAGAGAATTACCCTGTCAGAACTAGCCAGTCCGTTGGGTCAGGACATGCTGACATTCCTGGCCCATGACTCATGCTAACATTTGATAGACAGATGCAAGCACACAGTGTTGTTGGTGTGTCCGAAGTGGCCAGAGAGGATATGGCGTTACACAGTGCTTATGAGTAGGAATACGGAAGTTCTACGTCAGAGAAAATTTAATTTGAAAAGGAAATGGTTGTCTGGCAGTAAGGTCAAGTGCTGAAAATAATCTAAATACAGCAAACACTGATATCCATATTTTTTTCTGTGGGTCTTCTTTTAGGCTGCTAAAATCCATTTTGCTGCTAACCCTTAGTGAGCCTCATGCACTGACTGTTGCCACGGAGTGTTTGAGATTGTCACTAAGGTCACATGTGTGACTTTCTTGGTTTAAGGTTTTAACCTCCTGTGCATGCACATGATGGATAGTGCTACATACTGTGTGGTGGTTATCCCAAATTCATGGAACTATAGTTACATTTGTGACTCGTTATTTCCCCTCATACCTGGAGGGCAGGGACCACATTGGAAAGAGCCCATGGTGTTCAGGCATTGCACCATGGGAGCAGTGGAGCAGCCTCCATTATTGGTCAAACATTCGTCCACATCCTGACAACTGTAGCCATTGCCTTGCCAACCTGAGACATATTTGAAATAGTTAGTACAAATGTTATTCAGGCTATACATTATATACAAGTTACATTCACATGCATGGATATACACACGCAGTGGCAAGTTCAAAAGCTACAGCATGACTGAAATTTTCTTTTTGTTGTGAGCTTGAACAAACACAGTACAAGTACAAACATAAAGTGGCTAAATCATTTTAGCATTTTTTTCTTTGCAATTTGTTGTCCTGTGGTAGAAAAGCAACCAGTGATGCCATCAGGAAAAGGGCTGGAGCACGGTACAATTTAATAGGAAAAATAAATTTGCAACTGGAACTGGAGCGGGCAATCAAAAGAGGTCCTATGATCTCCTTTAAAATTGAGAGGGCAGTTGAATTATGGTTCAGTAGGAGAATCTATGAATGTATGTTGGAAACAATTTTATTAAGATTAAAAAGAGCACAAAACAAATTCAGCCGTGACTCAGGGCCCTATTCTAACAACCTGAATGCACGGTGTGAAGTTGCATTTGGGCCATATGTCCAACTTCAATTTTGTTTGACGTCAAGTTTGACGACAGAAAGAATTGTCAGTGTGCCCAGCGCATGGTTCAAAAAGGTTGTACTTAGTCTGTGAGTTAGTCATGGGTGCATTTTGGTTCTAGCATGCAACACACCAGAGTGTCATCTACCATTCCCTTTAAAATCCAGGTGCGCTTGTTCCTTGGTTGCTATTATAATGGCGGATGAATGACGCATTTTAAAAACCATCTATTTATTGACTGAATTGCAGACTTGCAGCAGAGGTGAAGTGTGAACGTGATCTAAAAACTCTCTGATCATGAAGCTTAATGTTACTCTGCAGTTCTGTGGTTTATCAGTGAAGCAGACTGGAGTCTGTTAATAGACAGACACTGTCTCCTGCAAGAAACGTGTGGATCCTCACTGTGCTGCATTATTAGAAACTATGATGAAGCGGTCATGGGTCACATCGCTGTCTCTTCCAGTGATTTCTTTATTTCGTGTTTTCTTGATGTATGAGTGTTTTCTTAAACAATTTACTTGCTGTCAGTCATTTTAAAGATTTCCATGTATGCTATAAAGTTGCAACAAACATTGTGAGACATTTAGGCAGCAGAACAAAAAACGGTAGTTATAAACATGACATGACAAGACAGGACAGAGGAAACTCTCCAGAGGAAACAGAATTCAACTTTTAGCTTCTGAAATAATTTAAACGCTTTGATTGGAGCTCAGGAATGATCAGGAGGATAGCTGCTTTACTCCAAACAGGTTCACTCTATGAACTTGGACTGTGTGAGACCTTTGGAGGTTAACAAGGAAGATAATCCGGTGTCGGCAAGGGATGATCTGGCCCTGATCTGCCCCCTAGTGGATTCACATTTAATCCTCCAGGTACATGCAAAGTACGCAGGCAAGTATGTGAACAATGGCGTTTGCATCGCCAACGCCTGTCCACGCCTACGGACTGTTAAAAAACAAGTTTATCGGGGGCTTAATGTGCCCATTAAATAACAGCAAACACTGAAATACTGCACCGTTGACTATGGACCTGCTGCCTCAAGATAGCAATGCATCAACAATATGCCTGACCATACCTAATTTTAGGACCAACACTTCCATTGGCACACAGATGGGTGAAAATGCGTTTGACAGTTAAACAACGTAGGTGCTGGGCGTCAGTGGAAACTAGCAATGACACTTGTGCTGCGCTCTGCGCCGCTTTGTGCCGGATGCAAGATAGCACGATAGGACCCTCAGTCTGCAATTCAACATAGATACATATGGCACTAATTGTTTCTGCTCTAGCTCTATTTTGTGTCTGTGTAAAGACTCCACACGTGCTTCTGGTCCCACAGTTAGCCAACTCCAGCACATGCTAGGGGTGGGAGAAATAATCGATTCTTAGATGCATCGCGATGCAGACATGGAAGATTATGAATCGATTAACAAATGTCTAAAAATCGATTATTTAAATGTTAATTGATAACGTAATGTTGATGGAATGCAAAAGGCGGAACTCGCAGAAATGCAGCGTCCTGACCGTCTGCGGAGCACACACAACAGAGAGACCAGTGTTCCCCTGTATTCACCACCGCTGCAGAATGAATAACCACCACACTAAAATGTCACACAATCATTAATATCAGTCCACAAGTTAAAATGTCACACAATCATTAATATCAGTCCACAAGTTAAGATTTTAACTCGCACACTGTGAGCATGGTGACACTCGACAGCTCCCTGCGTATGTGTGTGAGGATGAGCAAGTGAGAGAGAGCGAGCGGCAGAATGTGACGGTGAAAGTTAGCAGAGGAAAAATATTAGCAGTAAGTTTCAGTCTGGCAGTAAACGTGCAGTGTAGGTGGCTGTGTGTCTGTTAATAAAAGTCTGTAGTTTCCCCAACGGCTGGAAAAGTGAAGGCTGTTAGCGCTAGCTAACATCTCCCCTGCTCTCTGTCCCCCACACCAGACTCTGGACTTTTGGGGATAGAGCCTTCAGCATCACAGCCCCCACCCTCTGGAGCTCATCCCCACAGAGATCTGAAATGCTCCCTGTCTGGACACTTTCTCAAATCTACTAAAAACCCAGCTCTTTACCCAGGCATTCAATCCTGAATGAGTTTGTTGTTCTGTAACTATGTGTAAAGCGTCCTTGGGTCCCGTGAAAGGCGCAAAAATATTTATTTATTTATGTAACGTTCCCTAAATTAGGAACAAAGTAATAATAATTATCAGCTGTATGTCATTCCTAACTAAGCTACTAGTCAAGGGCTGAACACATCAGGCACAAGCTTAGACTAAACTGGTGTACAGCTCTGTCCTGTATACATACTGTACATCCTGATAATTATTTGTCAGTTATCAGGAGTCTGACAACTGGTTGTTAATGAAATGAGGGACCATAGACCTGAGGTTAAAGTAAATTAGGGATGCAAACTAGTGCTTTTAAGCTAATTAGGAGATGTTTCTTTTGGATTTTAATGTGCAAATTAAATGCTTAGTAATTATCCAGGGATCCTGTAAAGAAAAAATGATGCATCAAGATGCATCGATAATCGTTTTATAATCAAATCGCAGCCCTGTGAATCGTAATCAAATAGAATCGTGAGGTGCCCAGAGATTCCCACCTCTAGCACATGCATTCAAAATAAGAGCCCAGCATGAGGTGTGTCATTGAGCTTTACCAACAGGACAGGCTCCACAGTAGAAGGAACCCTGAGTGTTGTAGCAGGAAACAGCAGGGTTGGTTGAACAAGGTTTGTTAGGTAGGTTGCACTCATTAACATCAGCCACACAGGCCGAGTTCCCAGCTGGAGCCTCCCAGCCGTGCTCACAAATGCACTGGAATTTTGCCTGTTTTTAGGAAACAAATTTCACAGTGTGAAACTTTTATTTAAATTTTAATTATATCTACAATAAAATGAAGTCTGGACATCAACAAACAAACTGAAATAATACTAAATTGTGATATGAGAAGAGTTGTTGGCAGATACAGTTCACTGAAGATATTTGGGTTTAAGATCAAATTAAAGCTGCAAGCAGCGTTGGGCAGGCCCTCGCACTTGTAGCGCGTCCGGGTGTGAGCCGGCCGAGTTGCACATTCTGGAGCTCTGCCGGTGCGGCTGTGAATTTGCTACGCGGTTCCGACGCCGCATGAAGGTGCTATATGTCACTTCCTGTGTCCCCTATGTGGAGCTACATAGCACTTGCCGCTATGAATATAAATCGGTATTGGCGTGTAGATGTCTGCGGGGTGGGACAGTTATCAAGCACATAAAGTTTGTTTCACATGTGAGCATGTACACTGAACAATAATGTACCCAAACAATAAAATAAATTCCTTTTATATTTCCCTGCCTTGTTGTTTATGTGTACATACAGAGGAAGAATGTGAGAACAGCACACATTTCATCGTTACTGTGTGTTAGAGCATGGGAGAACAGTGGATACTTTTAATACAGCCCACACCCCTAATACTGTGTAACTATAGCAAGTAGAGAACCGAAGAAAAAGATGTTCTTTCTTTACAACTGTCTGCATAGCTTATTCATATTGTGTAATGAATGAAAATAAATAGGCCTACTAGGCTCCTCTCTACTTTGACATTTAAGATTAGCTTGTTTGATCCACCTTCATACACATGTGACATTACTGTACAACTTGAGAAAGGTGAGTTGT
>NC_060150.1:19796372-19805946 GCF_021292245.1 Micropterus dolomieu | reverse complement strand
TTATTAAAGAATATGTGACAGTGCTAAATCAAGGGCAGCTGGACTCGCTGTAGTCTCTTGAAGGCTCCCCACTAGATTTCAGACAAAGGTATGAAATGTTAATGTGAAAGGTAAATGCTGCTCTGTCATGGTTAGAGGGGCCAACAGAATGAACACACACACACACACATCATGTTAGATTTATGATTAGACATATAGTCAATCAAAATCCAAATATATCTCAGATTCACAATGCAATATATAAAATCATTATCACAATATTGCCTATACACACACACACACACACACACACACACACACACACACACACACACACACACACACCTGTCTATAGATTTGTCTCACTCTTACCCCTGCCTTGGCTAACCTAGTCCTTTCTCACGGTACTGTTTCCTTCCCAGATTATTTCCCACACTTTTTTGAACCTGGTATCTTATTTCCTCTACCTGCAGCTCTTGGTGTGCTGCAGTCTCTGTTTGCATGTCCCTCTTATTTTCTCATAGCAGCCAGCCTTGGCTGCACTACAGCAGGTCAGTCATAGTGAGCCAGTCCCAAATACTGTCAGCAATCTTTACATCTTGTCATGGTCACATATTTGTTTCATCAGCTAATATATCTCCTATGTTTGTTATAATATCTCTATTCACAGATCACCTCCAGTAGTATCAGCGGCAGCAGCAGCAGCAGCAGCAACAGCAACCCCTCAACAGCAACTGTTCCCTGTAAGTTATGTCAGCCCACCGTGTTTTAAAGCTAGATCTGGGCATTCCCTGTGTTTCTTTTTCAAAACTGTCAGATGGATATTAAAGGGGTGGTATTATGCTCATTTTCAGTTTCAAAATCTTAATTAGGGGTTGTACCATAACAGGTTTACATGGTTTAATTTTCAAAAAACACCATATTTTTCTCATACTGCACATTGCTGCAGCTCCTCTTTCCACCCTTATGTGTTGTACGCTCCGCTCTTGAGCTACAGAGTGATGCATCTTACTTGTACAAAATCTTTGTTGGGAGTTGCACATGCGCAGTTCCCAGGTAAGGACTACTAGCCAATCAGAAGCAGAGAAGGGCGGGTCGTAAGAAATAAGGTAGTGTGATCCATATCAAAGCCGCTTGTGACCGTAACCTAGCAGATGGTATAAGTTACTCTCAAGTCCACAACCACTCAACATCATTGTTCCACATCTTACGATCAGGACTAAACTATTGCTGGTGTTCTGACGATCTATGCTGCCTTGCCGACAAATGCTACCATAGATAGACTCGACTCGACCCTGCTCCATTTTCCATTGCATTTAGTACCCACAGATAGTGCGTAGCTTGTTGTCACAGTGACGCCACACACAACTGCTGCGACGTAATGTTCAATGCAACACACACACCAGCGATCCACACAGCTTTCTCTTTTTTAAGTTAAAACGTTTGAACATTCCTCAGAATGTAAAGACAGATAAGCAGTATGAAAACCTTCCAGCTGTGTTTTCCTCTGCCGTTGCTGCAGCGGTCTGTGTGACGGCGGCAGCAGAGGGCTCTGTGAGCGGGCGGCTGGCCGGCCTCACACGCTCCTCCCGCGGGTTGGCACAGGCATCCCCCACAGCCATTGGTGGACTGTAAAATATAAAACTTTCTGTTGCTGGCCTCTGTCTGGTGCACGCAATCATGATGCAGTGAATAGTGACGATTCTCTCTGACCAATCAGCAGTCTGTCGTGTTTTCACGTTACATTTTAGTATCCCTCAGCTCGCTTGGAACCTCCACGGAGGTGAGGTGATACGAAAACAAGTACCTGGAAGCAGGTACAGGTGCAACATTTCTACAATGGAAAACCAAACAAAGGCGAGTCGAGCCAAAGGGCCTCCGCTCAGACCAGCTTGGTTTGAGGGCGTGCCTGATCCCCGCTAGCTGCTTGGCAAGCTTTATGACGCGTTTTCATTGTGACGTCACAAGTAAAGGAAGTGAAGGGCTGGACTACAAACGAGCTGTTTTCAAGCAGTTCAGAGCCGTGCTTTCTGTGGGAGATGGGAACTACCTTTGGGATGGACTTTGGGCTTTTTCACTTTGCAAACCTGTTACATGCACAAAAAAGATATATAACTCAATAAAGGAGAGGGGAAAAGCCAAAAAGCATAATACCACCTCCTTAATATCAGCGTTTCCCACACATCAGCTTTACTTGGGTTGAGGTACATTAAGGGCCGCCCAAAATATTTGCCGACCCATTTAAGCATTTTGCAGAGAAACACAGAGAAATAATCATCCATTACGTTATAAGACTCAGACGGTGAATATTTCACAAGCACAGACCAGGTTGCCTAACTTAACAGTGAACACTTTGGTGCAGGTGCAACTGAGCATAGACATATATAGAGGTAGACACCCTATTGGCTGCTGAGCGCAAGAAATGCGGCCGCCATCTTGAACAGGTTGTACTCCCAGTTGCGCAGCTGAAGAAAGCAAGATGCGAGAGCACTGTGCAGAATGTTCATGCTTAAATCGGCGGACCATCGCAAACAGGGCTCAGGGGATTACTTTTCACAAGTAAGATTTAACATTACCGTACTATTGGTTGTATTTTCTGAATAGAATATTACAAGAGAGTTGAGAAGGAGCAAGGATCTTTGATATTACTGTAGTGAAATCGTAGCCAGCTAGCTAGGCTATGTTTACTGCACCGGTCGGTGTTCACCCGGCTATGAACTGAGACTCGATAAATCATATTCCATATTTAGGGCCCGGGCACGAACCGTGTGAAGTCCCTATTGAAACTGTAAAGAATTTTTGATTTTTTTTTTCTGCAAAGTAAGCTCCATTTTGGGGGCCTAAACATACCCGAAAACTCACCAAACTTTGCACACATGTCAGAAGTGGTAGCATGGGCGTGGCAAAATGACTCGCTAGCGCCACCTAGAAAATTGGAAGAAATTATCCCCTCGTCCACGTTCAACCTACATGCACGAAATTTTCTGGGGACATGTATCATATCAAGACGCACAAAAAAGCCTCAAGAACCCATACCCTAAACTCAACAGGAAGTCGGCCATTTTGACTTTTACGTCAAATTTTGGATGATTTACACACTTCGTACTTTAACGAACTCCTCCTAGGGATTTACTCCGACCGACCTCAAATTTCTGCTGTGCCTTCTAAAGGCATTGAAGATGGAAAGTTGTGCTATTTGCGAGTTTTCGTCAATGGGCGTGTCCGTGGCGTGGCGTCAAAGATCAACTCTTCGCCATGACACAGGAAGTTGTCGTAACTTCAGTGTATATGCTCACATCTGGACCAAACTGTACATGTAGGATGAGAGTCCAGCCCTGAACACATATACATGCCGACATTCACCCACAGTCATAGCGCCACCTGCTGGCAACAGGAAGTGACTTTTAACGAAGCAGCCCCCGCCACATGTTTCACCTACATGCACGAATTTTCTGCGGTACGTGTATCTTGTCCAGATGCACAAAAAAGTCTCTCGGAGCCATAGCCTAAACCCAACAGGAAGTCGGCCATTTTGAATTTTACGGCCATTTTTGGATGATTTACACACTTCGTACTTTAACGAACTCCTCCTAGGGATTTAGTCCGACCGACTTCAAATGTCTGTTGTGCCTTCTAAAGGTATTGAAGATGAAAAGTTGTGCTATTTGCGAGTTTTCGTCAATGGGCGTGTCCATGGCGTGGCATCAAAGATCAAGTCTTTGCCATGACACAGGAAGTTGTTGTAACTTCAGTGTATATACTCACATCTGCACCAAACTGTACATGTAGGATGAGAGTCCCGCCCTGAACACATGTACATGCTCACATTCACCCACAGTCATAGCGCCACCTGCTGGCAACAGGAAGTGACTTTTAACAAAGCAGCCCCCGCCGCACGTTTCACCTACGTGCATGAATTTTCTGTGGTACGTGTATCTTGTCCAGATGCACAAAAAAGCCTATTGGAGCAATGCCCTAAACCCAACAGGAAGTCGGCCATTTTGAATTTTATGTCAAATTTTGGATGATTTACACACTTCGTACTTTAACAAACTCCTCCTAGGGATTTAGTCCGACCGACTTCAAATTTGTGCTGTGCCTTCTAAAGACATTGAAGATGAAAAGTTGTGCTATTTGCGAGTTTTCGTCAATGGCCGTATCCGTGGCGTGGCGTCAAAGATCAACTCTTCGCCACGACACAGGAAGTTGTTGTAACTTCAGTGTACATGCTCACATCTGCACCAAACTTTACGTGCTTGATAACTCTCCCACCCCGCAGATATCTACACACCAATACCGATTTATATTCATAGCGGCAAGTGCTATGTAGCTCCACATAGGGGACACAGGAAGTGACATATAGCACCTTCATGCGGCGTCGGAACCGCGTAGGAAATTCATAGCCGCACCGGCAGAGCTTGAGAGTATGCAACTCGGCCGGCTCACACGCGGACGCGCTACAAGTGCGAGGGCCCGCCCAACGCTGCTTGCAGCTTTAATTTCAAATTGGTTTCTTGAACATGACAATGAGTTCACTGTACTAAAATGGCCCCCACAGTCACCAGATCTCAACCCAATAGAGCATCTTTGGGATGTGGTGTAACGGGAGCTTCTTGCCCTGGATGTGCATCCCACAAATCTCCATCAACTGCAAGATGCTATCCTATCAATATGGGCCAACATTTCTAAAGAATGCTTTCAGCACCTTGTTGAATCAATGCCACGTAGAATTAAGGCAGTTCTGAAGGCGAAAGGGGGTCAAACACAGTATTAGTATGGTGTTCCTAATAATCCTTTAGGTGAGCGTAGATGTTAACTGATTTAGCATATTCTGAAAAATATAGAGTGACTGACTTCTGAATTGACCATAGGTTGCAGTGAGGCAAACGTTACATATCAGTGGATGTGTGAAATTATTTCAGCTCTCTAGGACGTACAGATGATTTTCTTAGATTTTTTGAAGTTAGGAATGAGAAATGTCAAGAAATTTACATTTCTTGTAATAAGCCACGCCCACTTTGCGCAATCATTACCAAATCAGCTGAGTAGTGACCCAAGATCCTACAAACCGAATTTCGTACGAATCCATCCAGCAAATTACGAGGTATAAACTTTTTGCAAGTGTAGCGCCACCTAATGGAAGAATATCCCAGGACTGCTCAGCGAAGCTTGGGCCAAGAATATGAGCAGACGTGTCAAGTTTGGTTACAATAGCTTAAGCCAATTTTAATTTATGGGCATTTATGTAAAATTGTATGTAAAGACACAAAAGTAAAAATTTATGAAAAAAAAACAAATTGACGTATCAAAATTCTTTTGATAACTTTTGATCAGCAACATCCGTAGATGATCCTGCCAAAGTTTCAGGTTGACTGGCAAAACCGTCTGGGACGAGTTCGCAAAAATAGGTTTTAGAGAAAAGTGATAAAAAGTTGTATAATTTGACATTTTTAGATCAGAAGACCATTGGAGTAAAGATGCAGATGAATCCAGAGATTAAAATACTGAAAGAAGTTTGACTATAAACAAAGCTGTTTTCGAGATAACCATGAGGTCAATGAGGGCCATTTTTTTGCCTGAATATTTGGTGGAATTTGCAACCTACGTGCCAATTTTCGTGAGTTTTCGTCCAGCAGTTTTTGCTGCCCGAACACTTTTAGTGGAGAAAAAGAAGAAGAATCAGAACAAAACCAATAGGGCTCCAGCAGCTTTGCTGCTTGGATCCCTAATAAGACATTAAATCAGTATAAATAAGCTATTTTAGGAGGCTAAAAAAGTAACTAAGTAACTTTTACTTGAGTAGATTTTTATACTGGTAATTTTACTTGTACTTAAGTAAAAGTTCATCAAAGTAATCATACTTTAACTTAAGTAGAATATTTTTGTACTTTCCACCTCCGCTTGCCTGCCTACCTGCCCATTTAACTCAGATTTTCTGTGTCTTCAGGAAATCATCCTCTGCTCTGTGGATCCCCAGGCCGCTACACTCTTGTTTGGATTCTCCTGCTCACCCATCTTTCCAGTGTGCCTTCCTTTCCCCCACCAACTCCAAATGGAAACCAGACTAAGCCCCAGCTCTGTTTTCCCCATCATTTCTGTCTGACTGTTGCATTTCCTTTCATCCATCCATCGTCAACCGTTTATCCTGCGTACAGCTGGAGCCAATCCCAGCTGACATCGGGCAAAAGGATGGGGAACCTGGACAGGTCGCCAGGCCATCGCAGGGCCACACATAGACAAACAACCACTCATATTCACACCTAAGGACAATTTAGAGCCACCAATCAATCTAGACCGCATGTCTTTGGATGGTGGGGGAAAGCCAGAGCACCCAGAGAGAACCCACGCAGGGAGAACATGCATACTCCACACAGAAAGGCCTGGGACGACCGGGTTTCGAACTTACAACCTTCTTGCTGTGAGGCGACAGTTGTTAATTTCCCTCAGTTGTTGTCTTTTACCCTCAGCTCCAGTCTGCTTCTGTGTACTGTTCAAACTTCTGACAAATGTTCTTTCTTTCAGCAGCTACGAGTAATGCACTCGAGTAATGCATGAACGTGAACTTGTCTGGTGGTAGCAGTGGTGGAAGGCAACAAAGTGCAGTTTCTCAGGTTCTGTACTTTTCTGAGATACTTGTACTTCACTACTCCACTACAATTAAGAGGCAAATATTGTAATTTTTCTTGACTACTTTTATTTTAAAGCTTTAATTAGTTTGTAGATTTTGATTAGTAATACAAAATATAAAAATATAAAAACCAATGATGTATTTCCATGGAATAAGCTACCCAGCAGTATAGATAGATCCACCTTTACCAGCTGTAACATTAAACTGATGTTTACACATCTATTATTAATGATATATACTATCATTCTGAAAATGGGACATTCTGGGAGGACTTTTAATTTTAATACTTTAAGTTTATTTTGATGTTAAAATTTCTATAGTTTGTGGTATTGCTACTTTTACTAAAGGTAAAGTACTTCTTCCACCACCATCTGAGGTGCTGCTCACAGGCCATTTCTATGGCAACCTCCAGTTGACCTCAGCCACCTTAATGATGAACAACAAGCAAAAGTCAAAGTTCGGAGAAGAAGCTGTGACAGCAGCAGACAACTGTTTTAACCATGGGTCCACTGACTATGGTGCACCTGGCCACTGATCTTTGGTCCTCTTCAAACTGCTGCGTCTGCTTCCTAACTTGTTAATGATTCATAGTCTCATGTGAGGAGCAGGAGGCTTTCCGTTTATGTAAAAGCTAAGAAGCTCTAATGACACAGTTCCATGTACAGTAGTGAATATGTTCTGACTTGTTTGGGTAAGCTTGCTGTTGTGATGGTGGTGATGTGCTGGGAGTACAACCAGACCCCTTGTTTCAACAAATCTAGCCAAAACTCATAGATTAGAACAGCAGTGCCAAAATAAGTAAACAAGCCAAGATGACGAGCCAGAGCATTTTAGAACTGGAGTTAGCAGCTATAACGGTGGGACAACAAACTGATGTGAAAGTGGGATGATGGGAGAATGTTTGGAAATACCAGACTCCTACAGTATATCCTGGATGTTGAAGTGAGCCATGTAATAAAAAGGTTGTATCTGCAGTGGATTTCTGCTCCTCATACACTGCTTTACTTAAACTTGAATGTATGAAGATCTGAACTGTGTTTAATCAAACACTTACCTGACTCAAAAGTTGGGTGAGGTCTTCATTGTCCACTTTAACCCGGCCTGATGCTGACGTCTGGAAGCGGATCTCTTTATTGTCACCAGTTGTGAAGACAAGGTGACCATTATCTGACAGCATACGAGGCCTACAGGGTCCAACACCAAAATTCCATCAACAGACTTTGGGCTGATATAGTCAGAGAAATTATTAAGGTTTATAATCAGTGGTAGTCCTGAAATAAGGCCAGTTCCAATTCCAACAATCCAATAACATGTCTTTTTATAATATATTCAAAGGCAGAGTTCCAACATATTAATACTATGTATAAAGAGAAAAATAAACCAAAGCTTACATTACACAGTTTAAAATGTAGTCAAATTTTAAACTGTAATAATAATAATGATAATAATGATGGATATTAATAAAGAATTAACTGTGGCTTTTGACAGACCTCTACTCTGCATAATTTGAGAACCATATGTTGGAAAAAACATGGAAAATCTAGTGAGGGACCTGGCTCAAATATCAGTATTACTCATTTATTAGCAGATTTTATAAGCTTATATATAACAAAGCAATGGGTAACATGAGTAATACTGGTGTCATGATGTAAGATGTTCCTGTGCGCTACAAACCCCTACTCACTGGTCACTGCTGACATTCCTCTTGTTTTGTCTTGGTGCCGTGTCCCTCAGCTCTCCATGTAGTCTCACCAGAAGGAAAAATAGTATGATGAACAGCCATGGGAGTCGCAGTGTCCCAGCCATAGAAAAGAGATGTGTTGCCTGGATGCTCCAAACTATTTTACTGAGGTTTGACATGCAGCCACACTCTGATGCTCACTGGCAAGACTTTGACCCGACAGTACAACCATAAAACAGATCGCATTTTACCAAAGCTGGTTAACTTTATTATTGAGTGAGAATGTCCCTTACATTACTGCAATAGATAAGTCACCTTCTTCCTGAAGTTGGTTCCCTCTGTGCAAATAAATAGAAGCTCCAATTGTCATCATGAGAGATCTAAATAAAATGTTGCCTATAGTGTCATCATATTATAAATAATATGTATTGTAGTCACATCAGGAACCTTTTCAATACTACCTATAGGTGTAACTTTCTGAAACAGTTCCTTTGAATGAATCATCAAAGTTTTTTGTTTGTTTTTCCTTTTAAGTCTCCGATTAAAAAAGTCCCTCACCAAGAACAAAAATAATCTTGTCCAGATGATTCAGACTAAACTGAGGGAACGGTTTTACTGGTGGTGGTACTGTGGCAACCATCTGAATTGTAATCCAATTACATCTAATAGTCAAATATATTAAAACCCAGTTAATTGAACAGAATAGTCCAAAATGATAGAGCAGGAACAATATCTGTGAGGGTGGCCCTACAGCAACATAGGAATTTAAACTTTTAGAAACCCTCACTAACTCACTAAAAATTTATTCTGAAAAAATGCAATGATATGTTATTGATTTATAAGAATTACATTTTAAAATGATTGTCATGAGTATTGTATTAAACATTGTTAAACAACTGTGAAAGTACTATTCCTAGTATTATTCTTGGTCATGCATTATTTTATATCACTATAACTGTTGTGTTTTTGATGCATAATAAAATCCCCTTTGATAAGAGTTTTTGTGAGGGTTTTAAATGTTCTTATTTTGTTAACTTTTAATTCAATTCAATTCAATTTTATTTATATAGCGCCAAATCACAACAACAGTTATCTCACAGCGCTTTTCATAAAAGAGCAGGTCTAGACCGTACTCTGTGATGCTATTTACAGAAGCCCAACAGTTCCCACCAAGAGCAAGCACTAGGCGACAGAGGCAAGGAAAAACTTCCTTTTAAGAGGCAGAAACCTCGAGCAGAACCATGGCTCAGGGTGGGCGGCCATCTGCCTCGACCGGTTGGGGTGAA
>NC_060150.1:19793568-19796272 GCF_021292245.1 Micropterus dolomieu | reverse complement strand
GCGTTTTTACGGTCATCTATCTTAAAATCCATGTCGGATGACTAAAATCCTTAACCCACGTAAAACTTAAATAAAGTTAAGTTAAATAAAAGGATAAAACACCTCAGCACACTGAAGGAAGCCATCTGACTGTGTGAGGGGCAAGATCGTTGATGTCTGCAGGCAGAGTAGGCCTAGAACTCTCCTGTCTGACTGGTCCACCAATAGCAGAGAAGATGACCCCTTGAGACACAGCACCTCCTCATTTGCATAATGAGGCAGAAATGCATACAAAAATTTAAAAAGGACAGGCAGAAATAAATACCATGGGTGAAAATAAATAAGGTAAAAAAATACAAAGGAAGAATAAAACAGACAAAAATATTAAAACACACACATAAATAAATACATTTAAAAAATAAGTAATTAATAAATAAAGTTGAAGATTATAACAGAGAATAAATAAAAAAGGTAATTATTATAAAGGTGAATAAGTAAAGGCGCAAATTAAAATATATACATTTATGTCTCCTTGTATAATTTAATTACTACCTACATTTATTTATTTACTTCATTGTTTTGTGTATTTAATTGGATGCTTATTTATTTATTGAGCATTTACTTATTTCTGTATTTATTTCTGACTGTGTCAGGATCGGTCCTCCATACTCCGCAGACATCTACACACCAATACCGATTTATATTCATAGCGGCAAGTGCTATGTACCTTCACAAAGGTGACACAGGAAGTGTCACACCCGGACGCGCTACAAGTGCGAGGGCCCACCCAACGCTGCTTGCAGCTTTAATTTTCTTGTTATCATTTTTATTTTATTTTTGGCCCTCACATCTTTTTGTCCTTTTTGTTGACCACAACCTGTCTCTGGCACTGTTCAGCTCGCATAAGCCCTATAACTCTAAAAATATCCACCCAGATATCATTTCCTGGCATGCACGTAACAAGGAGAGAGTGGCTAGTGTCTCGAGTGAGTGACAGACGGAGAGAGAAATGGAGAGTACTAAGAGAAACGCTTTCAGATGACCTGGAAAGAAGTTTATGCCAGAGATAAAGCAAGTGCACATCAGACGGGCAAATTATTCTGTATTCCTTCCTGAGAATTACAAGTAGTGTTTATAAAAATGCTGCTGTCACCAGAAAGCAGGAAAGACCACTTACAGAAGCTCTGAGGGAAACCCATGAGGTTGGCAACTTCTCTGGGAGTAAAATAACGGAGCTTCAGTTTGGCCAGCTGCTGGAGTTTTTCCTCCTCAGAGCATTGCTCCAGACCTCTGAACACACTCTCCATCTGCAGAGCACACAAAGCAAAAAACTTCAGCGCTGACATAAACATGCCACTGTTAGATGACTCAGTGGTCCAGTAATACTTTTACTTTACTGTCATTGTGAATCAGCTTAAATTAATAACAATTGAAGACATCCACTTTGGACGCTGTCCTTGGCTGTTAGGTCCACGTCGCTCCGACGTGTAGTTACATTTTTGAGGTGGTTTACGTCAGGCTACGGTGTAGGTTACGGGCTACACGTAGGCTACGCCGTCAATTCGACGAAGAAGTATACATCAAGCTTTAGTCTTGTTGATGCCTGTACTGAAGACAGAACTCACCTCTGTCTCCACGCAGCACTGCAGTACTGAGCCAGTTCCCTCCACATAGCGCCCATAGCTGTGGATAAAACACAGTAACTCCATCAAATCATGGCGTTACTCAGTGATCAACAGCAGCAATGAGATACATCATCAGTCAGCTTCTCAAAAACCCTGTTTACACTCAGGCCCTTCAAATTAGAGACTGAAGGTCCTAGTGGTAGACTCAACCTAGGACCTAAAGTGGACCAGCCCAAATGATACTCATCTGATCGCTGTGTCAATATGGATGATACTAAAGTGGATCCCAGCAGGCTTCCTATCAACTCTGATCACATGGTATGAAAGTACTTTAGGAAATCAGTAAAAGTGAAAAAGATGTTCTTAGAACTTTATTATTATATTGCTGCTCTTCTGAAAAAGTCGTAATAAGTGTAACCAAAAAGAGATAGAAGGAATATACGTCAGTAAGCGGCTTGTGTAGATCTGACTCCTGATTAGTTAGCCACTGAGGGCCATCAGCTAAAAAAGGCATTTTTCAGCCATTACCACATCAGGTGTATTCCCACCATCTTATGCGTGGGAGCAGAGGTGACCCTGATTTGCACGTAGTCCAGGATGAAGTGAAAATCAAATCTACGTAGACGCATAAAGTGTTTGTGTAACGTCTTTCAGCATAATTGTGTAGCATGACTACATTGATCTAATAAATTTATGAGAATTAATACAAAATTAAAGCTGCAAGCAGCGTTGGGCGGGCCCTCGCACTTGTAGCGCGTCCGCGTGTGAGCCGGCCGAGTTGCATATTCTGGAGCTCTGCCGGTGCGGCTGTGAATTTCCTACGCGGTTCCGACGCCGCATGAAGGTGCTATATGTCACTTCCTGTGTCCCCTATGTGGAGCTACATAGCACTTGCCGCTATGAATATAAATCGATATTGGTGTGTAGATGTCTGCGGGGTGGGAGAGTTATCAAGCACGTAAAGTTTGTTTCAGATGTGAGCATGTACACTGAACAATAATGTACCCAAACAATAAAATAAATTCCTTTTATATTTCCCTGCCTTGTTGTTTATGTGTACATACAGAGGAAGAATGTGAGAACAGCACACATTTCATCGT
>NC_060150.1:19790063-19793468 GCF_021292245.1 Micropterus dolomieu | reverse complement strand
CGTGCTCGGGCCCTAAATATAATCCGAGCAAATTCAATAGGGACCTCGCACGGTCGTGCTCGGGCCCTAAATATAATCCGAGCAAATTCAATAGGGACCTCGCACAGTCGTGCTCGGGCCCTAAATATAATCCGAGCAAATTCAATAGGGACCTCGCACAGTCGTGCTCGGGCCCTAAATATAATCCGAGCAAATTCAATAGGGACCTCGCACGGTCGTGCTCGGGCCCTAAATATAATTCGAGCAAATTCAATAGGGACCTCACACGGTCGTGCTCGGGCCCTAATAATCCGAGCAAATTCAATAGGGACCTCGCACGGTCGTGCTCGGGCCCTAAATATAATTCGAGCAAATTCAATAGGGACCTCACACGGTCGTGCTCGGGCCCTAATAATCCGAGCAAATTCAATAGGGACCTCGCACGGTCGTGCTCGGGCCCTAATAATCCGAGCAAATTCAATAGGGACCTCGCACAGTCGTGCTCGGGCCCTAAATATATAATCTAAGCAAATTCAATAGGGACCTCACACGGTCGTGCTCGGGCCCTAATAATCTGAGCAAATTCAATAGGGACCTCGCACGGTCGTGCTCGGGCCCTAATTATCTTAGCAAATTCAATAGGGACCTCGCACAGTCGTGCTCGGGCCCTAAAAAAATATAATCTGAGCAAATTCAATAGGGACCTCGCACGGTCGTGCTCGGGCCCTAATGAATAAAGGTCATGGATAACTGCTCTAAATTAAACACTGCAAAATTAACTTGTTTAGATTCTTTTCAACAACAAATAACACCAACATGGTAACATTACTCAAATGGAGTTGAGAGACCTAATGAAGTAACTAAAAGATTAATTAAACAAGGTAATACTTTGAGTTTTGAGGAGACATGTTATTCCCACAAATGTAAATGCTCCGTATTTGTATAGCGCCTTTCTAGTCTTTTCGACCACTCAAAGTGCTTTTACACTACATCTGCATTCACCAGTCATACACATTCATACACTGAGCCTAAGTGCTCAAACGGAAACTAACATTCACACTCATTCATACAGAATCGGGGTTCAGTATCTTGCCCAAGGACACTTCGACACGCAACCAGGGGGAGCCAGAGCCGGTTGGATTAACGACCAACCCGCTCTATCTCCTGAGCCAACAGCACGCCCCTGCTTTGTAAAGTGCTAATGCTCCGGCAGTAAAGAAACTATTCTGCACAAATAACAAAACACATGAAGATGGTGACAGTTTAAAGTCCCTTGAGGCAAATTGCGACAGACAAATAAAAGTGACTAGAGCTAGGTGAATACAGTTGCTGCACCCACCCTTTCGTAAAGCAGACAGACCTCCTGCATGTGGGCCGAACAATGTCCAGGAGCAGGGCGTACCGCAGCAGTGTTTTAGGAGGCAGGAGGTAGTGTTCCACATTCAATCCCATCTGGGGTTCCAGGAAGTCTTGGATTTGCCTCACAGAAAGATCCTTGTTCTGACTCATCTTCGTCTGGGCATCCAGCGATGTCTCTACTTTATATAGGACACGACCCACCTGCATTTCCTCTTCTGGCTGGCAGGTACCTGCAGGAGGGGGAGGGCTGGAGAGCATGGGCTGCTCAGGGGAATCACTCTCAGTAGGATGTGGGAAGGCATCTAAAATCTAAACAAAAAGTTTACAGTGAGGTCTCCTGATTATCCAGAGTAACAGTGATACACATTTCTTTCCTACATTACCAGGAGTACTGGCAGCCAGCCTAACCTGGGAACTGAAGTTTTCTGTTGACATCTTAGCAATCAGGAAGTAACGTAGTCTTGAATTTGGGATCCCAACCTGGATGTATGAATATAACAGTGATAAAATATAACTAGCTGTGTGTAGCTTCCAAACTACAGAGTTAGTGAAATGAGTCGCACAGTGTGTCATGCTTACACTTGTGGGTGAGACCATGATCTCCTGGAAAGTGTATCCACATTCCATTAGTGTTTTCACCAAACGTTCCCTGGAAAATACAAGCAAGCAAGCAGTAAGTCAGTCAGACATTCAGTCAGTCATCTCTCTCTCCCAGCAGCATGTTCTTAAAACAGATGCATGTCTGCACTTGGTTTTCAGTAGAAACCGTGAAACAGTCACACTTCTTATCACACAGTGCTTCTCAGACTGCTGCATCGACTGACATTATACTTATCTATGAGACATGAAGGAAATAATTAGCAAGACTTCAGTACTACTGACATGGTGACTTTTAAGGCCATCGTTACCTGGTGGAAGAACTCTCAAAGCCTTTCACATTCTCCAGCAGGATGAAGCGGGGCAGCCTGTTCAGCCTGGCACACGTCGGTAAGTTTGGAAGAAAGGATGAGAGGGTTTACTGACAGAAACCATGCTAACAGACCCCCGCTTGGTCAACAACAGAGAGAACAGACCTGGGGCCTCACTTATAAAGCTGTGTTTGGAATCACCTGCTACACTCCATAATTGGTCACTGCAAAAAAACTTACATCTTCCATGGGGAGAGCCCCCACTTCTGACCCACACTGTAATTAACATCAACACTGAAAGTATGAATCCTCAACAATAACTTATTGAAATTAAAGCTGCAAGCAGCGTTGGGCGGGCCCTCACACTTGTAGCGCGTCCGCGTGTGAGCCGGCCGCGTTGCATATTCTGGAGCTCTGCCGGTGCGGCTGTGAATTTGCTACGCGGTTCCGACGCTGCATGAAGGTGTTATATGTCACTTCCTGTGTCCCCTATGTGGAGCTACATAGCACTTGCCGCTATGAATATAAATCGGTATTGGCGTGTAGATGTCTGCGGGTTTGTATATAGTTACGGCCCGAGCACGAGTGTGCGAGGTCCCTATTGAATTTGTAAAGATTATTAGGGCCCGAGCACGACCGTGCGAGGTCCCTATTGAATTTGTAAAGATTATATTTTTAGGGCCCGAGCACGACTGTGCGAGGTCCCTATTGAATTTGTAAAGATTATATATACACTACCGTTCAAAAGTTTGGGGTCACATTGAAATGTCCTTATTTTTGAAGGAAAAGCACTGTACTTTTCAATGAAGATAACTTTAAACTAGTCTTAACTGTGAAGAAATACACTCTATACATTGCTAATGTGGTAAATGACTATTCTAGCTGCAAATGTCTGGTTTTTGGTGCAATATCTACATAGGTGTATAGAGGCCCATTTCCAGCAACTATCACTCCAGTGTTCTAATGGTACAATGTGTTTGCTCATTGGCTCAGAAGGCTAATTGATGATTAGAAAACCCTTGTGCAATCATGTTCACACATCTGAAAACAGTTTAGGTCGTTACAGAAGCTACAAAACTGACCTTCCTTTGAGCAGATTGAGTTTCTGGAGCATCACATTTGTGGGGTCAATTAAACGCTCAAAATGGCCAGAAAAACA
>NC_060150.1:19779846-19789963 GCF_021292245.1 Micropterus dolomieu | reverse complement strand
TACATGTAGGATGAGAGTCCCGCCCTGAACACATGTACATGCCGACATTCACCCACAGTCATAGCGCCACCTGCTGGCAACAGAAAGTGACCTTTAACGAAGCAGCCCCCGCCGCACGTTTCACCTACGTGCACGAATTTTCTGTGGTACGTGTATCTTGTCCAGATGCACAAAAAAGTCTCTTGGAGCCATAGCCTAAACCCAACAGGAAGTCGGCCATTTTGAATTTTACGTCAAATTTTGGATGATTTACACACTTCGTACTTTAACGAACTCCTCCTAGGGATTTAGTCCGACCGACTTCAAATTTGTGCTGTGCCTTCTAAAGGCATTGAAGATGAAAAGTTGTGCTATTTGCAAGTTTTCGTCAATGGGCGTGTCCGTGGCGTGGCGTCAAATATCAAGTCTTCGCCATGACACAGGAAGTTGTCGTAACTTCAGAGTACATGCTCACATCTGAACCAAACTTTACGTGCTTGATAACTCTCCCACCCCGAAGACATCTACACGCCAATACTGATTTATATTCATAGCGGCAAGTGCTATGTAGCTCCACATAGGGAACACAGGAAGTGACATATAACACCTTCATGCGGCGTCGGAACCGCGTAGCAAATTCACAGCCGCACCGGCAGAGCTCCAGAATGTGCAACGCGGCCGGCTCACACCCGGACGCGCTACAAGTGCGAGGGCCCGCCCAACGCTGCTTGCAGCTTTAATGTGTATTTGTGTTCTCTATATTGTAGCCTGTGTCTGACTTTATTATTGTATTATTGTATAAGTAAGCACATCGTGAGCAATGTACAATCCTGAGTCAATTTTCTCGTATGTGTACACCATCCATCCATCGTCAACTGCTTATCCTGTGTACAGGGTCACGGGGGGCTGGAGCCTATCCCAGCTGACACTGGGCGAAAGGCTGGGTACACCCTGGACAGGTTGCCAGTCCATCGCAGGGCCAGTATGTGTACACATACCTGGCAAATAAAGTGGATTCTTATTCTGATTAAAACACTGGTAATGTTAGTCATAATTTAAAAAGCAGCTCCTGTGGCTTTCTATCAAATATAAAAATATGTTTTTCATTCAGGCCCAGCAGAGGGCAATAAAAAGCTCGACAGAAGACCTTGGCAGAAGATCAAGTATGTAGAGGAAGCTCTTGGTTCTCGGGTCAGAAACGTCGCCCTTAAGTCCTAACCTGCAGAGAAAAACAGGAAAAACATTTTGAAACGAATTAAAGCCATTAATTACAGTGTTTCAGAAATAAGTTAGTATGCTGGTCACACACAGACAGTAAGACAGGTCAGGTGGAAAAAAGTATGTTAGTAAAAATGCTCAGTGGAGTGCAGCACTGTGGACACGTTTCAGGAAGCTGTGTCATGATCCTGTCTGTGTGTCTTGTTGGGAAGTCTGGGTTTTAGTTCCATGTCTTAGTTCTTAGTCCTGTACCTTAGTTCATGTCTTGAGTGTTCACTCCTGGTCTGTGTACTTCTGTGTTTTGCCCATGTCTAATCTGAGTTCTGTTTTATCTTTGCTTCAGTCTGTGTTCCTTGTTGTTAGTGTATTCGTGGTCTGTCTGCTTGTGTCTGTTCCCCTAGTAATTCCTCTGCTTGCGTGTCCACTAAATACTTTGAGTTCCAGTTAGATTCTTGCCTTGTGTTTTGAAACTTGTTAGTATCTGTCTGTTTTCTCCTGCTGTCTCTCTGCCTGCCTGTCATTATTAGTATCATCTGTTTGTGCTCCCGCCCTCCTCGTTAGCCAGTGCTTAAATGTGTGTGACTTCTGTTCAGCTGTTTCTGGTTCGTTGTATGTTCATCCACTGCCTTGTGTCTTGCTTGCCTGCCTCTGCTACCTCGTTTGTTGGATTATTGTTTTGTTCCGTCTTCCCCTGGATCATTTGTTATGGACTGTGTTTTTGCTGCTCTGCGGCCAACCTTGGTTTGGACTCTGCTGTAAAGCTGATTATACACAGAGCAACTTTTTGAGCAATCTTGCTGGGCAATCTTGCTAGTGGCAAGTCTGACTATGTTTTGAACGGATAGCGGCGGTGCGGGGCGGGTGGCGGAGTGGTGGGGGAAGGGGATTACAGTAGTAATCTTTACTCATTACCATTGACGGCAACGTTGCCTTGCACGATTGCTCTAAAAGTTGCTCCGTGTATCATCAGCGTAAGATTAGTTCCTTTTGAGTTTAATAAATTCTAAAAGACTGCATCTGTCCCGCCTGCTTGTCCTGCGTTTGGGTCCTATACCTGCTCCTGCTGGCACAAACGACAAACCGTGACAAGCTGCAGTGCTACTTTCTTTTTCTAGTACTGAAATCACTATTTCTCTCTTCAAATATTATATTTTATATTCAAATTACAAAAATTGTAATTACAACTTATATAATCAAGAGTTTAAACCAGTGATGGGTGATTTCAGCAGCTGCAAAGAGAACTGTGGCACCAAACTGATTTTATTAAATGCATTTAGCTATTAGGTGGGACAACACAAAAGAAAGTCCTGACTGTTGCTTTTTGCGTGTCAGTGACAGTTTTCACCAGTCTTGTACTCTACAGGGCTTCAACACCACGTGCATCGTCCTGTACCCCTCACACCTTAACACCAACCATTACTTACTGATCATAACTGCTTCATTACCAGAGCTGGCAACACAGGTGTCAAAACCAAAATGATGACCCGGACTGGACAGAAAGAGTTTGTCAGAAAACAAATGAGCGGAGAGCCAGGTCTGTCAGACACTGTGGGATGCCTTCATTACTGTCACAGGACATCATCACAAAATACTGCTCCTTCCTGGTTATCAACGATGTTAACGATATCAATTTGTGAAATAAGCTAAAGGTGCCCCCTCTCTGCCCCTCATCACCATTCTAAACAGCCCTGTGTCTGCTGTGGAATCCTTCAGGTTTCTGGGATCCACTATATTCCAGGACCTAAAGTGGGAGCCCAACGCTGACACCATCATCAAGAAGGACCAGCAGAGGATGTTCTTCCTGCGCCAGCTCAGGAAGTTCAACCTGCCTAAGGAGCTGCTGATCCACTTTTACACAGCCATCATCCAGTCTGTCCTCTGTCCATCACAGTCTGGTTTGGATCTGCCACCAAAAAGGACAGGAGCAGACTACAATGGACAGTCAGGACTGCAGAAAAGATAATCGGTGCCAACCTGCCCTCCATTGAGAACTACATTTCCAGAGTAAGGAAACGGGCAGGAAACATCACTTCAGATCCATCCCACCCTGGGACACAACCTGTTCCAGCTCCTCCCCTCTGGTAGGCGCTACTGAGCACTGTACGCCAAAACCAACAGACTTCACACAAGCCATCACTCTGATGAACAGCTGTCTCTGACTCACAATGTCAGGAACCATTCCTTCGCAATAACCCTGCTTGGTTGGGAACTGTTGGGCTTCTGTAAATAACACCACAGAGTATGGTCTAGACCTGCTCTTTTATGGAAAGCGCTGTGAGATAACTGTTGTTGTGATTTGGCGCTATATAAATAAAATTGAATTGAAATGAATTGAATTAACAATAATGGTAATAATATTTTTCTCCTGCATCCTTTGCACTCTGCTCATTGCACTATTGTCTCAATCTGTCTGTTTTTTTTCATAGTGTGCATATATGTGTTCTCTATACTGTAGCCTGTGTTTGATTTTATTATTGTCTTATTGTAGAAGTAAGCACATCGTGAGTATTGTACAATCCAGAGTCAAATTCCTCGTATGTGTACACATACCTGGCAAATAAAGCTGATTCTGATTCTAAAGACTGAATCCAGTTTAATACACTGTTTGCTGATATTAGGCTAGCATTTGCTTTCCTGAGGGAGAGCAGAAGAGAGCCAACACCTTTAGAGTCCTCTTACAGTCCCCTCAGTGCACAAACTCAGGACATACCTGGTGAAAGGCTGGCAAGGAGGGCTCATCAGAAGCATGTCGAAGGCTAGTTTGTTGAAGTCATCTAGTGCGATGCCCTGAAAACAAAGACAGTAAGACACAGAAAGTTACAACACTGGAAAGAAAAATGCAACCCAGAGTCGTTTCCAGTCTGTCACAGGCAACACACACACTGACCTGCAGACAGGTCTGAATCACTGTCAGCCCTAACCCCTCCACTGCCACCCACCTCAATGGTCTTGTTCCAAAGGGGGGTGTCAGGGAAGTTGTGCCTGTAGATTTGATTGGCTGTGGTGTTTATGTCGATGGCAGCCACCACCTGGAAAGGTATGCCACTCTCTGGAAGAAGAAAACAGAGTGTGTGTGAGCTACAGACATGATGCATGCCTGAACACCACCTCCTCCCTGCACATGACAAGCCTCATTTATACCAGAGTCCCCCTTCTGCCCTGTTCAGGCGCTCTACTGAACCAACGTTGGTCCACTACTGCTACTACTACGAGCTTTCAGCTGCATCTTGCGGCCTTCATCAGTGGATGGTGTTTGCTCATGGTTCACTGGTAGTCCCTTGGTAACAGGTAGTTTAGAGGAGATGCTCACTGGCCTTCTTGGTCTCTCTCTGGCTGACGCTGACTCCTGGTCTCTTTGACCTTTGAGTCCCTGAGTTGCTGTGCGTGGTTTCCGGTGTTGTGGTTGAACTGGTGACATCTGTTTGCCTGAGGCTGTGGTTGTGTTGCTGATGTCAGGACATTGAAAGTGAGTACTAGGAGATAACAAAGTAGGTGACTGTGTCGGTGCCTGTTCAAAACACTGCCAACATCAATAAATCCCACAGAATGTTATGTGTATCATGTGTCATCATTAATCTGATACAAGTCTGAGAGATGTTTCTACTTACCTGAAAGTGAAACGAAACGTGGTGTCAGCTGTTAGTTGTGTGTTTTCTACTAAAGGCCACGTACGTTTATCTGTCATAAATATACTGAAATAAACTGAAATATTTATTTCAGTGAAAACTGATGCGACTATTGATGGGATTGAAGCATGTTCCCCTGCATCTGGAGAACATGATCCTATTCTGGGTATTTCAATAATGAAGTCCCACTCAGAAAATCAACAAATACAGATAATGAATATATGATAACAGCGAACACACCGGATGTTTGGATAAGCTCCATCATTAAGAAGCCTCCTCCGCCTGCTGCTGTGAAAACACAAACATCCACAAGATCCATCTCACCCCGGACACAACCTGTTCCAGCTCCTCCCCTCTGGTAGGCGCTACAGAGCACTGTACGCCAAAACCAATAGACTAAGGAACAGTTTCTTCCCACAAGCCATCACTCTGATGAACAGCTGATTTCTGACTCACAGTGTCAGGAACAATTCCTGTGCAATAACCCAGTAACTCTGCCTCTAATCAGCACCTGTTTACTGGTTTCCACTTATTATTTATTTATTCACCATTCTCTATTTCAGTGCTGTTCATACTATGTTCATACTATGTCATATTGTATATACTGTATACCAATACACCTACCTCAGGGCATCCTTTGCACTATGCTCCATCACACTGTGTACATGTGTACCTGTATATCATATCCACCTTCAACATGTACATAATGAGAATAGTTTACTCTTGCATCCTTTGCACTCTGATTACTGCACTATTTGTCAATATGTCTATATTGTTTTGTTCATAGTGTGTATATTAGTGTTGTCTATACTGTAGTTTGTGTCTGATTTTGTTTTATTATTATTATATTATTATTGTATAAGTAAGCACATCGTGATCAATGTACAATCCCAAGTCAAATTCCTCGTATGTGTACACATACCTGGCAATAAAACTGATTCTGATTCTGAAGATGAGTTGTGAGTTTTTTGGGCGACTTTATAGTGCTTATGGAGAAAGTCAGCAGAGCAGACTCATACAGGGAGAGAGACACAGGAAGAGACAGGCTAAGCAGGGGCAATCTCAAAACGTTTTGTAACGGTTAGCAATGTTTTCGGACTGAACGGCATATTTCCTTGAAACGTTGTGCAACATTCAGCAACGGGCTTCTAGGTATGTTTTCTCCCGTTTGGTGGGTGTGTCACAGATGTTACCCAATCAGCTGAGATAGGTTTGTAAACACAACGTTGTTAAAAAGGCAGGAAAAACAGGGTGTTCAAAGCACCGCCGTTTCCGTTGAAAAAACGTTTTGCTACGTTTTGTCGGCGCTGAACTCACCCCAGATTCAAGTACTGAGGAAACAGTAAAAACAGGTGGCGAGTGAAGCAGTAAAAGGGTGGAATAAGAAATAAGCTCCAAGAAACACGTCCTTCTGTGGACCAGCTGGGCAAGCTGTTAAACAGGTAACAGGTGCAGTGATAATCCTCCATCTGCACAGACACAAACTCCATCAAAAGTCTACAGCCTGCTGCTGCGATCAGCAAGAAAAAGATGTGTGCATGAAACGTGGATGCGGTTAAGAGAACTGGGATGCGCCCCGATCTCAGGCAAATCCTCTGGACTGCATGGTTACTTCTGCCTCTTGAACAGAGTCACAGTGATCCGCTCCAGCAACATGCGCAGAGGATAGGGTGTAGCCCTACCACTTAAGTAAAATCAGGGTCTGCCAGCTTACCCTTCAGCGCGTAATGCATCCCTCCTATTCCGCTGTACAGCTCCAGCACACGCAGCGCCTCCATGCCTGTCCTTCTTCTTCGTGGGTTAAGGACGTTGGAAACCGCACCGCCACCAGCTGGTGTGGAGGCTGGATGGCATGCAGCAGCTTCTTCTTCTTCCTCTTCCTCTCCGGGAGACTCGGCCTGCAGTGCTGCCTCCCGCCGGTACAGCAGGACACTGCTGCTTGTGAGATGATCTCAGCTATCTGTGGTTTCCTACTTCCCTACAGCTACGTCTCGGCATTATTAGAAATCCTCGTTACTCATACACTAATACTGTCTGTGTTATAAATGGGGTGGACAAAACAAGAGAATCAGCTTCAGATAAAGACGTTTGTTCTGAGGATTGATTATGTTGCTGAATGCTGAAAACTGGTGAAGGTTACATACACCAGCACACACTCTGTGTATTAGTATTTTAAGGCATCAACATCACATGTATGTGAATATGAACATATGAATGTTTTTGATCTGAATACGATGATTAAAAGGTTTTCTACCGTCTCTGGTTTGTTGTTAAGAAACTAACCGAATTCCCCAGCAAAACCCCACCAGGGGTTACTGAGTACCTTTAATCTGTGTTGCAGTGTTAGGTAAGCAGTAACTAATGAGTCGAGACCAGTGTTGTGCTCCTCAGCAGCTGCTTCAGAGTTAGCCAGCAACCACTCATGAAGTGGTCAAGTAGTTTTAATTAATAAAAACTATGTGGTGTGTGTGTGTGTGTGTGTGTGTGTGTGTGTGTGTGTGTGTGTGTGTGTGTGTGTGTGTGTGTGTGTGTGTGTGTGTGTGTGTGTGTGTGTGCACATACACATCTGCATTCCCACCAAAAACCTGATTGCAGTGTTCTGGCATACAAATCAAACATCATTACAACACAAATTGCACAGGGACAGGAAGTGTCCTAATATGGAGTGGTGGCGCTCACACAAACTTCCGGTAGGGTGTGAGCTCGCAGCTAAGTCTGGAATCACAATTTTTCGCTTTCTCCGTCCTTTGCTCAGACTGTCAGTCCGCTGACGATAACCCGGCGCCGTGCGTTGTCTCGTGTACAGTTACACTGAACGAACTTTCTAACAGCACGTTGTACTTTTCTGGATCCGTGTTTTCAGGAAAATGTCCAAGTCTCTGAAGAAGATCGTGGAGGAGAGTCGGGACAAGAACCTCCCAGAGGTGGAGATGTGCGACAGGGGCATTTCCAACATGCTGGACGTCCCGGGACTGTGTAAGACCACACAGGCAGACCCTCCGTTAGCTTTAGCTTTAACTCACACGAAGAGCCTCCTCAGACACTGCCACACAGCTTTAGTAAGCTAACACACTGAGCTAGAACATTGTCTTTTGTAAAATATTCTGTTCTTGTGATTTCTCTATTTATTGTCCTGGCTGTGACTTAGGCTGTTTCAACAAAAGCAGATGTCCCTTGATGAAGTGAAGTGATGCAGTCTGTCACTTCCTGTTGAAATTCTGTCTTCCGCTAAGCTGGCTCAGGGTGATGGTCCTTATTTAGGACCTTTTCCACGTGTTTGTTTACCATGAGTGGAATACGTTTTAGTTAGATAGATCAGTAGATTAAATCACTGTGTGACTGATCAAAACGTAATCAGTCACACAATAGTTAGGCTACTGATGTCTAATGTGATGTGATCGATATGACTTGACGCTGAGTTGAGTCAACGCTTGCTGTGTTAACCTGATGTTGACATATGCTGACTTTATGTTGTGTTGACTTTAGGCTGCATGACTTCAGGCTGCGTGTCTGGACGCTGCGTTGACATGATACTGCGTGACTTGCTGTGTTGACATGTTGACCTGTGCTGACTTGATGCCACGTGACTTCAGACTTCAGGCTGCTTGACGGGCGCTGTATTGATTTGATTCTGCATGACTTGCTGTTTTGACCTGATGTTGACTTGTGCAGACCTGTACTGACTTGATGCTGTGTTGACTTCAGGCTGCATGACCTCAGGCTGCGTTGACATGACACTGTGTTGACATGACACTGCGTGACTTGCTGTGTTGACCTAATGTTGACTTGATGCTGTGTTGACATGACACTGCGTTGACATGACACTGCGTGACTTGCTGTGTTGACCTAATGTTGACTTGACGCTGCTTGAGTGGACGCTGTGTTGATTTGATGCTGCATGACTTGCTGTGTTGACCTGATGTAGACTTGACGCTGCGTGACTTCAGGCTGCTTGACTGGATGCTGCGGTGACTTGCTGTGTTGACCTGATGTTGACTTGTGCAGACCTGTGCTGACTTGATGCTGTGTTGACCTCAGGCTGCGTGTCTGGATGCTGCGTTGACATGACACTGCGTTGACATGACACTGCGTGACTTGCTGTGTTGACCTAATGTTGACTTGATGCTGTGTTGACTTGACGCTGCTTGAGTGGACGCTGTGTTGATTTGATGCTGCGGTGACTTGCTGTGTTGACCTGATGTTGACCTGTGCAGACCTGTGCTGACTTGATGCTGTGTGTCGTTTCAGTCACTCTGTCTAACATCACTCAGCTGGTCCTCAGCCACAACAAGCTCACAGGTAAGCTACTGCCTCCCTCTGCCCTCTAGTCTCCACCACCAGCTGTCAGACAGCACTGCATGTGTCTGTTCTGAGAGCTGAAGAACCCTGATGCTTATTGAAATTAATTGACAGCACTCTAACTGTTGGTGTTATTTTTGTGTCTGGTCTGTAAAGGAGAGCAGGAGAACCCTAACTGTGCATTCCCGCCAAAAGCAAATTTTATCCTTGCATCGCTTTCCTCGCAGGTGTTTTAACACTGGGCCACTGCCAAGTGTTCACACACCATACAATAAAATGAATAAACACAAGCCGTGGTTACTTCAGCTGTATGAACCCAAATAAACATCTTGCTGATCAAAGTGATGCCGAAATAACAATTGGGCGTGCAAAATTATTCAGCCCCCTTAAGTTAATACTTTGTAGCGACACCTTTTGCTGCGATTACAGCTGTAAGTCGCTTGGCGTACGTCTCTATCAGTTTTGCACATCGAGAGACTGAAATTTTTGCCCATTCCTCCTTGCAAAACAGCTCGAGCTCAGTGAGGTTGGATGGAGAGTGTTTGTGAACAGCAGTTTTCAGTTCTTTCCACAGATTCTCGATTGGATTCAGGTCTGGACTTTGACTTGGCCATTCTAACACCTGGATATGTTTATTTGTGAACCATTCTAGTGTAGATTTTGCTTTATGTTTTGGATCATTGTCTTGTTGGAAGACAAATCTCCGTCCCAGTCTCAGGTCTTTTGCAGACTCCTCAGGTTTTCTTCCAGAATGGTCCTGTATTTGGCTCCATCCATCTTCCCATCAATTTTAACCATCTTCCCTGTCCCTGCTGAAGAAAAGCAGGCCCAAACCATGATGCTGCCACCATGTTTGACAGTGGGGATGGTGTGTTCAGGGTGATGAGCTGTGTTGCCTTTACGCCAAACATAACGTTTTGCATTGTTGCCAAAAAGTTCGATTTTGGTTTCATCTGACCAGAGCACCTTCTTCCACATGTTTGGTGTGTCTCCCA
>NC_060150.1:19774847-19779746 GCF_021292245.1 Micropterus dolomieu | reverse complement strand
CTTCTTGCCACTCTTCCATAAAGGCCAGATTTGTGCAGTATACGACTGATTGTTGTCCTATGGACAGAGTCTCCCACCTCAGCTGTAGATCTCTGCAGTTCATCCAGAGTGATCATGGGCCTCTTGGCTGCATCTCTGATCAGTCTTCTCCTTGTATGAGCTGAAAGTTTAGAGGGACGGCCGGGTCTTCGTAGATTTGCAGTGGTCTGATACTCCTTCCATTTCAATATTATCGCTTGCACAGTGCTCCTTGGGATGTTTAAAGCTTGGGAAATCTTTTTGTATCCAAATCCGGCTTTAAACTTCTCCACAACAGTATCTCGGACCTGCCTGGTGTGTTCCTTGTTCTTCATGATGCTCTCTGTGCTTTAAACGGACCTCTGAGACTATCACAGAGCAGGTACATTTATACGGAATCACACAGGTGGATTCTATTTATCATCATTAGTCATTTAGGTCAACATTGGATCATTCAGAGATCCTCACTGAACTTCTGGAGAGAGTTTGCTGCACTGAAAGTAAAGGGGCTGAATAATTTTGCACGCCCAATTTTTCAGTTTTTTATTTGTTAAAAAGTTTGAAATATCCAATAAATTTCGTTCCACTTCATGATTGTGTCCCACTTGTTGTTGGTTCTTCACAAAAAATTACAGTTTTATATCTTTATGTTTGAAGCCTGCAATGTGGCAAAAGGTCGAAAAGTTCAAGGGGGCCGAATACTTTCGCAAGGCACTGTATCTACCAGGAATATGGGTGAATATGGACTTTGTGATAGCACAACTCGCAAAAAATTTAAATCTTTCTTGTTACTTTCATTCTTACTGTTTGTTAGAAGAACGGGTCAGTTTGGCAGGGGTATGATATTCTCAGTCAAAAGAAAGGGATATGTAATGTAAAAAGTAACCCTAGCAATCAGCATAAATAAATAAATAAAAAAAAAATATATATATATATATATATATATATATATATATATAAATAAATAAAGGGATTGGGCACGTTAACGCCTTGTTATCGCGTTAATGCAGTTTTTATTATTATTATTTTGAAAGTCCATTGCTCACTGTCACACAATGTAGGCTAGTTGCTTGACCCGCGGGGTTGCTCTGCACTCCTGCTCTGCTCTATGGATAGTAACCATGGCATTAGCTTCTGTGCGCTACACAGCTGCAGCCTATTTAACTGAAGTTAAAATTATAAATAATTTCACCTGATAGGCCTTCATCTAGTTTTGCGGGGATGCTCTGCCATGCAAATTCCCTACTGTTGATGTCCTGATAACTATTTACTTTAGTAAACAGTAATAGATTCTGGAAACTCACAAACAGCAAGGATCAGTCTCTCTTCCAATTATTTGTGCTCTTCGTCCTGGCGGCTACTAAAAGTTCAAGACAATTCAACTTTGGCAGTGGGCGGGCGCGTGCGTGCATCTAACAGGGACACTTGCTACTGAAGATAGACTGTTTTGCTGCTTCCTGATAAAAGAAAAATGTTTCTGCTGATACCTGTTCAGAAAAATAAAACAAGGAAACAGATTTCTAAATGTAAAACTGTTGCTCCAACCCGGTGCCTGTTATGATTTTATGAGCTTGGCTCTGGACTCTAAGTTGTTTTAACAAGCTAGATAAAAGGTAATGCCCTGGCAGTGGCAAATAGCTTTGCTTTTATATTTGATTTGATTACATTAATGTTTAAGTTGAAATTTACAAGAAATATTTTATTACTGTGTAAAGGAAATATTGCTGGTAAAAATGACCTTATTTGTTTAAAGTGTTTTCAAACCACGTTATTGCACTTTTGTGTATATAGCAGTATATTTAAATTAAAAGTGCGCAATACGCTACTTTAGAATTCATTATTCAATTTCTCTCTTTCTCTCTCTCTCTCTCGATATAGATATAGAGCTAGAGATAGAGATATATATCTCTGATTGGAGGTAAGTGATGTAATAGTGATTTGCACCAGCAGAGGTCACCACAGTCACACTAACCTGTGTTTGAACTGTGCTGTGAAACAATGTTTCTGAATAACCAAGCCAAGTGTTGGTTGTGTGTTAATATCATTTAAGCTATTTCAAGATTGAACGTGAGGGCTAATTATGAAAAATCTTTTTTTTAATAAAACTACATATTGTTAGAAATTTGTCATGTCCCCATACACAGAGCTGGTAGTAAAGTATGAAACGTTATCATCTACTGACGCTGATCCCATAGGTTTGCTCTTTCAGTCTCACAGTCTGTCTTTTGTCAGTGCCAAACATCATTCACTGGTTTTAGATCAGTTTCATGTATTTGTTCCTGGGAGTACAGATGTTTTGACAGGACAAAGAAAAGTATTTTCTTTATTAAATTATGGCTCCCTGCTTGTTAGTGGAAGCAAAGAAAGAAAGATGAAGGACACAGTCAGACCAAATGCATCTAAAGGTGGACATTTGATTTCTGTTTTTCATCAGATGAAAAAAGAGATTTGAGATTTTTTTTTCGTCGGTGCTCGCTAATTCCGTGCCATGTTCACCTTCTACTGTGTTTTCTAATCTGCTGCTGGAGATTAAAGATTAACACATCACACTGTGCGAGGTTATTTATAGTTCTGATTAGACCAAAATGACGATAACATAATTGGCGTAGTTACCAACCTGCAGGCACTCTCAAGGTATGCTCGGTAACTCAGCCATTGCACCCTGCCAGCAGCCTGTGACTGCATCACTGTGTACGTTCTCCAGCCATGTCATACATGCCATGACTGTAGCTGTCCACGAGCATTCATCCTGCTTTGGGCCTGTTTCTCCTGCACTGTAGACAGCACAGAGTTGTACAAGGAACAGCAGGCTTCATGTCCCCCCCCCCCAATCCAGATACTTGTGTACTTTGCATATAGTCTGTATCCCAGTGAGAAATGGGAAATATATTAGCTATTGAGTAACTTTGTTGATAGTTTTTATAATATCTGCTTTTAGGGGCATCCCTGCTTCCATGATATAGCTGCTGTATGAAACTTCTGAGCTTCTGCTGGCTGCTAACATGCCTTCACTGGGGTCACTAGAAGAACAAACTAATAATCCAGCAGCTCCCCAGGTCACACTAACACACCCATATGGAAATCAATATCATATACTGTATGGAGACCCTTAGAAATACTTTCCATCGGGCGGCCCACAGAGAGAGAGGCCAGCTAAATTGAATTGATTTCTGACATCCTCAGTGAACCTGTGGGACCTTTCAAACCAGCAGCTCTTTACTGGCTCAAACACACCACACCTTCTGTCTGCCGCTGTGGCTCTGTCTGTTCTGCAGGCAGCTGCGAACACTGTGGATACTGTGTGACATCACTGCCGTGACATGATGCGCTTTGTTACATGAAACCCACTGCACTCTGGCTACACTGGCTGTCCAGCCTATTCTTAACACACAGACACACACACCTTTTGAGCATTTGATTTTACCACTAAAATGATCACAGGGGAAATGAAACTTGTAACGGGCCGATCTGCTTGTCACACTGGCATTTTGCATTATGATGAAGCCTCACATTCACTTTCACATGAACCTATAGGAATGGCTTTCGTCTGATCCCATGGGTTACGTTGACATGATTGTCAACTTTACAGATGCCGTGAGCTCACAGCAGCTAGAAGGCTGAGTGCAGTTACAGGTCACCCCCTCTGCTCTTCTTTGTCCGTGCGCTTTCTGGTGATCATCCTCACACCATTCTTCAGCTCCAGATGTACATGAACTGGTCTCTGCAGTCTCTTACAAGTCACATCTCGAAGTGCTATTTGTTTAGATAAAAGCTGCTGATTCGTGGTCACTTTAATAGGGTTTTGCATAAATGCAGTTAACATTTCGCTTCCACATTTCTTCATCACAGTTTTGCTCTGCTAAGGACAAAAAAGAATCTAAGAATCGTCACTCCCTTGATCCCTCCCGGGCCTCACCCCTCCCTTTCTCCTCCACTCATCGTCTCCTCAGACACAAGATTATTCAGAGATTTTGCCGTGTGTGTGTGTGTGTGTGTGTGTGTGTGTGTGTGTGTGTGTGTGTGTGTCAACAGCCACTGGTCTAAAGTCTCAGTGTAGCTGTCTACCAAACCTTCTGAAATATATGAAATAAAGACACACACACACACACACACACACACACACACACACAGTGATAAGTGATACAGTATCAGTATGCCCAGACCTCACCTGTCCTACACTCAGTCTCCTGGCAGCATTCAGGTCAGCCTGCTTGCTTTACTCTCCTCTTCCTTTTTCTGAGTCTCTCTCTTCCTCCGTTGGTTACAGACTGTAGATGAAGCGAGGGGAGAAACTGCAACCCGTAGAACCGGATGGAGGTGTGTCAGAGTCCTGTTGCTAATGATGATGAGCTGGTTGTCAGAGTCCGGGCTGCTGATGAGTGCTAACCACACTCTGTGCGATGTGTTAGTTAAAAAGCTATGAACATCTTGCAGAAGTGCTTGTGTGCGTGTGTAATTTCTCTGGCCTGTGTGTGTTTTCCAGCGGTGCCTGCTAACATCTCTGAGCTGAAGAACCTGGAGGTTCTAAACATGTTCAACAACCAGATTGATGAGCTGCCTACTCAGATCAGCAGCCTTCAGAAGCTGAAACACCTCAACCTCGGGTACGTCCCACTCTTCACTACTTTATATACACACACACACACACACACACACACACACACACACACACACACACACACACACACACACACACACACACACACACACACACTCCCTTTCTCAGTCTGCTGTAGGTAGTTACAGTGGGGGAAATAAGTATTTGACCCCTTGCTGATTTTGCAGGTTTGCCCACTTACAAAGAATGCAACAATCTACAATTTTAATCATATGTACATTCTAACAGTGAAAGACAGAATCCCAAAGAAAATTCCAGAAAAT
>NC_060150.1:19773620-19774827 GCF_021292245.1 Micropterus dolomieu | reverse complement strand
ACACACAGTGATAAGTGATACAGTATCAGTATGCCCAGACCTCACCTGTCCTACACTCAGTCTCCTGGCAGCATTCAGGTCAGCCTGCTTGCTTTACTCTCCTCTTCCTTTTTCTGAGTCTCTCTCTTCCTCCGTTGGTTACAGACTGTAGATGAAGCGAGGGGAGAAACTGCAACCCGTAGAACCGGATGGAGGTGTGTCAGAGTCCTGTTGCTAATGATGATGAGCTGGTTGTCAGAGTCCGGGCTGCTGATGAGTGCTAACCACACTCTGTGCGATGTGTTAGTTAAAAAGCTATGAACATCTTGCAGAAGTGCTTGTGTGCGTGTGTAATTTCTCTGGCCTGTGTGTGTTTTCCAGCGGTGCCTGCTAACATCTCTGAGCTGAAGAACCTGGAGGTTCTAAACATGTTCAACAACCAGATTGATGAGCTGCCTACTCAGATCAGCAGCCTTCAGAAGCTGAAACACCTCAACCTCGGGTACGTCCCACTCTTCACTACTTTATATACACACACACACACACACACACACACACACACACACACACACACACACACACACACACACACACTCTCACACTCTCACACACACACACACTCCCTTTCTCAGTCTGCTGTAGGTAGTTAAGTTGCCTCTTGTTTATTTACTGCTGCCCTGAGGCCAGGCTTGTCTACTGTCTGATCATCCTCCTGTTTCCTGCACGTACGCATGCGTTCGTTCTACCTCTGTCGCTTGATTCCCTTTCACATCTCTGCAGGAGATGTCTGCAAGTCCGATTTTTTTTCAGCCAGGGCTCATTAGGGTTCGAGCATGAAACATGTGAGGTTTTCGTCGATGGGTGTGTCCGTGGCGTGGCGTCAAAGATCAACTCTTCGCCATGACACAGGAAGTTGTTGTAACTTCAGTTTACATGCTCACATCTGAACAAAACTTTACGTGCTTGATAACTGTCCTGCCCTGAACATATCTACACGCCAATATTATTTTATATTCATAGCGCCAAGTGCTATGTAGCGCCACAAAGGGGACACAGGAAGTGAGGTTTAACACCTTCATGCAGCGTCCGAAGCGCGTAGCAAATTCACAGCCGCACCGGCAGAGCTCCAGAATATACAATGCGGCCACCACACACCCCGATGCGCTACATGTACGAGGGCCCGCCCAGCGCTGCTTGCAGCTTTATTATGCCCGAGCACGAATCGTGC
>NC_060150.1:19770955-19773600 GCF_021292245.1 Micropterus dolomieu | reverse complement strand
CATCTTCATTAAATAGTACCCGCAAAACACCAGTGTCAACATCTACAGTGAAGAGGCGGCTGCGGGATTCTGGGCTTCAGGGCAGAGTGGCAAAGAAAAAGCCATATCTGAGACTGGCCAATAAAAGAAAAAGATTAAGATGGGCAAAAGAACACAGACATTGGACAGAGGAAGACTGGAAAAAAGTGTTGTGGACAGATGAATCCAAGTTTGAGGTGTTTGGATCACAAAGAAGAACGTTTGTGAGACGCAGAACAAATGAAAAGATGCTGGAAGAATGCCTGACGCCATCTGTTAAGCATGGTGGAGGTAATATGATGGTCTGGGGTTGCTTTGGTGCTGGTAAGGTGGGAGATTTGTACAGGGTAAAAGGGATTCTGAATAAGGAAGGCTATCACTCCATTTTGCAACGCCATGCCATACCCAGTGGACAGCGCTTGATTGGAGCCAATTTCATCCTACAACAGGACAATGACCCTAAACACACCTCCAAATTGTGCAAGAACTATTTAGAGCAGAAGCAGGCAGCTGGTATTCTATCGGTAATGGAGTGGCCAGCGCAGTCACCAGATCTGAACCCCATTGAGCTGTTGTGGGAGCAGCTTGACCGTATGGTACGCAAGAAGTGCCCATCCAACCAATCCAACTTGTGGGAGCTGTGGCGTGGCGTCAAAGATCAACTCTTCGCCATGACACAGGAAGTTGTTGTAACTTCAGAGTACATGCTCACATCTGAACCAAACTTTACGTGCTTGATAACTGTCCCACCCCGAAGACCCAACAGGAAGTGAGGTTTAACACCTTCATGCAGCGTCCGAAGCGCGTAGCAAATTCACAGCCGCACCGGCAGAGCTCCAGAATATACAATGCGGCCACCACACACCCCGATGCGCTACATGTACGAGGGCCCGCCCAGCGCTGCTTGCAGCTTTATTATGCCCGAGCACGAATCGTGCGAGGTCCCTATTGAATTTGCTAAGATTATATATATATATATATATATATATTTATTATTATTATTTTTTTTTTTTCTGCAAAGTAAGCTCCATTTTGGGGACCTGAGCATACTCGAAAACTCACCAAACTTTGCACACCTGTCAGAACTGGTGAAAAATTTTGTATTTTATGGGTTTCGCGCATGGGCGTGGCAAAATGACTCGCTAGCGCCACCTAGAAAATTGGAAAAGATTATCCCCTCGTTCACGTTCAACCTACATGTACGAAATTTTCTGGGGACATGTATCATATCAAGACGCACAAAAAAGCCTCAAGAACCCATACCCTAAAGTTGAAAAGAAAAGTTGTGGTATTTGCAAGTTTTCGTCAATAGGGACCTCGCACGATTGTGGCGTCGATGATTCGCCATGAAACAGGAAGTTGTTGTAACTTCAGTGTACATGCTCACATCTGCACCAAAGTTTACATGTAGGATGAGAGTCCCGCCCTGAACACATGTACATGCCGACATTCACCCACAGTCATAGCGCCACCTGCTGGCAACAGGAAGTGACCTTTAACGAAGCAGCCCCCGCCGCACGTTTCACCTACGTGCACGAATTTTCTGTGGTACGTGTATCTTGTCCAGACACACAAAAAAGCCTCTTGGAGCCATAGCCTAAACCCAACAGGAAGTCGGCCATTTTGAATTTTACGTCAAATTTTGGATGATTTACACACTTCGTACTTTAACGAACTCCTCCTAGGGATTTAGACCGACCGACCTCAAATTTGTGCTGTGCCTTCTAAAGGCATTGAAGATGAGAAGTTGTGTTATTTGCGAGTTTTCGTCAATGGGCGTGTCCGTGTCGTGGCGTCAAAGATCAACTCTTCGCCATGACACAGGAAGTTGTCGTAACTTCAGTGTACATGCTCACATCTGGACCAAACTTTACGTGCTTGATAACTCTCCCACCCCGCTATGGAGGACCGATCCTGACACAGTCAGAAATAAATACAGAAATAAATAAATGCTCAATAAATAAATAAGCATCCAATTAAATACACAAAAAAATAAAGTAAATAAATAAATGTAGGTCGTAATTAAATTATACAAGGAGACATAAATGTATATATTTTAATTAGTGCCTTTACTTATTCACCTTTGTAATAATTACCTTATTTATTTATTCTCCGTTATAATCTTCAACTTTATTTATTACTAATTTTTTAAATGTATTTATTTATGTATGTGTTTTAATATTTTTGTCTGTTTTATTCCTCCTTTGTATTTTTTTACCTTATTTATTTTCACCCATGGTATTTATTTCTGCCTGTCCTTTTTAAATTTCTGTATGCATTTCTGCCTCATTATGCAAATGAGGAGGGGCTGTGTCTCAAGGGGTCATCTTCTCTGCTATTGGTGGACCAGTCAGACAGGAGAGCTAGGCCTACTCTGCCTGCAGACATCAACGATCTTGCTCCTCACACAGTCAGATGGCTTCCTTCAGTGCGCTGAGGTGTTTAACAACTCTGAAGACACTACCAGCCATGTCTTCCTTCTCTTTTCACGTAGACGCTCCGACAGACAGTGCTTTCAGTTTGCTGCATGCATGGACACAGAACTGCGGTATAGGGAGAAGCACACGGTCAGCTAGCTGCAGCTAAATCTGGAGTGCACTCGTATTCAATTCTGTATGGTAAATTCA
>NC_060150.1:19760246-19770855 GCF_021292245.1 Micropterus dolomieu | reverse complement strand
GTATTTATTTCTGCCTGTCCTTTTTAAATTTCTGTATGCATTTCTGCCTCATTATGCAAATGAGGAGGGGCTGTGTCTCAAGGGGTCATCTTCTCTGCTATTGGTGGACCAGTCAGACAGGAGAGCTCTCCTACTCTGCCTGCAGACATCAACGATCTTGCTCCTCACACAGTCAGATGGCTTCCTTCAGTGCGCTGAGGTGTTTAACAACTCTGAAGACACTACCAGCCATGTCTTCCTTCTCTTTTCACGTAGACGCTCCGACAGACAGTGCTTTCAGTTTGCTGCATGCATGGACACAGAACTGCGGTATAGGGAGAAGCACACGGTCAGCTGGCTGCAGCTAAATCTGGAGTGCACTCGTATTCAATTCTGTATGGTAAATTCAGTTTTAACGGAGCATAGCGAGCTGACAGGCAGAGTTAGAGACTTTTTCTGTCCGCTTCTCTCTTTACAAAGACGCATGTTGCAGTCAGAGTCTTCTCTGAAGAGGGCAATGAAGTCTCAGTAGTACACGATGCGAGCACCACATACAACACAATTTATCAAATTACACAATTTTTAATTTATTAAAAGTATGCACAAGTATTCGTCAATGGGCTTGTCTGTGGCGTCAAAAATCACAATAAAATTCGCACCGGCAGAGCTCCAGAATATGCAATGCGGCCACCTCACACTGCGATCCGCTACACGTGTGAGGGCCCCCCCAACGCTGCTTGCAGCTTTAATTAGGGCCCGAGCACGAACCGTGAGAGGTCCCTATTGAAACTGAAGGGATTTTATTTTTTTATTTTTTTAAACAGACTCGGAATCGTTGCATAGCAAATACGACAACATGCACAGTACAAGCGTATCAGTGTTATGTGCACAGTACAAAATGTTTTTATAAAAATACCAAAACTAAAACTCTGGCAGTAGCATCATGTTTCTGTTTTGCATGAAGGCTTTTTTAAAGTCCTCCGCTTTCCACTTTCCACACTAATGCGCTACTCGGGAGTTTCAAACCAAAACAGGGTCAGCAGCGTTTTCAAACTTCTTTGTTTTAGGTGTTTGGATTCGCCAATTTAGTCTGGACAGGAGGTCAGAAACGTAGCAGAAGGTCTGCATTTTAAAACGAAATATAATAGTGTCAGTATTAATAGTTGAGCATTGTTGGTGGCGCTGGTAGTCATGGTTGACGCCTATGATAGGGCCAGCTCCTATTGGTTAGGCGGGGGCTAGGCCTGGAGTTGGGTCGCTGGAGTTTTTGGCCCATGTAGGGCTCTCCACAGTAAAATTCAAATGGCCCCCTCGAGGCTGATTTTGCAGCCTTGTGCACTCAAACATTCCAATCAGTGTACATATACTGACACCAGAGTTGACATTAATTTTTTTCATTCAGGTATCAGTACTGATCCGACCTCAAAATGACAGGAAGAGTGTGAATGTGTGCATATGTGTAACACATTGGTGGGGGAGGTTCAGTTCTTCACCTGTAGGCTATAGAAGCTTTTATGTGTGTTTTTAAAATGAGAGCAGGCTCCCACAGGCAGCGAGCCGGCCACAGGAGGATTAGGAGGGGGGCCGTGGTGTGTATTGATCCACAGACAAACATCATCTGGATAGTGTAAGCCTCATACTGCTATTCAGGCTGTGCATTCACTTTCGTCGTCTGTTGACTTTTCTCTTGGCTCAGTGTGTGTGTGTGTGTGTGTGTATTTATCGGTGGACGTGACTATGTTTGAACCTTGTAAGTGCTTAATCTCATTTGTCAAACACACATAATAGAATTGAAATAGAATAGTGGTCCCTGTGACCTGTCAGTAGCTAGTACACACAGGCATAACGTGCATAAAGTCAGCTGTGTCTTCATCATCACATCCTCCCTGCTAATCTGTCTGCCCAGGACTGTGAGCTGCTTCCTGCTTATTTGGTTGCTAACTTTAGAGAGTGAGAGTTGCGTCAGCGGAGGTTCAAAATGCTTGTTCATTGCATGATTCATGGAGACCGCACATAGTTCCCGGAAGTTCTAGGCTGGCAATTTGAAAATGAGAGAAAGAAACGACAGAACGTCGATTTTTGGTAATTTATACAATAAACGCATTGATTTGTTACATCACTATATTTAAAAAAAATTACATATATGTTTGATGGTAATAGTTACAATCAACTACCTTGTTGACATTTTTTTGACTAACCTTACCTCGGAAAGTGTGTTCCTCTTGAAAACACAAAAGGCGCTTTTCGACCAAAAGTACCCGGCACTTTTAAGTCCCCAGATCTCTTTTCAGGGAACTAAAATGTTCCTTCAGCCCACTGTCGTGTGCGTTTCCACCGTGGTCTAAAGGGCTGCGACGATTAGGCAAATTAACCAGCTGACGTAGGCTATAGGCCTGGTTGTACACAGCGATGCACAGGCATCATTAACTGTAACTACTATCCATGAGCAACATTTATAAATGAACATCAAATTTGACTGGAATATAATGAAAAACTATAGGCTTAGCTTGACCATTAAAGCAGCTTTTTTGTATAATGTATATTTGTAGTATAATGAGGAGACATGCGATAAAGTTCGTTATGCATTTAATAACAAACTAGATAAAGCCATAAAGTTCTTAAAATAACTCCAGCACAGAGAAAGCAGCACGAAAATAAAATCGCGACAGTTTGGAAGGTTATTACAACATTTCCAGCCAACAAGAGCTGCAGATCAGCTGCCAGCACATGTCTGTGTCCGCCTGTGTCGGAGGAACGGGATGTTTAACAAGCTTTACCTACTGTAATCAACTGGTCCGCTTGTTTTGGAGAGGAGACAGACTTGGTCTCCTTGTAGAAACTTCCTGACTGATGAAAACTCAAAACAACAACTTCTGACCCAGTATTTGGCATAACTCTATCAGCTGCTCGCTGTAAACACACTGCTGAACGCTAGCTGCTGTTTCCCAGCTATAAATTTAATGCCGACATACGATCTCAGGCGGACATCCGTGAGACATGTGTAGATAACAAACTGGATAAAACCACCAAGTTCTTAAAATAACTCCAGCACAGATAAAACGACGCAAAAGTAAAATTGCAACAGTTTACTGACTGATGAAAACTTAAAAACAACAGCTCTGGACCCAGTAGTAACTCCATCAGCTGTTCGCTGTAAACACACCCAGGCAGGCTGCTATTTACATTTAATGTCGAGGACTGATCTCAGGCGGACAGTGGTGAGATATGTGTGCTATTTGACTGCTGGTTGTGATTTATTGGTTTTCAAACAACTGTGGAAAAGAGAGGAGCAGTAGCAGACAAACACCCGACATTCTCCAGTTAAAGCCAATAGCCTCTACTTGCCCATTCAGAAATTCACTGCAAGGCAAGCCCCGCCCCCCCCAAAGTACCCGGTACTTTTGGAAAGTACTACCCCCCGAGCGGGGTCTTTTTAGGGGTTAAAATGAAGACCCCAGAACTACATTTAGACCCTGGTCCCTCTGGTGGGAACGCAGTGAGTTCCTCCAAAGGTTTCTTGTTCCGGGGTCGAAACGCAGCTAAAGTTTCGAAATTTAGATCAGATTTAACTTTCTAACATTCCTTTTAGTAATCTCATGGTATCAGGGGTTATTGATCTTAATGACTAGATTCGACTGTCAATCTCACAGTCGTAGCTTCGTACTGGGGGTGCTCAACGTCTGATTTTACATAGAACTACCAGTCTTCTCCCAATAAGTTAATATACAGCCTATTACAATACATATTTCAATGTTTAATGCTGTAAATAAACATGTAAAAAGAAAAAAACTTTGAATAAATGTTTTTTAAAGTGCGTAAATAAATCCAAAATTGTAACCCTAACCCTGGGTCATTAGTGCGCATGTGTAGGTGTAGCGTGTATGTGTGTAGCTAACTCTGCACAAGACCAGTGAATGGCAGGCGAGAGAGAGAGAGAGAGAGAGAGAGAGAAAATGGTCAACAATAAGCCTCAGTTTAGCATCGCATTCTTCGCGCACAAAAACACACGATTCGACTATAGGCAGGACTTGACGATTCTGATTCGACTATGTAAATCCTTAGTCGGAGACAGACCTAGTAATCTTTAGGACTTTCAGATATAACAGAAGACAGACAGGTGACTATCAGTGATTGTCATGTTGTGCTGCTCTTTCTTGGCATGCAATGTCTCCACCAAGTGGTTTAGTCCACTGGGAGTTTTGAGTTGAGTGTTGACCCTTTGGGTTTCTGTAGCTAGCAAGCCAGTGACCAGGCAGCTCCTTTGTTTAGCACAGAGCACAAGAAGCACATGCATGTAAGTATTTATGCCATTTGTTGAGCATGCAAATTAAAATGTGTGTAGCTGCTAGAAATTTCTGTTAGCATCGCAACAAATGGAGAAAATGGAGATCCCCATGTATGTTAGCATTGAGCTAACGGCGCTAATTATTAGACACATGGTTGTAGCAGTTATGCTAGCTATGTTAAATTTATTTCACCATCATGTTGCGCTGTAAATGAGACTCATTATGTTTAACCTGCAGTGTGTGATTTAATGTGTTTTTCTTGTGTGTTTTAGTTTTACAGTACCTTCAAGTGTGAGGCTACTAATAAACAACCTGAAAGAGAAATCTTTCTTTCATTTGGATAACTGTTTACCTATCTACCAAATGTTCAGGGAGGGCAGAATAGTAAAAAGGTATCCTTCTCATCATGCTCTGCTGGGGAAAGCGAGACAGACTGCTCTGTAGTTGCAAGTGTTTCTGGCATCAGAGAAGACTCCGCAACCATGGCAACTCAGGAAGAGTTACTGGAGACAATGAAAGGCACAGTCAAAACTAGATCAGAATGTTTTGGTTCTCTACACTCCAGTCAGTTTACATTATCATCTGCTGCAGCAGCAAGGGCACAAGTGAAGGCTGAAGCAGCACGAGTCAAACTCTCCTTTGCACAGGAAGCAAACATCTTGAAACAACAAGCTGAACAGCTTAAAAAGCAAGTTGACCTAGATGCCGACCTGCATGTACTTAAATCCCAGAAGCAGCTGCGGCTGCATTAGCTGAGGCTCAAGCTTGGGAAGCATCCGTGCAAGAAAGTGGAGACGCACAACAGCCCCACCTGGATAACGTGCCAACCATTGACAAAGCTCAACGAACACAGGAGTATGTGCAGCAACAGGCAGAATTAGACTGGGATCTGCAGCAACCTCAGATAGGTTGTCCTGTGCCCATATCTTTAGTAGTGTCACAGCCAGCCACCACCAGTGGTGCAGCAGCAAAAAGCTACTAAGACCCTAGTGGTTGCTAGTTCAGGGGTTTAAAGCCTTGCAATATATTTCTGCTAAGCATGGGACAGGAATGGTCACACCACAGCGCAGCCGCCATTTTAGCCCAAAGAGAGAGCCTTACAGCTGGACTGGTCCTTTTGGTGGGAAGGCAATACGTGATGATCAGTGTGACCATCCTCAGCTCAATGTGTCAACACCCAGACTAGTGGATGTTCATCAGATCTCAAAACTCTCACACAACCTTCAAGAGAGATGGATTATGGTTGCCTCAAGTTTCAAGAAAGACAACGGTGTGTCATATCAGCTTAATGTCAGCTTAATGACAAAAATGAAGAAGCCAAGACTTACAACAATCCTAGCTTTGCCTGTGTCACAAGTGCTAATAACAGCAGTCCAGAAAAGCAGAAGTACCAGCCTCCAGTCTCTGAAGATGGATATTTCACAAGCAGAAAGAGCTAGGCAGATTACTTCCATAGACAGGAGCGTCGTGGACCCTGATAAACAGTGTCCACTGCATTGTAAGCCACATCCTTTGAGAAAATGTCCTTGGAAGAAAGACTTCCAGACTCTTCTGAAAGACAAACACATCTGTTTTAGATGTTGTTCTTCCATTTACCACTTGGCCAAAGACTGTAATAAGACCGTACAGTGCAGAACCTCTTCCACAAAGACCAGAGAGCTCTGCTACTACTGAAGAAAATTGCGGGGAGCAAAGGGAGCAAAATGCCACAGCTGTAATGTCAAAGTGTACTGAGATATGTGGAAACCCGGCATGGTCCAAATCATGCTCTAAAATATGTTTAGTGAGAGCGTATCCTGTTGGCCAGACTGAAAAAGCAGTCAAGATGTATGCTCTTCATGAACAAAGAAAACACTCACTAGTGAAGACAGATTTTTTCAATCTTTTCTACATTGATGGACACTTTGAACCATGCACCTTGAAGGTGGCTCAAGGGTCTACATTCATAACACCTCATGACAATTTCAAGTCTTCTCATCCACACCACAGGAATTTCATTAACACTGAGGAAAATCATGCAAACTATTGAACCCGACTAATGGCTGCTGCAGCACTCAAAAGCACCAAATGGTTTTCTGGGCTGTCATTTTTGAGAAAACCTCAGCAAGAGTACACTACTCAGGCTGACAACTTTGACCTAGTACATCCTAATATAGATAAGAGATTCACCGTTAGGTGACAACCTTCAATACAAAAGTGACAGAAAGTCTGCTTGGATCTCACAGGTTTGAGAAGTTCTCCACTTGGATGTCACTGACTCGAGCAGTCAGAAACAAACCAAGAAAGCAAAACGTGTCACATAAACTCCAGATAGCTGTTGCATATATGCAAGTGCACAAGCGACGACAATAATCATCAAAGCTGCACAGCAAGATGTCTCTCAAAGGGCAATCCAAACCCAAGACTAAGCCCTCTGCGGAAGTTGACTCTGTTTCTGGATAGAAACGGATTGTTGAGAGTTGGTGGCCGCACATCCTCCACAGACATGACTTATGATGAAAAACACCCTCTGGTCATTCCCAAGACCCATGTCGCTACATTGTTAGTCAGATATTATGACGAACGAGTTGCGCATCAAGGACAACACTACAGAAGGAGCCGTTAGATCTGCTGGACTGTGGCTAACAGGAGGAAAGATGCTTGTTTCTAGTATGATCAATAAATGCGCAGTAAATGTATAATGTTCGAAAAATGGAGAAACAGAATATGTCAGACTTGTCAACAGAAAGACTCTTTGGAGCCACCATTCACACACATGAGATTGGACGTTTTCGGCCAATATAGAGCAAGCGGTGGGCCAATATATGCACCTGAAGATAATCTTCAGGCTCAACTGAATCCCCCTATGATTCTTGTGCTGTGAGAGGGAGAACAAGAGAGAGAGAGGGTTAGACAAACCTACACATCTGTAAAGATTCTTAGTCATCCAGATCATGGTTATCCAAGAAAAGTTGAATCGAGAGCAACTGGACTTGGTTGTAGATGATGTTTCACCTCTCATCAAAGAGGCTTCTTAAGTCCTGAACTGTCTTGCCAAGTCTACAACCACATCCAGCTCCTGTCAATTCAAACTTTCTTGCTGTACAGCTTGTACAGCTGTATAGGATTGGATGAGAAAGTTATGGATTAAGTTTTGGAGCTTCATTAACCGCTTTTGCTGCTGATGTTGGCATCAGTTACTAGATAGTTTGTTAGTTAGTGAATGTTTTTATTTTTTCAAACTGCTCTCACACACAGGAACTTTGATGATGTGATATGAATTTGTACAAAGAAATTATGCAATTAGTGTATACATATCGAGTAAGTATTGAGTGTTCATGTTGCATTCAGCCTCTATGAAATATTATTGTTGGTAGATAAACCTAAATTGTGTGAAAATGAAACTCAAGTCACTCTGCAGGCACATTTTGAGGCAGACCAGTTTGTCAGACCTGAAAAGGGCAAGAGTAGGCTGAAAGGAGATGCTATTCCCACACCTATGTGCATCGTCCTGTGGTCAAAAAAATATAATATGCTAGTCCTAGCTGCTGATCACAGCTATACTTTTAAAAGTGAGGCAGGTATAAGTATTAACTCAGTAGTATTAGTATAACAGTGTTATTTCTTATTTTAATGGTAAAATATTATTTTGAATAAATAACATTAACTTGTCTTCTACTTACATGGATGGAATAGATATAGAGACTAAGAGAAGGGAAAGTGAGAGTGAAGAAAGGGATGCAGACACTGAGAGAAGGGAAAGAGAAAAATGATTAATATAAATAATATAACATTTTAAGTGTGATTCCTTATATATGGTATATTATAATAGGCATTTACAATCATGTTTCACCATGGTCCACTCAGCACTCCTGACCTTCAGCATAACTGCTCCTCCACCACGCAGAACCTACTGCTCTAATAGAATACATCTTTACTATGAAGATTGCTTTTATAATATGTTACTATACTACTTTTAGTGTTAGGAGTGAATCCCAATTTAATTCTCAAAATTCATACCTATTTAATCTTTACTTTTAACCTTGACTGTTTCAATCTCTCTTTGGTCCATTGTACTCCAAAATGTCATCATACAAGCCCCACTGATATATTTAATTAAAATAAAATACCACCCCACCCCTCAAAAAATAAGTTTTGAAGTATGTTATTCTAATTCCACAAGTTTGGATGAAATGGCATTATAGGAACATATTTTAAAATAAATTAGTAAGCTGCCTCTGTTTATATTGTGTGTTGCTGTCGACCTTCCATTGGCAGTGTCATTTGTTTGTTAATTTGATAACTGTTAATGTCCCTAAATCTTCTAATTTAGTGGGGGAAATCCACGAACATGCTTTAATGCACGTTAACTTGAATCACTTGTGCAGAGAATATATAGTCACACTGTTTACACGTCTTACCTTTTAAACGCGCGTCCAAATTGCATTTTCTGTTGCAGCTCTGCTGCACCACTAGCATTTGCTGCTAACGGTGATGTCACTTAAACATTAGCTCAGAGGTTTTCAAAGTTTGGAGCCTCCCTATGGGGGCTCCAAACAGTTTCAGGGAGGCTCAGTAAATGGAAGTGAAACAAATGACATTAGTTATTGCATTAGTTATCAAAAGGAGATAACCGAATAGCCTAAATGTGTGAGAGTTCAGAGATACAGTAGTTTTTAGGAACTGTTTTCTCCCCATCAGAGTCAGAAACCAATAAATGCCTTATGACAGGCCTTTTTAAAACTATTTGGTGTAGTCAGAAATTATGTCAAACAGCAATATTAGGCTATTTTGGCTCAAATGTTGATTGTCTATGGGATCAAATAATATAAACATGATCCCATAGGCATCCAGGAAATGAGCGAAACTTACCAAGTGTTGGGCCTCACATCCATTACAACAAAAATGGGCCTTCAGGTCACTGAGGACCCTGTCTGTGAGTCTGTAAGACAAAGAATAAGCTAAAGACAAAGCTCGGCCCGCAGGTCACTGAACAGCCTGGCCATGTGGCTTGACTACACAAAGGGGGTCAGAGAACAATGGAAAGCTCAAATGGCCCTAGTCAGTTAATTCACAACTACCTGTGAACTCTAAACTTTAAAACCAAACCAAAGGTTTGTATTGGCTGAAGCTTTCAGGGGGCGGAGTAATCCCAGGAGGTACAGCCATTTTGTCAACGGAGGTATAAAACCGAACACCTCTGAACCCTCATCACCATTCCCAGTCTGTCATAGGTCTGTAAGGAGGTAAACTAACCCTGCCTTTCTGCAACTGCACCAGCAGCCACAGAAGGTATTTCCTTTCAGTGCTGAACTTTCTTTATTCCTGAATACAGACTTCACTCGCTGGACGAGCAACTCTGTTTTCTTCTTTCTTTTTACCTCTATTATTTTTATAATTTTTATAATTTTGGATGAACTCCGTGCTTGAGTGAGAAAAGATCAACTCTGTGTTATACCTTCTCAACCAACGTTGACTTTACTGATTACTGTTGCTGCCGCCAAAGAATCAGCTGTGCCGTTGAACCTACCGGCATCGTCAGAACCAAGCCGAGAGAAACTCGGATTTCCCAAAAGGACTGACGCATCTACTCGCTATCAAAGTGACACGTAAGAGGCTTTAGTATGTCTGGGCAGCAGATAGTTCTAAAACCTTGTTATTGTAACTTACTTATACAAGCTTCATGTGGGGAATTTCTTTTAGGAAACTCCAAGGGATATTGAAAGACCGCCACGTCTTGTTTATTGCTGTGTGTTTTCCGTGCTACACACGTTGTTTGTGTCCGGTACCACTCGCTGGGCCGTGACCACTTTGTTCTTATTACTGTCCAACGAGGGTTAAAATGAAGGGCAACTGGACTTGGTTGAAGATACTGGAAGACGTTTCGTCCCTCATCCAAAGGACTTCTTCAGTTCTGACTGACTGGCGGGGAAACTCAGCTATTTAACCTCAGTGGGGTCGTTATCCCGGGTCATCGATACCGCTGGGAGTATGAAAGGACAGCCAGGAAAATTGCAGACTACAGGAACCACCTACGATTCAACCTGAGATGCCGACAACACAAACTTATTCCCAACAGCCTACACTTAGGCTCCACGGTAAAAGGACACAGAGCCGGAATAATCCTGGAGAAAGCACAACACCAGCTACTGAACGAGAGAGTGAGGCAAATACACTTCACAATTGAAGCCCTAAACAAAGAAATGGACAACATACACCACAAACTAGAAACATACCTGCCCAGTACAGCACTGGGAAAGGTCATGGACTTCATCAAGAAAGCACAGCTATCTCAGCACAACAAGAGCAAAGAAAGACAGACCCGGAAATTCCAAAACCTACAGTCCAGAGCGAGCTGCACTAAC
>NC_060150.1:19749085-19760146 GCF_021292245.1 Micropterus dolomieu | reverse complement strand
ATCTGAAGGACAGAGGACACTCGTTTGAGGACCACCAGGTGCACATTTTAGACAGAGAAGATGGATGGTTTGAAAGAGGTGTCAAGGAAGCCATCTACACCAGGGTTGAGAAGCCGTCATTGAACAGGGGAGGGGGTCTACGCCACCACTTATCCCCCACTTACAATGCTGTCCTTTCATCACTTCCCAGGAAACTCAACAAACGTAACCTATTGGCCTCAGGTGAAGATACCAACGATGGTCGTTCAGTCTTGGCCACAGGTAGTCTCAACGACTGTAACGACTGTCGTCACAGCAACAAGGAACACTAACGAACCAGCGGTATCGATGACCCGGGATAACGACCCCACTGAGGTTAAATAGCTGAGTTTCCCCGCCAGTCAGTCAGAACTGAAGAAGTCCTTTGGATGAGGGACGAAACGTCTTCCAGTATCTTCAACCAAGTCCAGTTGCCCTTCATTTTAACCCTCGTTGGATAACTATGACCTGGATGACTGAGAATCTTCATAGACTTCTTATTACTGTGTGAAAACGTACCAGTATTTTTATCAAGCCAGGGAACACGGTTGCTGAATGCAAGTTCGCTACCGTCCCTCTCATTGATAAAGTTGTAGCTGAGTGTTTGCAACAGTAATTAGGATTTTTGGTGTTTGTTTTTGTTTTCTGAGAACAGATACAATTGCACATTCTATCTAATCCAAAGCCAGCAACCCCTGCTGAATGAATCATTCACTGCTGGTGGCTGTAAGATAGTCTGTGGTATATTATATGTATATAGCTTTGCTCTGTGCCTTTCTCTCCTCCTTCTGCTTACTAACCCCACATCCACACACCACGTGATCTCTGAAGCTAACCAGACCTGTGACCCACAGCAGGCTAGCATCAGAGTGCGTCCCCATTTTTTTTAGTTCAGGGGAGAGTGATTTTCCGCCATCTTGATCTTGAAATAACATGGTTTGAACCGCCATCTTGATTCCAAAATCACCCTGCCTCTAGCACAACCAGATCTGGTACCACCCATGTGGTCGGATCCACCCCCCTCTCTTAGTCTCTCTAGGCGGTGGGCCAATGGCAGTTTTCACGTATTTAGATGATCCCCATCGAGGGAGGACCCATTTTTTTGCTGACAACTTCTACAGTTTTCAGCAAATTAAACTAAATTTGTTTCCACTTGTGCTTCTGGCATTTTTTCTGTTTATCAGTAACTTTATCCAACTTACTTTTTCCGGCAATAAGAGCCGACCGCTATGTCTGGGGTCCAATTTACATGACGTATATGTAGTTATTATCCAATGGCGTGCTCGGAAAAGTGCCAGACTGCTGAAAACCTGGAAATAAATAACGCGCCGATACGAGTGAGACAGCAGGTTAAATACGTTAAGTTATTATTAAGTCAATAAGTAAACTCGCGCTAACTACTTTGGGTTTGATCTCCACGCCCGCTGCGAGACCTGCCTCGGTCCTCAGCACGCTGGCCTAGCTCTGACTCCCCGGGCCTCATGTCCCTACTGCGCACAGCTGCCCGTGGAGGAGAAGTGACGGCGGCTTGATGCCTTCGCGGCCCTACAGGAGGAGGAGGCTGACGATGCTAGCTGGGCTAAGCCAGTTAGCTTCACGGCCGAGCCTGGGAAGCTGAAGGCGCCGGTGGCGAAGGTATGTCCACTTCACTAAGGTTGAGGCCCTCACTGACCATGGTTTTCCCTCCGTCCCACCTCTGGAGCCCAGCCTGGCAGCCATCCTGCTGCCTAACGCCACTTTCTTTGGCAGGAGGAAGCCGACTCCGTCCTCCGCCTGCGACCAGGTGACTGCTCGAGTCACCGACCGCGCCCACCAGTGTGCCACCCAGGCAGCAGCTGCCATCAACAACTTATCGCTGCTGGCCTCATCCATGTCGTCTGTCACTGCCCAGCCCGACGCCTTTTCCCCCGAGGTTGCTAGCGAGTTTGGGAAAAGACACAGCGGCGCCGGCCGCCTTGGCTCGGATCATGGCGTGGATGATAATGCTGCAACGGAACATGTGGCTGCACATGTCCCATCTGCCGGAGCAGATCAAGAAGGAGTTGCTGGACGGCCCCATAAGCCCCGATGGGCTGTTTGGGCTGCTTCTCCAGGAAGCAATCACACACCTGCAGCAAGCTTCGGACGAGGCAGACAAGGTGAAGCGGCACACATCTTGGACCAGAGCGCCACCTCAACACCCACGGCGCTCACAGGGCTCCTGGCGTGATCGCCGCGACTCCCGCCCCAGGCCGAGGCGCCCCGCAGCCACTGCTGCGGCTGCGCCCCCGCCGGCTCCAGCCCAGGCCCCCCGGGATCCACCGGTGGCCGCCGCTCCCTCTGCACAGTGCCATCCCGCCGTCAAGAACAGGCTAGCGGCTTGCTCCGGCTCCAACCCCGGGGATGTGTTTTCTTCCCGGAACAGCTGGACACAACGGTTCTTTTCAGAGCCAACCAAATGTCAATAAAGAGCATGTTCCTAACATTCAGCCTGCCCCTCTCTCCCCTGAGCCTCCTGCAGCTGATGAAACACACGTCTCCCACACACAAGCAAGCTCCGCTGCGCATGCACACGCTGTGTCAGTTGTTGAGCCGCTGTTTTCCCTTTCTCGTATTATCATGAGTGGAAAAACATTCACATCAGATAAACATAACCACCCCCACACTCCCTGCGGCCTCCCCACCTCTCACCCTTCAGTGTGTTAGTGGAGGTTTTTCAACGTGGCATGAGTCTGACACTGAGAATGAGCGGCCGGAGTGTTTCACACTCTGAAATGTCCACAGAGGCTCCTGAGATTTTTGCTCGCCCACTTTCAGAACGTTGCTGTGCGTGGCAAAATCTGCCCATGAACGAGATGGATGGTGACACTAATAAAGAAAGGTTACACTCTCCAATTCGCCAGCCTCCCTCCTCCTTTCAGCAGGGTGCTGGAGACTGTCATGTCATCACAGTCAGAGACAACTGCTCTGATGGCGGAAATAACATGGCTCATGAACAAAGGAGCTATTTCCAAAGTCCCACTGGGCGAGGAGAACGAGGGTTTTTAATCCCGTTACTTCCTGGTGCCCAAGAAAACGGGCGGAATGAGACCGATCCTAGATCTCTCCCTCCTCAACAAATGCATAATGAGGAGGCCGTTCCACATGCTCTCAGTCAAGCACGTATTGGAATGTGTACGTCCCGGGGATTGGTTCACGTCCATCGACCTAAAGGACGCCTATTTCCATGTCCCCATCATCCCCAGACACTGGAAATCCCTGCTTTTCTCTTTCAGAGGGGCCCGGTTTCAATACAACCGCCTGCCTTTCGGCTATTCTCTGGCCCCGTGCACGTTCTCCAAATGTGTGGAGACAGCGCTCGAGCCGCTGCGCAGGTCGGGCGTCAGAGTGTTGTTTTACCTGGACGACCTGATTGTCATTGCATCGTCCAGGGAGAGCTGCGCGCTACACACGATGAAGCTCGTGAAACATCTCACCTGCCTGGGTTTTGCCATAAACTGGCAGAAGAGCCCTCCTCTCCCCTCCCAGTCAATAATCTATCTGGGAGTGCCAGACTCAGTCCACATGAGAGCCAAATTATCTCCAGCCAGGCTGGAAGCTCTCAGCTCTCTGCTTTCACGCATCGCTCCTCACAAAGTGGTAACGGCCTTGTCTATGATGCGCCTACTGGGCATGATGTCTGCCAGTCACGTGGTGGTCCCTCTGGGTCTCCTCCACGTGAGGAAAATACAGAGATGGTTCGGCCGTCTCCGCCTCGATCCTGTAAAGCACAAAAGACGCCTGCTGTCCGTCCCTCCCTCAGTATAGTCAGACCTGATGTACTGGAAATCCCCTCACGTGCTTTCAGCGGGGGCCCCCCTCGGGAAAGTGACATTACAGTTTACACAGACGCGTCTCTCAGTGGTTGGGGCGGGATGTGGCATTCTCACGTGGTGGGAGGAAAATGGCCACAAACCTCCATCTCTCCACATAAACTTCCTGGAGCTGTCCACAGTGCTGAAAGTGCTCAAACACTTTGCTCCACTGTTGAGAGACGAACATGTGCTGGTGAGAACAGACAACATGACAGCCGCTGCTTACATAAACCGTCAGGGCGGCGTCCGCTCGGCTCGGCTACTAGAGATAGCTAGGAGCCTGCTGCTGTGGGCTCACGCGAACCTGCGCTCTATCAGAGCACTTCACATTCCCGGTGTTCAGAACCGGTCCCTCTTAGAACGAGTGGAGACTAAATTCCACTCTTACTCAGGAACTGTGGGACAAATTTGGGGAGTCAGAGATAGATCTGTTTGCCTCACAAGAAAATGCACAGTGTGCACTGTGGTTCTCACTGAACGCACGGGACGAGCCGCCACTGGGCGTGGACGCCTTCTCACACAGCCCGTGGCCCAGAAGGCTCCTTTATGCTTTCCCCCCGGTTCCTCTGATTCCACGCCTTCTGGTGCGCATTCAGGAGGAGCTCCTAACAGTGATTCTGGTGGCACCAGAATGCACGAGCGCATCATGGTTTCCAGTGATGATCCAGCTGCTGTCGGGGAAACCGTGGCAGCTGTGAGAGCGCGTCTCTCACAGCTGGATGGCGCCATCCTATACTTCCCAGTGATAGGTCAGCGTTTGTGGGCTTGGCCCCTGAACGGGAGTGTCTTGAAAGATTAGGATTGTCCCCTAATGTAGCGCGCTACAGCTCCCTCCACTACTGCTTCTTATAGAGCAAAGTGGTCCGCCTTTCAGCACTGGTGTGTGGAAAGAGACACGGACCCCGTCTCGTGTCCCTTATCTCATGTTCTGTCCTCCCTCCAGCTGCTGGACAGAAATCTGGCTTTATCCACGGTCAAATCATACGTGGCGGCCATCTCATCCTGCCATGAGGGCTTTGGAGAGAGATTGGGTTTTGCGCACTCGCTGGTTAAGTGTTTTTTAAGAGGAGTGAGAAGACAGCGGCCTGTCACGCGCCCCTTGGCGCCACAGTGGGATTTACCGCTTGTGCTGTGCGCTCTGGGCAATCCCCCCTTTGAGCCACTTTCCCCCCACCCGGCATCCGTGCGCACTCGACAAGAGCTGTGTCTTCCTCCACAGCGCTGTTCAGCGGGATGGCTGTGGAAGATATTTGCACAGCGGCATCATGGGCTTCACCCTGCCCTTTTATCTGCTTCTATTTACATGATGCATCTCGGTACTGAATGTTCTGGAGACCAGGCGCGACGCTGCTGACTGGGGCACATTACGCACATGTAGGCTTCCCTGTAAAGGAGCCGGTAAAGGCTCCTCTGGCCACGGGCTGTTGGGGCTGTCCTCGGTCTTAGTTGCACTCCAGTTGGACTGCCACAATGCGTAACAGCCGTCCTTACTGTTCCCTCAACATAAGCCCGCAGTGTGCATCTGTGTGTGCTTGTACTCTGGGCGCTCTCGCACACCATGAGTTTTTTCTACACACACCCCATTGCCGTGATGTGTGTGTTGTTCCACTCTCACGCCTCTTCTGCTCGTTTTTGGGACTGGTTACAATGCGTAACTCTCATTCCAATTCTCTCACAGCAGCAGGTGTAAGGCATGTGAGTGATGTATTCAGCCGTCCTGTCTAATCCATTACACTACAGAAACTGTAGCGTAATGGATTAGACGCTTGCCTTCCATACTGAAGTTTCCTGGTTTGAGACCAGACGGAAACAATGACCTATATTTTGGTCTCTTATCATGCATTGTGTCATTAGGGTGCTGTACGCTGGTGTGTTAATGCTTATGACCGCTGGTGGTCCAGTGGGCATTGACTACATCTGGCTTCGCCCTTATCCAAATAGCGACAGGTCTTAGAGGGCGAAGCCTATACGAAATAGAACGTTGGTTACGTATTGTAACCCCAGATTCTATGAGTATAGGCGTAGCCCTCTAAGCTGCAGGCCCGACTGGTCCCACCAGCGTCAGCTGAAGAAAAAAGCTGACCTTTTGGGAGCAGATCTCTGGTCTCGCCGGTATTATATACCCATTTTACGGACCTGAGAGAGGCCCGTGCACGGCACATGGGCGCAAAAGAAATCTTCAGGACTGTGCATGCGCGCGGGGATGAACCCAATATTGACAGCTCTTTGAGGGCTACGCCTATACTCATAGAATCTGGGGTTACAATAAGTAACCAACGTTTTACAATCAATTGTCCCTTCAAACTGCAAAAACAGAGGATACATTTACCACACGTTAACTGTCACCCTGCTTTATTATTCACCTTAAACTGTAAATGTTTGCACTTATAAATCTGATGCTCGTGTAAATAACTGCCATATAATCATAGTCTTTATTACTTTTATATCTTGTCATTATATAGGTTTGTTTGTTATGCACCAAAGCCCCAAGGGCAAATTCCTTGTATGTATAAGCTTTACACATACAGCTCTACATGACAGTATAATGTTAGTTAGTATAACATGTACTCACATGTACTTTAGAGGTAGACTTCACTGTCATCCTTAGTTTTTTTTATATGATAATTTATAACCTAACATTGTCCCTTATAAGTTTTTGGTGATCTTTTACATAATATATCGGTTATCACAAATTTCCGTTCCATTGTATTGTTAGAAAACTTTACCTGTCAATCTTAATATGATGAGCAACATCACATAATCATGCCAACCACCAGATTGCTCCTGTACTCATCCAGGTTTGCTAATGTCACATGTATAAAAGAAACAGGTGTGCATGTAGAGAAAACTGGACCCATCAGTCCTTTTACAGGCACAGGATGGGAAAGTGTTTTCATTCAGTGTTTTAACAGAAATACCTTGGGACTAGAAGGTCTTGCAGCTGAAGAGGCAGTGTGAAGATACAATTAGAAAACCTAAAAACCTCCTGCTATATCAGCTCACACTGGCTACCCCAGAGACAGGTAAGAGCCATTTCACTAACATCACAAAGACAAAATGAGCCCAGGAACGAAGAGAGAAGGCAGTTTAATTCAAAAAGAGATGTAAAAGAAGGTTGGTGTCAAACATGCAATGCATGAGTGTGAAGGTGGATCTTGAACTTTGAATCTGTTAAGGAAACAAAGAATGGAAATTAGGAGCAAGTTACAATATTTCACACATTTTGAGAACCTAAGTTTATTGTGTGTAAACAAACTGTTACGACACAAGATATTAATATAAAACACCAGCTGTACTCTTGCACCTTTGTGAAATGAAAGAGAATTTAAATTGCAGTGATTGGTAGGGTTGGATATTGTTTAAAATTTACGACACCAGTACCCTAAAGTGATACTGATACCAACAGAGTACTTCATTAATTCAATTCAATTTTATTTATATAGCGCCAAATCACAACAACAGTTATCTCACAGCGCTTTTCATAAAAGAGCAGGTCTAGACCATACTCTATGATGCTATTTACAGAAGCCCAACAGTTCCCACTAAGAGCAAGCACTAGGCGACAGAGGCAAGGAAAACCTCGAGCAGAACCATGGCTCAGGGTGGGCGGCCATCTGCCTCGACCGGTTGGGGTGAAGGGGGGAGGGGAGAGAGAGATGGAAGGAGAGAGAGAGAGAGAGATGGATGGAAGGAGAGAGAGAGGGGAGGGACGAGAAAGCACAAGACTACCAGAAAGGGGAGAAGTTGTCTTAGTAACATGCAATAATGGGATGAGGTTGTATACAGAGGGAGAGAAAGTAGAGGAAAGAGGAGCTCAGTGCATCATAGGAAATCCCCCGGCAGTCTAGGCCTATAGCAGCATAACTAAGGGATGGTTCAGGACTCACCTGAGCCAGCCCTTAACTATAAGCTTTATCTAAGAGGAAAGTATTAAGCCTACTCTTTAATGTGGAGATGGTGTCTGCCTCCTGAACCCAAACTGGAACCTGGTTCCACAGGAGAGGAGCTTGATAGCTGAACGCTCTGGCTCCTAGTCTACTTTTGGAGACTCTAGGAACCACAAGTAACCCTGCATTCTGGGAGCGCAGTGCTCTGGTGGGGTAGTAAGGTACTATGAGCTCTTTAAGATAAGACTTAAATAATTTTGCCTAAAATAATTTTATGGTTGTTATGGACAGGCAAGGAGATCTATTTCTTTTTTTCAAATAACTGCTTTATAAACACATTGGGAAATTGTATCAGATCACTTCTCATCCTACTTCGGTCATCCTCAGAGGAAGGATGACAGCTTGGAAGTTTTTTTGTATTTAAATGAGATAGGAGGAGTGAAACAGTTTAGTGACCACATGAGCTGTGGAAAACTTTAGGTTAAATTTTTCTTACGTTTATTGAAAATAAACAACAGAATTATTTTGTTATGTTTTGATTATTAAACTGAATTGAAAGATCTCAAAACAAGTAAGGAGTCTGCTAAATAAGTCACTAAACTACACTAAAGAGTGTAAAGAAGCAAACAGCAAAGAGAGGCTGCACATCCAGCTGATCACACCGACTACACCTGAAGCAGCCGCAGCCGGAGGCTCCGTGAGTAAAATCAGCTGATCGCTGCTGCGCCACAAAAGCTTTAATTGATGTGATGGAATGTGATCGATAGGTGACAAGAGATGAAACAAACGGAAAGCCTAGCTTGTGGTGATAAAATTGCAACAGTGACAAACATGCCTGAGACTGCAGCTGAAGGTAAGGTGACTGCTGTGAATGACACATGGACTTGGACAAGTGGTTGTAGGCACATAAGAAAAAAAAAAAAGAGCCGTGCTCTTCTCTTTCTCTCAGTGTGTTACTTGCGTGTACTGGTTTGACTGGAGACGTTTTGATACTGGAGTGTTTTGGTCGCTACCATAAAAAGGTATCGAGTAGCGATACCCATCCCTATTGATTAGTGATCTATTTGATAAATCACATCACTGTGTTCCGACCCACCTGTTCCTGTAACAGGAGTGAGGTTGTGCACACCTTGCTGCAGTGGACACTGTTGAGACGAAGAGAAGCACAACATAATTAATCCCCTCACTCAATGACATTATACTTAAGTCCAATGAAGTGTTCAGGAACATTAAAACTACATATATTAATAACAGAAGAGACCCAGGCTGTTGGCGCTTTTTCATCTCAGATGATGTAGTTGACACAAAACTTTAATATATTAAATTAACTGGATGGTCTAAGATTAAGATAACTAACAACAAAAAATAGAAATAATGGCAATAGTATAACTTCTGCCTTTGTGGTGCATAGTGTCCTCTAACTCACATTCATCCTCAGCACTGCTCTATGAAATATGGTTTATTTCTGTTGACCATTTTATGATTTTTTGCAGACGGTCTATTGTCTGCTATGTAGCACAAGAGTTACAAACCACATTTCATTTTACATCTCTGTTGTAATATGACAATTAAACCTACCTTCTGCTACTTTCTGTGATAACTAGTTTGACACAGCACCTCCCCGTTATGCCATCAATAGTTTCGGGGACCATATACAGTCTAGAGAAAGCTAGGGATGAGGATCGTTCATTTTTATTGATACTGATACCACTATTGAGGCTGCTTAACGATCCGAGTCTTTATTGATAATACCACTATCGATACTTTACTATTATTTGGTAAGACGAGACCCAACGGGCATGAGGTAGGCCTGCACGGTGTGAGGAAATATTCTATGTGCGATAACACTGTTATATATTGAGATGACGTAGGACTTGCTATAAATAAACTAATATAACTTAATATCTGACATCCCAAATCTGACTGATGTTTATAAAGAATGAAAAACTCAGTCAGCATCTTCCTCCTCTCTGCTGGTAACTGCCTCTAGGTAACTTTACCTGGTAGAAGGAGGAGCGGCTGGTTTGTCTCAGCCAGAGTTTACAACAATGTGCCAGATTTTAAAACTACAGACCAGTCTGTGCTCCAGACAGACAGCTTTCTATTTAGCTTGTTTTTAACATTTGGCTAACGCCAAGCTAACGTTTGCTGTGCTTGTATAAAACATACAGGATGAGAGACTGAGGACAGAGATGATTGAATGAACCCTTTCTACATGTATACCTTGCAGACAGGTGTGTTGTCTTTTTACTCGGGAAGGTTTTATTTCAGGTACTTACAGTAATGAGCGTAGCTGTCGGCAACTCGAGTAGTTTGGAGCAAACTTAACATCACACGGCGTCTCCACCGCGATGGAGCGGCGTCTGCGTCTCTCTGCAGGGCGCTGTGTGTGTGTGTGAGTGTGTGTATTCGTTCATGTAGGAGCCGAAGCTGCAGCCCGATGATAAACCTACACCGGGCCGGTTTGATACCGCGTATTCATCGCGTTTCAAGTTAAATCAGATTTGACTCTTGAGGCATAACGTTACATTATAGGACCCGCTAGTCTCGATAGCGGCATCGATAAGCTCGGATCCGGACCTAATTGATTTTCAGGTTTTGAGAAAGTTTGGAACCGGGTCCTTTTAGAACTGGGTCTCAATGCCCATCCCTAAAGAAAGCACTGCCTCTCCAAACTTAATGTTATAGAGTATGGGTAAGTGTCTTTGACATATAATAACTGTGGTGTCAGTTACAGTATGTCTTAAAACAAGTTGCTTTACGATAATTTTCCAACAACATTAATGCTTACCCTCGCAGCTTTCACGCATACTGTCTACGGCCGAGCGTTGCTGCTTCCATGCCGTTCTGTGTTGTGTCAACAGCGGTGCTCAATGCAGCTAAATCTGATTGGTTAATGACATCGCTTCATCAGTATGCAAGTGTGCTATTGGTTCGTCTGCTATACTAGGCTGCCGTGTTTGCCGGTAAATTTAACGATTTTTAAAGTATGATTTAGTGAATTGCGTGAGCATTTCGAGTGGCAACAAACGGAATCTGGTTAAGAATAAAACATTCTTCGCAACTTTAATCAATCTGGGTTTTCCCTCGATAGGGATCATTATTTTTCTAAAACTAAAGCAGATACGCGGCGCGCACAGTCGCACACACGCACACTCACATGCTTGCTGGATTGTTGTATGTTTTTATATGATTTGTTTATTGACTTTATTTAATTAGGGCCCGAGCACGGACCGTGCGAGGTCCCTATTGAATTTTTAAAGATTATTTTTAGGGCCCGAGCATGAACCGTGAGAGGTCCCTATTGAATTTGCTAAGATTAT
>NC_060150.1:19723349-19748985 GCF_021292245.1 Micropterus dolomieu | reverse complement strand
GGGGTATAGTGCCGGTGGAAGGGGGGGGGAAGGGGGAGCGTGCTGGGTCCATGATGGCTTGATCGTTCTGTTAGAAGACGGGACAGAAAGGACCCAAATGCAACACTCAGAGGGAAGGAGGTTTTATTGAGGGTTCACGGAGGGGGCTAGGGAAGAGGTGAGGGAGGAGAGGTGGACGCCAGGGGACGCGGGCACGGAGGACCGAGGAGCAGGCGAGGCACGGGTGGTGAGGCGAGGAGCAGGGAGGAGCCGGGAGGGCGCCGTGGAGGAAGCCCGAGAGGTGAGGACCAGAGGATGAGCCCAGCCGACTGAACGGATGACGAGGGTGAGTGAACCTGGGAGGGAAAACAGACAGAAAGACAGGGTTAGTGACTGGAGCGGCAAAATGCAGGGAAAATGAGAAAAAACAAGGAACATGAGAGCCTGGACGTTGAGGTGGCACCGGGTAAGGAGCAACGACGATCAAGCGAGGATGGTGTGGAGAACCGGGGTTGAAATACAGGCTGGGATGAGGTTGATTACTGGCAGGTGTGGCAGGCTGATGAGGTGCAGGTGTAGGTAGTTGGCTGGGCTCAGGAGCCGAGGGAGAGAGGAGGAGAACACAGGGAGGCAGGCAGAGCAAAACAATGGGTGAAATAAAGTGAGAAAAAAAAGTAAAACCAGGACACTCACCGTCAGCTGGGCTGTCCCCACAACACTCCTAGGGATTTAGTCCGACCGACCTCAAATTTCTGCTGTGCCTTCTAAAGGCATTGAAGATGAAAAGTTGTGCTATTTGCGAGTTTTCGTCAATGGGCTTGTCCGTGGCGTGGCGTCAAAGATCAACTCTTCGCCATGACACAGGAAGTTGTAACTTCAGTGTATATGCTCACATCTGCACCAAACTGTACATGTAGGATGAGAGTCCCACCCTGAACACATGTACATGCTGACATTCACCCACAGTCATAGCGCCACCTGCTGGCAACAGGAAGTGACTTTTAACGAAGCAGCCCCCGCCGCACGTTTCACCTACATGCACGAATTTTCTGTGGTGCGTGTATCTTGTCCAGACGCACAAAAAAGCCTCTTGGAGCGATGCCCTAAAACCAACAGGAAGTCGGCCATTTTGAATTTTACGTCAAATTTTGGATGATTTACACACTTCGTACTTTAACGAACTCCTCCTAGGGATTTAGTCCGACCGACTTCAAATTTGTGCTGTGCCTTGTAAAGGCATTGAAGATGAGAAGTTGTGCTATCTGTGAGTTTTCGTCAACGGGCGTGTCGTGGCGTGGCGTAAAAGAAAGGAAGTTGTTGTAACTTCAGTGTACATGCTCATATCTGAAACAAACTTTACGTGCTTGATAACTCTCCCACCCCGCAGACATCTACTTGCCAATACCGATTTATATTCATAGCGGCAAGTGCTATGTAGCTCCACATAGGTGACACAGGAAGTGACATATAGCACCTTCATGTGGCGTCGGAACCGCGTAGCAAATTCACAGCCGCACCGGCAGAGCTCCAGAATGTGCAACGCGGACGCGCTACAAGTGCGAGGGCCCGCCCGACGCTGCTTGCAGCTTTAATTTTTTTTTTTTTTTTTTTTGCAAAGTAAGCTCCATTTTGGGGATCTGAGCATACTCGAAAACTCACCAAATTTTGCACACATGTCAGAACTGGTGAAAAATTTCGTATTTTATGGGTTTCGCGCATGGGCGTGGCAAAATGACTCGCTAGCGCCACCTAGAGAATTGGAAAAAATTAGCCCCTCGTTCACGTTCAACCTACATGCACGAAATATTTTGGAGACATGTATCATATCAAGACGCACAAAAAAGCCTCAAGAACCCGTACCCTAAACTCAACAGGAAGTCGGCCATTTTGAATTTTATGGCCATTTTTGGTTGATTTACACACTTCGTACTTTAACGAACTCCTCCTAGGGATTTAGTCGGATCGACATCAAATTTCTGCTGTGCCTTCTAAAGGCATTGACGATGAAAAGTTGTGCTATTTGCGAGTTTTCGTCAATGGGCGTGTCTGTAGCGTCGATGATACGCCATGAAACAGGAAGTTGCTTGCAGCTTTAATTTTTGCTTAGAATAGTTAATAGTGATTTACTTGCTGAAGTTATCGATCTATGCTTGAGTTAAATAAATCCTATTATAATTTTTCGAAGTCGTTGCCTGTGATTATTTGTGTATAAGGTTGTAGTCAGAGTTGGTTGCCACAGCCAGTGTACGGATTCACCCTTCTCTGTTTGCCATCTATAGGTGGACAAACACTATTTTAGACTGATCATACTAGGCTCATATTTATTGGTCCCTGATTCCAGGGTGGTGCCCTGTATTAATTATAATTAATAATTTTGAATATGAATAGTTTCATTAATATTTCTAGAATATCTTTGATATTCAGCTAATAACCAAACCTGACCATATGTTGACAAAACCCCCAACACAAGTACACTAAAGATGTGGTGGGGGTGTACCGTTTCCCAAGCTTTATCTGAGGGAAGGCCCGCAGTCTCAGCCTTTGAAAACCCCTGCATTAGCTACATAGCTGTATGAGGCCTGTCTCGTCATTGTTTATCACAAGCAAAAATGTAACTTAGGAACAAGTTGTCACCACATGCCCTGGCCTCAAGTTAACTGCATTAGCTACTGCCTATAATATGTTAACTAAATATGGCAGCTTGTGCACCTGGCTAGGTGGCAAATAACTGGCAAGGAACAATAGCAAGCAACTGAAATTTGTGCCCAGAAACATACGTAAGCTTGCTAGCTTTGCTTACGTCACGTACACATAGCATACCTTTCTTTATGCTTTCTTTTTAAATGGCAGTAAAAGGTAATAACGTGGTCCCAGCCATCTGTGTATGGTTGCACTGCAGAATTTACAGATTGCTGTGTGTTTCTTCTGGACTTCTGTTTGACAGATTCATTCTTTATAGTTTAGATAGCTAAATGTTATTACGAAGATTTTGCTGACATATCCTCCTGCTCTCAGAAAGCCACAGCTTCTCCTGTCTCTCCCATTCACTTTTTTGGAGTGCGTGTGAAGGGGGTGTTGGAGGGGTGACAGCCGTTAACGGTAACAACACATAAATGGCGTTATTGGTTGCGTTTGAAGCAATAAGTTTTACATCCAATCAAAGTTAGGATGTTAAAAAATAAATCAGACAATGCAAAAGCAATTTATTGATATTCCCAAAGTTATGGTTTTGACTGGTCTTGAAATAAAATCCAGAATCCTCAATGTCCAAGACTGAGACAAGACCCGAGTATAAATGCGGTCAAGTCCGAGATGAGCCTGAGACCATCAAAAAATGAGTATTGCAACACTACTTGGAGGAGTACCTTAAATATTTCCTTTAAAGCTGTTCTGAAGTAACTCTGATGACTGTTTCACTATGCTACTTAAAATGGTTGCGTCTTGTCTAATAATCTTCAGTAAGTGAATCTTGTAGTCCTGTCCAGTCCTGAAACATGGACTGAATTTGAATTGAAAACAACAAAAGGTTTAAATAAGTGGTGGGTTTATTTATGTAATTTATTTATGTGTGTGTGTGTGTGTGTGTGTGTGTGTGTGTGTGTGTGAGCACAGAATGAACCGTATGAGCAGCTTACCCAGAGGATTTGGTTCCCTGCCATCTCTGGAAGTGTTGGACCTCACCTACAACAACCTGAACCAGAACTCTCTGCCTGGAAACTTTTTTTACCTCAGTGAGTGTCCACACACACACGCACACACACACATAGCTCTGAAAGTTGTGTTTTTCATAGGGGAAAGGACAATTACTGTTTACATTCTTTAATAATGTCGTCAACAGATCAGTTTATTGATCTGCCTCAATCAATCTGTACAGTTAAGAAGCATAAGCGATTGTGAATCAGTATCGCCTGTGTTGGTGTAAATGAAAGTGACAACAGCAAGACAACCCTCAAAAAGGGAATGCAGTGTTTCCCACAGATGTTTGACGGCGCTGTTTTTATTCCCATATCTATCAAGTCAGCGAAACTCAGCCAGTTGCGTGCACAGAGTGTCTAAACAGACATGTTAAGTTTGGTTACAAAATCTTATGCCAATTTTGATTTATGGGCATTTATGTAAAACTGTACATAAAGACACAAAAGTAAAATTTTATGAAAAGAAAACAGATTGACGTATCAAAATTATTTTGATAACTTTTAATCAGCGACGTCCATAGATGATCCTTCCAATGTTTCGATTGGCGAAACCACCTGGGACAAGTTAGCTAAAATAGGTTTTGGAGAAAATTGATAAAAAGTCACATAATTTGACATTTTCAGAGCAGAAGACCATTTAAGCAAAGATGCCAAGAATCCAGTGATTAAAATGATGAAAGAAGTTTGACTCTAAGCGAAGCCGTTTTCAAGATAGTTGCAAAAACTTAAAGTTAATTGTTGTGGGGACTTCCAAGAATGTCTTATTCTAAGGTAATAAAAACATCATAGTTTATTATGTAAGATCTTTACACAAAACTGAAAACATAGTTATGGATCTTATATTGTATTTCTGTCGATAAATCCTCAGAATTATTACACACTGAACCTTTAATTATCGCAATATAATTTTCATCAATAACAATATAACAAAAAATGTTCAACAAATGTTTGATTTAATTCATTTCACTCTCAAACAAATTAGCACTTCATTTTTCTATTAAGATATTTATTTTGTTGAGGAAAGGGACTGAAAAAAGATTTTACTTAATTGTACTCATGCGTATTTGTTGAAAAAAGATTTTATCATAATTTTTTTGAATGTTCTACCTCAGATTTTTTAAGTGATCCAATGTTTGGCATCTAATGCCCCTAATGTTTAAAGAGCCTGGCAACGCCCCTTTTCCTGGATGACAAAGGCATTGATGTCATTGACTGGCCTTCACGTTCCTCAGACCTGAATCCAATTGAGAACCCCTGGGATGTTTTCTGTGGTCCCTAGGCCGCCAAGTAGCACCTCAGACTGTTTAAGAGCTCAATGATGCACTGATCTAGGTCTTGGAGGAGACCCTCCAGGACACTATCCGCTGTCTCATCAGGAACATGCACAGATGATTTGGGGAGGCACTGTACAATACGTTAGCTTTTGAGTCCTGAAACCTTGCACCTCACTTTCTGCCTACTGTTGTTGGGGAAACAGTTAAACAACAATAGTGACTAGGACTAATTTGTTACCGTATTGTACTGCTTTTCTTTCTGGAGTCTCTGCTGGTTGCCTGACAACCTCATGATGAACCTCAAGACTCCAGGAAGTCACTGCACCTGGCCAAGAAATGCCTCCAATGTTGTATGGATCAGATAGACAAGATGGAGGTGTTGTATAGGGTTTATAATCCATCCCGTCTCTGTGATGACGAGCTTCTTGCCCTGCTTTACAAGGTACAAGGTATAAGGTTGTTTATTTGTCATACGAAATAACGAAATTAAATTTGTAGTTCCTTCATGCTACACACACAACATATAGTTAAGTGTAAGTGTAAGCCAGTCTGAGGCTGGTAGCACACTGATAGTGATCCAGCTCAGGAGGTAACAGAAGTGAAGGGGTCAGGGTGCTGGAAGCAGGTGTTGTGAATTATTTTAGAGCATTATAGCCTATGCTATGGTCTACATTGTCATCATTTAAAGTGTTATTTTATAGTGTAAAGTTAGGATCACAGTGTTATAACTCTATAGTTCTGAGTGTGTGTGCTCCTTTCTGTATCTAACTACCCAGGCTCAGCAGTAGCACATGTGTGTGAGTGAGCAAGCACAGTGGGATAGCAAAACAGCATCAAAAACACCTGCAAAGGAAAATATAGAAGCAGATTTTGTGAAAATTGTATTACAAAACATACATCAATATAGTCCATCACAGTAAGAAAGTCCTGTTTCTAGCACTGAGCACAAACAACACCAGTTTATTCCACAAAAGCCAGGTTATGGATGAAATGGCATGATCAAACGGAGGGCACGCAAAGGACACAGAGAGGAGGAGCAGCGCAGTCAGGGACTTTCCCAACAAATGCTGAGACATGTGAAAATCTTGGGCTTTCCCAGACCCAGGTGCAGTAGGAAAGAGAGCCAAGAGATGAAGTGAAGCCAAGAAACAGAGCTATAAAAGGAAGTCCAAAAGGAGGTGAAAGTCAGTCGTTACATGGTTTTCATGTCGACTCGGGTCTCTGTTCTGGTAACAGAATGGGGCTCTATTTTGCACCGATCTCTGACACACTCCGGTGGAACTTTTGTATTCTAATTGGTGTCTGTTTTTGTTGATAATAAAAATGTTGGTAAAATTTCAAGCTTTCTTATCTGGCCCAAGTCTTGAATTTTTACACGACATTACAGGAAGAAGAGGAGCCAGGCTACATTAGACATGCACAGTGTAATATGGATTTCACATTAAAAGATGAATAGGACTCTACAGCAGCAGCTTTATGGCTGCATGTTGTAACCGAGCTGCTTTTTCACTGCACCTTCACAAAGCTGTCTCATTGTCTGTTGTCTTGCCAGACAGCAGAAGGTCTGTGTAGATTGATTCTGCCCAGTTTGTGAGGCAGTATTATTAATCAGGCTTGACCCACACACAAGCAAACTAACAGGGATGCTTGTTTTGCAGCCACTCTTCGTGCTCTCTACCTGAGTGACAACGACTTTGAGCTCCTGCCCGCTGACATCGGGAAGCTGACCAAGTTGCAGATAGTAAGTTAATTCAATGCAACTGACACTATGAGCCGTTGTTGTTGGTAACCCAGCGCGGCCAAGAGTTACCAGGCTCAGCGAATCAATAGAAGAGCACAGAGAGTAAGAGAGAAGGAAAAGCTGCTGCTGGTTTCTCATTTCCAGCACCATCAGCAGTTCTGCAGTCACCACATCAGTCCCTGGCTTCAACATTGCAAGCTCGGTAGTCTTTATACAGCCCCATAGTTCAAACCCATCTACAGCCCATCTTCAACTGGCGTACTTGTTGTCTCCACAGCAACATGTCTTCATTCACTTCCTGTCCATACCAACTGTAGACTGTACTGGATATCACGCACCTATATGGCAACAAAAAACTATTAGCTCTGTATGCATATACTATTCAAAGGGTCAGTTCAGCCTAATTACAAAATACATTTTCCCTGGAGATATCCAGCAGTGGTCCCCCAAGGATCTGTACTTGGTCTAGTTCTCTTCTGCATCAACATAAGCGTTATTTAACCAGGTAGTCTCCGCTCTCATGATATTTAACAAGGTAGTCTCCTGCTCCCTTACCTTTAACGGTTATGCAGATGACTCACAGATGGACCTGAGGCTGAGAAACTAAACTGTTTCGGTGTCCTGAGTGTTGCACTAGGAGAGTGGAGAAAAAGAAAAATGTTTTGGTGTTTCACATAAGGCTGTAGATGCAGCAGACAGATTTAGGTTTTATAATAGCCATGTATTTTAGGAACAGCTAATATGTTAGTCCAGTTTGAATTATCAGTCTTTGTGCTTTAAGCAAGCATCAGATCATGTGTTATATGTCTTTCTACTGTTTCCTCCAGCTGAGTCTGAGAGATAATGATCTGATCTCGCTGCCTAAGGAGATTGGGGAGTTGGCTCAACTCAAAGAGCTTCACATCCAGGGCAACAGACTGACCGTCCTGCCGCCTGAACTTGGTACTGATCACACGTGCACACACACACTGTCCTAGCTAATACATGTATTGCACTCTGGCTGTTGGTTTTCAGTATCTGTAACCAGTGGCAACTGGCTGTGCTAGTTAAAAATAATCAGGTTCAAATGTCAAAGGTTCAAAGGTGTGTTTGACATGTAGTCATATTTTCAATATGTTCAGTGAAATACAGTGTTGGTTTACTCTAGTGTAATTAGGATGATGTGCAATAATGATAGAATTAGAATAAGTGTAAAAAAAATATATAATTTCTAAGTATTGTTTTGTAAATGTTTCAAAGGTAAAATATAAAAAATATATGTCTTTGTGCTCAATACACTGACATCTGTACTACCAACACAGTGTTTTTTTATGGCAATCCATTAACCTTTGGACCAAGAAGGATTCATTTACCTGAGCGTGAACCACATCAACAAAACACTGGGCACAGTATCATCTTAGAAATAAGGAAACATTATTTCCACAACACACACCTGTTGAAATAATAACCTTCCTCATTTATTTTCCTTATAAATGACCTCCTCCTCTGGTTGTTTAACTGGCTTCATATGAGGCTTAACGTTTCAATATTACAAACTCAGCATTGCTCCAGTCAGTGTGTGGGCCTACAATTCATGCTAGCCACATTATCTGCAGAACGTGCTAACATGCAAAATAAACAGTAAAACAACATAAAAAATAAAACTTACAGGTTCCAAGTTTGAAGTCGGTTTCGATCCATCCCTGAGCTTTAGTTTTGAAGTAAATACTTACTCTAACGTTACTGGTCCTCCTTCAGAAAGCAGCCAGAACAGAAAATGGTAAGCACACACACATAGCTTCAGACAGATTGCATTTTCATTTTAATGTTGAGCCAGAAAGAGCATGGTGACATGAAAGTGTAAATGCAATAGACTGGCGGCGCTGTTTATCATAGCGCATTGGATTATTGTCCACTGCAGAGTAGGTTAAGTCTTTGAATATTAAATGGCAAATGTCATTTTCATTTTTACAAGCCCTGCAACATCCGGTAAAGGAAAAAGAAAATATTTTAATTAAAACGTGGCCATGAGGTAATTACATTGTGGCCATGAGATACTACCTTGTTCCCACGTTTGAATTACCTCGTGGCTACCAGATAAGCGTATATAAAAAGAGCCAGCAGAATGGAGCAGCTTTTCTCCCCAAAGCAGAGAGTGCACAGTGCCTATGGAGGACTGATTCTGACATAAAGGGAAATAAATAAATGCTCAATAAATAAATAAGCATCTGATTAAATGCACAAAAAATACAGTAAATTAAAGCTGCAAGCAGCGTTGGGCGGGCCCTCGCACTTGTAGCGCGTCCGGGTGTGAGCCGGCCGAGTTGCATATTCTGGAGCTCTGCCGGTGTGGCTGTGAATTTGCTACGCGGTTCTGACGCTGCATGAAAGTGCTATATGTCACTTCCTGTGTCCCCTATGTGGAGCTACATAGCACTTGCCGCTATGAATATAAATCGTTATTGGTGTGTAGATGTGTTCGGGTTGGGAGAGTTATCAAGCACGTAAAGTTTGGTGCAGATGTGAGCATATACACTGAAGTTACAACAACTTCCTGTGTCATGGCGAAGAGTTGATCTTTGACGCCACGCCACGGACACGCCCATTGACGAAAACTCACAGATAGCACAACTTTTCATCTTCAATGCCTTTAGAAGGCACAGCACAAATTTGAGGTCGGTCGGACTAAATCCCTAGGAGGAGTTCGTTAAAGTACGAAGTGTGTAAATCATCCAAAAATGGCCGCAAAATTCAAAATGGCCGACTTCCTGTTGAGTTTAGGGTATGGGTTCTTGAGGCTTTTTTGTGCATCTTGATATGATACATGTCCCTAGAAAATTTCATGCATGTAGGTTGAACGAACATCTGTCTCTCTGTCACACAGTACACATGTACGCATAACAGTGCGCGTGCGTGCGCACACACACATTAAAGGAGACTTATTAGGCTTCTTATATTTTCTGTCTTATGTAACTCAATAACAACTGGCAACTCCTATGCTTAGTCTGTCTGTACCAAGCGGCAACCTCCGGCTCTCACTTCCGATACCAATGCGGAAGTATCTGAAATTGCAATTCATCGAGTGGCCACTTGAGGCTGGCTGCAGAAGGGAATCAATCTCCATTGACCCCCATGTTAAAATGCCCAACTTTACAGCAGAATAAAACATGTTTACAGCCTGGTTCAAAAAATGGTTTTAGTGCATGTCGCTAATTTTGCCCTTCGTGACAACTGTAAGGGGTCTAAATTTTTTATAACTCACCTGTTTAAATTATATTAATCCTTAAAGTTCTGCATTATTAGGGGCGTGGCCGCTTTGATTGACAGGCGCCATTATCCGCTGCCACTGCTAGCACTCGGTCCGCCGTCTGTTAGCCTCACTCAGCTACACGGAGCTCTGAGGCTCAGCCTGTCGGAGCCTTTTGGACATTTCTACATGCAGATACCGGATGAATAATGGCAGGCTGTGCAGTTTATTGGAGAGAGAACCTCCAGGAAATCCATGTTCTACTTGGTGAGTGAAATTCCTGGGTTTTATTTATGTGTTAACATTTAACAGGTATCGCTGTCGGCATATAGCTTGTTAGCTTAAGGTTTGCTCATTACGCTAATTAGCCAGATACGAGCAGCCCCAAGCTGCTAAGTTAGTGTAACTAAGTAAGTAAAACAAGTCAGCAAGAATTTAGCCAAAATTTAACGTTATTAGATTAACCTTAGCGTTAGACATTAGGGTGATAATGCTTTGAAGAAAAGGCGTCTGTGTGAAGTTGTAAGTAAAGGCTCAGCTCTCAGTTAGCTGCCGTTATGTTAACGGTAACTTTTACTAACGGGCGATGTGAGATTTAGCTACGTCCTGTAACGGAATCACTGTTCAGTTAGATATTAGTCAGATACTATTGGCTGCACCTGATCCCGATGGACATGAAGGGTTTAAAGGCAGAGAGCCGAGGGGGGAGCGGCTGCGGAGTTCTGCCTGAAACTGTCACACCGAGGAGCACCGATGCCATTATCTGAGCTAGCTGTCTCTCCCGAGGAGAGCCGTGCACCTCCAAGTATAACGTTACTGTTTAAAAACGCTAATGTTATACTATTCTTTGTGGGGTTCATCAGTGGGGATGATTGATTTGAAGTACATATTAAAGGCAGTTTAGAGTCATCAGTAAGTTATTACACTGAGTAACGTTACATGTAGCATTCCTTGAGATTCAGCAAGCAATCTGAGGTGATAACTGCGTTTGATCAGCGACGTTTCTGAAAAGGACCTTAAGAGGTGGATGCATAATTCGGCAGAACAGCTGTTGTAGGCTACCTGCAGAGATTTACATCTACCTTTTTTTGTCAGCATATAATGCGCGTTATGCCTGCAGGCAGGTAGCTGGGCTGTAACTAGGGCGATGGTTTAGTTAAGGCGAGAAATTAGGTGTGTGAGAGCCTCTGAGTTTGTTTGGTGGGTTAGAATTTGCCTAAAAAGGTAGTACAATTCAATAAGAAATATAAAATAAGATCCTTATAATAAACGTTCAATAAGATCGGACTTGAGTAGTTATTATTGCACAATGTCCAGCAGAAAACCGTATATTGCTCATATTAGGAAACAGTGTATTTCACATTGCCACCCCTACTTACTGTCACATGCCAGAGAGGTTATCATGCTGAGACCATCTCAGAGTTCAGTTGCTTTATGGCTCTCTGGAAGAAGCTGCTTAACTGTCTACCCATTGTTGTCTTTACAGGTGCCAGAGGAGCTGATTGCAGAACCCTCCAGATGTGATTAGCTGTGTCCAGCTCTTCAGGAGAGAACAGCTCCAGCTTCCAGCTCTACAGGAGATAACCGCTTCAGCTTCCAGCTCTTCAGCTCCTGCTTTTCTTTTTACTCACAACACCTGAACACTACTGACGTGAAATAACGACACTGGGTTCTTATCAACAGATTCTATCATTATAATAACTCCCAACACATTTCAAGTCATACAAAAGTACTTTTACATTTGTAACCTTTTAATATTGATGTTTTCATGAATGCGAGTTTAATTTATTAAGCTATTGCTTGTGTATTAGGAAGACTTTGTTATAAAGTGTATCAAACTAATTATACATAATAAAATCATTCTTCATTCATCATCAGTTTCATATTTTAATTTTAAATAGTGATCTAAACTTAACAATATTATGGTTAACAGCTGTAAATGAAAATATTAAGATGTTATTTATCGGCTAACATTTTACATATGTTAGTAGAAAGTAATACATGAAAGGTTGATGTTATATACTGTTTTATTTTGACATTTCTTTAAGAGACAAATGTGATATTGACTGAGAAGTTACTCTGTTGTGGAAAAACAAAGAATTATCTGTACACTGAATAGTTTTGAATCCCTGTAGGAGGTGTCATTTATTGCGACCTCTGAGAAGGTCTTGTGTGGTTTACATTGTATAGACTCACCTATTTACTACATGTGCATTCGGTCAGCTCTGAGACCTCAGTTTGCAAGTTCACAATAAAAACCACCTAGTGGGATTCATAATTACTCTGTGCAGATCATTCTTTGTTTCAGCACTTACCCACAGGATGGTTTGGATGTGCCCACATTATTCTGTGTTTAAACTAGACTTATATCAGAGCAGCAAACAAGGCACTCTTCAGAAACTTCAGGCTCTGTTATACAGTATATGGGTACTGGGTGTATGGCTCCTTATTTATCTTAAAGTATAAGGTAGAAAGTAAAAATACTCCTGCATGCACAGAAATACACTACATAATTACTTTTCAACATTTCATGTGAAACATGTTTGGGAGTATTTTCACTTTTTAACTTATACTAGACTGATGTTCTTTAGCAAGAGTTCAGTTTTAATGTTTCATGTTTTATCTGTGGTATACGATTAGCATATCAGTAAGTAGTAAAGACAGGGAGTGCTAATATATATAGAATTACAAGTGAACCATAAACCATATCTTTTTTTAAATAGATCTATGATACAAATATGGACAATATTTAAAAGTCAAAGTAAACATAAGGAGAGAACGCCTTTCCACGTCAGTCCACCCCATCAGCACAATGAGGACTCCAGGTCTCTGCAGCTCTCTGGCACTAGGTGTGTTCGGGTTGGGAGAGTTATCAAGCACGTAAAGTTTGGTGCAGATGTGAGCATATACACTGAAGTTACAACATCTTCCTGTGTCATGGCAAAGAGTTGATCTTTGACGCCACGCTGCAGACACGCCGATTGACGAAAACTCACATATAGCACAACTTTTCATCGTCAATGCCTTTAGAAGGTACAGCAGAAAATTGAATTCGGTCCGACTAAATCCCTAGGTGGAGTTCATTAAAGTACGAAGTGTGTAAATTGCCAAAAATGACCATAAAATTCAAAATGGCCGACTTCCAGTTGGGTTTGGAGCATAGCTCCAAGAGGCTTTTTGGTATGTCTGGACATGATACATATGCCACAGAAATTTCATACATGTAGGTCAAACGTGCGGCGGGGGCTGCTTCGTTAAAGGTCACTTCCTGTTGCCAGCAGATGGCGCTATGACTGTGGGTGAATGTCGGCATGTACATGTGTTCAGAGCGGGACTCTCATCCTACATGTACAGTTTGGTGCAGATGTGAGCATGTACCCTGAAGTTATAATAACTTCCTGTGTCATGGCGAAGAGTTGACGTTCTTTGACGCCACGCCACGGATACGCCCATTGAAGAAAACTCACAGATAGCACAACTTTTCATCTTCAATGCCTTTAGAAGGCACAGCAGAAAGTTGAAGTCGATCCGAATAAATCCCTAGGAGGAGTTCGTTAAAGTACGAAGTGTGTAAATCATCCAAAATGGCCGTAAAATTCAAAATGGCCGACTTCCGGTTGAGTTTAGGGTATGGGTTCTTCTTTTTTGTGTGTCGTGATATGATACATGTCCCCAGAAAATTTCGTGCATGTAGGTTGAACGTGGACGAGGGGCTAATTTTTTCTAATTTTGTAGGGAGCGCTAGTGAGCCATTTTGCCATGCCGATGCGCGAAACCCATAAAATACGAAATTTTTCACCACTTCTGACATGTGTGCAAAGTTTGGTGAGTTTTCGAGTATGTTTAGGCCCCCAAAATTGAGCTTACTTTGCAGAAAAAAGAAAAAAAAAAATCCTTTTGTACTCGGGCCCTAAAAAAAGAATCTCTTCAGTTTCAATAGGGACCTCGCACGGTTCATGCTCGGGCCCTAAAAATTATCCCTTCAGTTTCAATAGGGACCTTGCGAGATTCGTGCTCGGGCCCTAATAATAATCCTTACAGTTTCAATAGGGACCTCGCACGGTTCGTGCTCGGGCCCTAATAAAACAATGTCTACAGTAATTTATATAGGTACTGTACATAGGCAACAGGTATCAGCAGTTTCTTTTTATTTGCTCTGTGATGAATTTAAACAGCAGTAACAAGATGATAATGTGATTATCATCCTCACATAAAAGTCTGACATTTGGGAGACAGTGTTGGAAGAGAGAGACAGAGAGAGAGAGAGAGTGAAAGAAACAGCTGTTTCTGCGTGCCTCCCCCACTGATTTTAAGAGATTTTAGGTGAATGTAAACAGCAGCCACAAGATAAGTGGTCGTCATCCTCACATAAAAAAATTGACATTTAGGAAACCGTGTCCATCTTGACAGCATTTGAGCACTACGAACCATTGATGTAAAACCTTTTTGGGAGTCTTGCACTGCCGAAACAGTGGGCATGGACTGCTTGATCCAGGATGTTGATAAGCAGCTCTCTGTAAAGATTTGGGCACAGCAGTCTCTGATTTTCATTTCTTGGCCAACCTGAGTCCCATTTTATCCAGACCAGACGTTTAGGAGCAGCCTTAAATCCAAGCTGGGCCAACATAGCTCTGATCCCGCTCTCTCCTCTCCTCTGAGCGATCACAGCACCAGCTGTTGGCGCTGCCATTAAAGTTAAAATAAATGTTAATCAAATAGTCTCTATCTATAGCTATCACCCAATGAGTGCTTTAAGTAGGTGTCAGCTGGAGCAGGCACTGTGCACTCTCTGCTTTGAGGAGAAAAGCTGTTCCACTGTGCTGGCTCTTTTTATATACACTTATCTGGTGGCCACAAGGTAATTCAAACGTGAGAACGAGGTAGAATTAAATCTGGGCACAAGGTAGTATTTCGTGGCCTCAAAATACTACCTCTTGGCCATGTTAAATTAGAATATTTTCTTTTTCCTTTGTAACTGTTAGAAAATTGCACTTTCATTTTGACTTAAATACTGCTTGCATAAATGGAAAAATCACATTACATTGTTTATATTGCATTTTCAAATGTGAATTAACATTTGAATATTGTCGTCTCTACAGCGGGGTATGACTTTCATTTTCATTTTAATATATTCAGTGGTGTGAAAAAGTGTTTGCCCCCTTCCTGATTTCTTTATTTTTTTTTTTTTTTCCGTATTTGTCACACTGAAATGTTTCAGATCAAACAAATTCAAATATGAGACAAAGATAACACAAGTAAACACAAAACGCAGTTTTTAAATGAAGGTTTTCATTATTAAGGGAAAAAAATCTAAACCTACATGGGCCCTGGGTGGAAAAGTGATTGCCCCCTAAACCTAATAACTGGTTGGGCCACCCTTAGCAACAACAACTGCAATCAAGCTTTTGCGATAACTGGCAATGAGTCTTTCACAGCACTGTCTTTATTGTCCCACCAGGGGAAATTTGATTTGGAATAGGGTTAAAACAAACATACATGAGACATGAACAAAGACAAGAACAGCCATTACCATGTACAACATATATTTGTTCATCTAAAAGTACTCAAAAAGTTAAAATGGTAGCCTCAACACTGTAGGATGCTTCTGAGCAGCAGGTGAAGCTCAGTGCGAATTTAGGGCATTAACTGCCATGGGTGTAAAGGAAAATTTGTATCTGTTAGTTTTTTGTCTGGAGGAATGTATCTTCGGCCAGAGGGGAGAAGAACAAATTCCTCCAAAAGGGGGTGATCAGAATTGGCTGCGATAGTTCAAGCCTTACGTATAACTTGTCTTTTATAGATGTCTGCCAAGGAAAGCTATTAAGTGCCAATTATTTTGCTGGCTACCTTAACAATATTAGACAGTTTATTTTTGCTTTGCACTGTAAGATTCTCATACCAGGCTATTCAACAAAAAGTTAAAATTGACTCAATAAAAGATTTATAAAATAAAGTCATCAAAGTTTTATCCACATTAAAGGTATTAATTCTGCGCAGAAAATGAAGCCTTTGAAGACCCTTCTTGTAAACAGCTTAGTGTCAAGGTCAAAGTTCAAGTTTTTGTCAGTAACTGCTCCTAGGTACTTGTAACACTCCACTGTTTCAATAAGTGAGCCCTTGATTATTGTTGAAGAGGTTAAATGGGAAGTTTTCCTGAAGTCTATGGCCATGTTTTTAGTTTTAAGGACATTTAACTTCAAGAAGTGGTGGTCACACCATTAAACAAAGTCGTTCAAAACTGGCCCATGGTCAGCCTCTCCATGCTGAAGCAGACCAGGTCGTCCGCGAACTTCAGAAGAAACCTTTTATTGTTGTGACTCCTACAGTCATTTGTATATAGGAGATAAAATAGTGGGGACAGGACACACCCCTGGGTGAGCCAGTGGATAACAACCGCTTCTGAGATAGAACACCATTAACGCTGACTGACTGGGGCCTAAATGTTAAAAAAATCCAGAACCCATTTTACTATACCTGGATCAAGGTTAAAAGTGGACAGAATTTTCCTAACTAAGATGTGTGTTTGGATTGTATTAAAAGCTGATGAGAAATCGACAAATAAAAGCCTTGCATGGTTTTTTTTCCCCTTGTGTTTTAACAGGGCAGGCAATCACTTTTTCCCTGCATTTTGTGTTTACTTGTGTTATCTTTGTCTAATATTTAAATTTGTTTGATGATCTGAAACATTACAGTATGACAGACATGCAAAAAAATAAGAAATCAGGAAGGGGGCAAACACTTTTTCACACCACTGTATGTTATATATATATATAATGCCCATACGAGTACGTGGAAAATGATAATGCTATTGTAAAATTACATTTTCATTTTCAAGTTTACATTACAATTTCAATATAGTCCCTGATATGCTTCCATAGAGTAGGCTGATGTGTCAGTATCTAAGTGCCATCTGGTCCTCCAGCAAGACTATTACTGCACGTAAGACACACAGCACTGGAGGCTAGCCAACATTCTACAATGACTTTTACACACACATAGCGTTACACACCGCACACCCTGGTGAAACGTCAGAAGGGTCTGAAGAACATACCGGCACATACCGCCCGAGCCTACAGGGCTGCATAGAAACAGGTGATGAGTGTGTCTCTATGTCTGCAGGTAATCTGGATCTGACTGGTCCTAAGCAGGTGTTTAAAGCGGAGAACAATCCCTGGGTCACTCCCATCGCAGACCAGTTCCAGCTGGGCGTCTCCCATGTTTTTGAATATGTTCGCTCAGAGACCTATAAGTAGTAAGTAATAACACTCATGCACACACACACACTGATATTTTTATACTGAGCATCTGCATTGACTTATACTACGTACAGGTGGGTTTTCTACACTCAGGACAGGTTACTGACGTTGTACCTGTGGGTACCTGTTCTGAACAACCACACTCAAAGGCACATGATATCTTTTAAATATGAGGATAACGGCACTCGTTTTCAGACAGTTTCTCCTGGAAGACGTTCACAGTGTTGCGCCTGGTTGTTCACATTAGAGCACAGAAATGTAGGCAGTCTTCTCTCTGGTGGAGAAAAAAGCAGTGGAGTTTGCACTGTGAAGCAGAAGGCTGCTCTTAATTCTTTGCTCCAGGCAGAAAGAGATGCTGCAAATCCTCTGTGTGAATGCTTCAGACTGCTGCTCTGAGGCATGCTCTGGAACTGATCCCTGCACTGTGTGACTGTGTGTGAGGGAGACAGAATGACCATGTCTCATCATATTCCTTTTCCATATTTTCCTTGCATACTTGTATGAGCGTTGTGTGCCTGTGAGTCTGCTATCTGTGTGCACATCTTTGCAAACAGTACTGCTGAACCAATAGGAGTTATTCAGACTGCAGTATAAGTATCCAGCAGCTGAACTTATTACATTCAGATGAGAATTCATGAAATAATTATAGATAGTAAAGCTGCAAGCAGCGTTGGGCGGGCCCTCGCACATGTAGCGCATCGGGGTGTGAGGCGGCCGCATTGCATATTCTGGAGCTCTGCCGGTGCAGCTGTGACTTTGCTACGTGCTTCGGACGCTGCATAAAGGTGTTATATGTCACTTCCTGTGTCCCCTTTGTGGTGCTACATAGCAATTGGCACTATGAATATAAATTAATATTGGCGTGTAGATGTGTTCGGGGTGGGACAGTTATCAAGCACGTTAAGTTTTGTTCAGATGTGAGCATGTACACTGAAGTTACAACAACTTCCTGTTTCATGGCGAAGAGTTGATCTTTGACGCCACGCCACGGACACGCCCATCGACGAAAACTCACAGATAGCACAACTTTTCATCGTCAATGCCTTTAGAGGGCACAGCACAAATCTGAAGTCGGTCGGACCAAATCCCTAGGAGGAGTTCGTTAAAGTATGGAGTGTGTAAATCACCAAAAATGACCATTAAATCCAAAATGGCCGACTTCCTGTTGGGTTTAGGCAATGGCTCCAAGAGGCTTTACTATACATGATACACGTACCACAAAAATTTCGTACATCTAGGTTAATCTTTGTCCGGGGGCTGCACTGTAGGGGGCACTATTGAGCCATTTTGCTACGCCCATGCGCAAAACCCAGAAAATACAGAATTTTTCGCCACTCCTGAATTTTGTGCAAAGTTTAGTGAGTTTTCGAGTATGTTTAAGCCCCCAAACTTGAGCTTACTTTGCAGAAAAAAAATAAAAATCCCAACAGTTTCAATAGGGTCCTCGCACAGCTTGTGCTCGGGCCCTAAAAATAATCCTTACAGTTTCAATAGGGACCTAGCACGATTCATACTTGGGCCCTAATAATACCATGTTGTAACCAATCACAACTGATCTTTGGATCAGCACTTAAACAATGTTGGTCTAAAGCAGGGGTCGGCAAATAAGTCTGGCATCGGACCAAATTATTTTCAAGTCTTTAGATGGCGGGACAGAACATTGTCAATTGACCGTTTATATTCCAACATTTACTATGTGTGTGATTGATTAGCTCCGTTGGTAGTGCACAGGACTCCTGTTTGGAGGGTTGTGTGTTCAATCCTCACTTGCCACTAGTATTTTTTTCTTCCTTTTTCAACAAATGTATTACATATTCACAATTAAGCATGTGCAGGAGTGTGTACACAGTGTGCCATGAATGTAAAATCACTGTGGAGAGAGAATTGGGAGCGAAAACTAAATAATTTTGGAAAAATTATTTGGTTATAGTCCATCCCTAGACAATTTCTGTCACATTCTGCCTGTCAGCCATGTTTAAGTTTTGCACTCTGTGAGTTTTGGTCTGTTATGTTTTGGGGTTCTGTCTAGTCTGTTGTCTGTGTTGTCCTGGTGAGTTCTGTCTCTGTTCCCTACCCTGGTCTGTGTAACAGTTGGTCCATGTTTTCTGTTGGAGGTTTGTTCCTTGTCTTGTGTTCTCTGTTTAGCCTTGTTTATTTCATTGTTCATCCGCAGGTTTTGTTTAGCTCACCTTGTACCTGTCTGTCATGTATCTTAGGTTTAGTTCTGCATTATGGTTCTGTGTCTTAGTTTATGTCTGTATTTAGCGTCCAGTAACCTAGGTTATGTCTGTTACCCCAGTTATCACTCTGCCTGCCTCTCTGTTCCCCCCTGCTGTCTCTGCCCGCCTGCCCGCCTCTCTGTTTTCCCTGCTGTCTCTCTGCCCGCCTTGTTAACCTTGATCCCTGTCACCTGTGTTGCCCTGCTCGTTAGTCCCTGTGTATATATGCCTGGCGTTTCTGTTCAGTCTCAGTCTGGTCATTGTAGTGTGTGTCTGTTGTAGTGGTTGTAGCATCCGCTGTCTCATCCTGTTACCTGTCTGTTCCCTGTGAGTTCTTTGGATTTTGGATTACACCTGTTCTTGGATTTCTCTGTTGGATCACCTGGTTTGTTTGTACCATTATTTTGGATTACCTGGACTCAGCTACTCATTGTAAGTGTTCTCGCTTTTAGTTTGTTTATTAAACCTTTTCGGAATTGAACCTGCTCTGTGTCTTGCGTTTGGGCTCTCACCGCCTCTGCGCTCACCCACAAATCCTGACAATTTCTTTAGCAAGTTCAGTCCTTATGCTTTCTGGTTGTTTATTTATTATCTACTCTAGCTTTTCCAACTATTTGTTCACAGATATGGTAAAATGGTTCCAGATGATGTGAAATTGCATATTTGTCATTGGAAAAATCTAAATTTTCTTGGGGGAGGACCCCCAAACCCCCCCATCATCACCACCACATATGTGCATCTAAGACTATGGGAAAACACTGACATTTTATGCTATTCTGATGTGCATCACTTTCTCGCAAACAGCATTGCCGCTGAGACATATTGTATTGAGGTTTTATATGCAGACATACCGCAGGGCGCACTATGCTCAAAAAATGTTTTGGTTCACCTCTGCTGCTACAAATCCTTCGTCTGTACGTGTCTTATCCCACAGTAATTGTGCGCTGCCAGATGTTGGATTAAAAGGCTGTACATTATATTTAGCGAGAAGCAGATCAAACTGACCCATCACCTGTTTCTGTCAGGCCGGATGATGGAGAGCTCACTTACTCTGATGGACTGCCACTCTGTCTTTGTGATCAATCACCAACACAGGCATAATGTAGATGTGTCTCTCTCTCTCTCGTCCTCTGATTTCATCTTCCACCCTGATGGCCTGTGTTGGCTTCCATTCCTACTGGGACCTTGTTGCTTGTTACACCCCTCCCTCTCCCAATGTTTTGCTCTACACTGTCACGATGAAGATGACACCGGGGGGACTACACTCAGTTAAAAACTTGGTAGCCTATTACGTTACAAGTCACAGTGGATATTTTACAAGCACGGGCCAGGTAAAGCAGCATTGAACAGAGTGCAGATGGTTTCGGTTGTTTGATGGGCTGCATCATTAACAAGCCCACAAGCGGCTCACCTGCTGACGTGATAACGGATGACGTTATTGGAAAAAAGAAGAATTCTGTGTCTTTTAGGCGACTTTATAAAACATACTGCTGATGGAGAAAGTGGAGTAGACGGGCGGGGAGGAGACAGAAAAAGGCGGGGCAAGCCGGTGTGTTTAACTGAGGTGTAGGCCTCTTGTGTTTGTGTGCCTGAGTGTGGGGAGAAGAGAATTCCAAGGAAGGTGTGACGCTTATTTATAATTTATAATAATAATGTCACATGGCGGTATTATGTGAAAAATTAAGTTTTTTTGCCTGGGGGACGGGGTTTTACAATTATGATGCCTGCTCAACCATCGACCATCTGTCAGCCATCGCCGATGGATGATGGTAACGTCTACCGGCCCAATCATAATGCTCAGCCTATGTGATGACCCAGAATTAATTGTTGTGGACTACTGCCCCCTAAGGTCCAAACTCCACAAGGTACCATCAGCGTGCTTTAAACCTTACAGCAGTGTTTCTCTCTGGTTGAAAGCTTAAAGTAGGTTTCACCTCTGACCATGGCCAGCAGCGCTAGGTGTGTTCTTTAATGACTTAATCCCGCCTAACAGGGATGTTAGGGGCTCGGGGCCCTGGGCTGCACTTGTTCATCACTGCAGCTAGGTGGGAAGTTAGTCTAGAAATGATGGACAGTAAGGAGCAGCCGTGGCCTCAGCACGTGTGCTACATGTGGCAGACTGTGAGGACGTGTCAGAGAGAGATGCACTTGGAGAAGTCCAACAGTGAACACACACACACACACACACACACACACACACACACACACACACACACACACACACACACACACACACACACACACACACACACACACACACACACAGCTAGCAGCAGCCTGACTTTGGACAGGTGTTAAACAATTTCCCAAAGAGATCTTCTGTGAATCTTCACAGCTTCATTCACACCTGACTAAATGTCCTTCATCTTCCAACTGTCAACACACACACACACACACACACACACACACACACACACACACACACACACACACACACACACACACACACACACACACACACACCTGTCTGCACCTCCAGTTTAATTTAGTGGGCTGGATCTTGAATGTGAAAGTAGTAATAATACTGTGTTGGTAGAGAAATGGTCTTTCCTCATGCTCCTCCACAGGGAGGTCAGAGGTCAGGGTTTGCATTGCTGCTAACAGAAGCATTCAGTGCTGGAGATTTATGTAGAGGCATGGGACAGCTGTCTGAGCAACATATCAATACAACTACTCGCTGTATTTCCAGGATGTGGAAGGTGATGAATGGACTCCTAATTTTGTCCCGGTGCCATTAGTTCTGACACTTTCAATCATGACAAAGGTGTCTTGAAAAGTAATGGTCACATGACATTTAGAGTAAATGTTGTTCCTCTGTACACAAGAAGTCTAATGGACATTGATGATCTCCACTGGACACACTTTCCATTCTAGACATCTCCATTAGCTCATAAACTAATAGCTAAATTCCAGTACTGTCTACAACTAAAGCTGATGATACATGGGGCAACTTTTTTGAGAAATGTGGCTGGGCAATCTTGCTAGTGGCAAGTCCGACTACGTTTTGAACGGATAGCGGCGGAGCGGTGCGGGACGGGTGGGGGAAGGGGATTACGGTAGTAATCTTCACTTATTACCATTGACTGCAACGTTGCCCTGCACGATTGCTCTAAAAGTTGCTCTGTGTATCATCAGCTTTAGGCATCACTTGTTGGATGGTCGAAACTGAACCCTCCTCCCATCAGAACTGTGAGGCTTGGGGTTGTTGGAGTGAGATCAGGGAGGCAGGAGGAGGCCTTTCTGAGAACTGGTTAGAAACACTGAGCCTTTACATGTAGTCTGACCTCACACGGGACAAACTACGTTTCAAGCACACTGAACCCCCTGTGATAGGCCTACCTTTGTTTCCACTTGTGCATCATTGCTAATGCAGCTGACCGCACCTTTAAACACATCTAAGCACAGTGCTTGGAAGGTTGGGAGGATAAGATGTATGTGTGATGGCAGCAGATTCCAGTGACCATTTAACTGTGACAGGAAGGTTGCTGATCTAAATTAAGCCAGAACAATGACAGAGCAGATTTCATTCCTAGATGAAGACAGCGTATTTACAGTTTTTTTTTTCAATTTTATTTATATAGCGCCAAATCACAACAACAGTTCTCACAGCGCTTTTCATAAAAGAGCAGGTCTAGACCATACTCTGTGATGTTATGTACAGAAGCCCAACAGTTCCCACCAAGAGCAAGCACTAGGAGACAGAGGCAAGGAAAAACTTCCTTTTAAGAGGCAGAAACCTCAAGCAGAACCATGGCTCAGGGTGGGCGGCCATCTGCCTCGACCAGTTGGGGGTGAATTGGGGGGGGTGGAAGGAGAGAGAGAGAGGGAGGGAGGCAGCCTACACAGTAAACACACAGAGGTACAGACAGTAAAGGTGATGTTGCTATAGACTAAATGAAAAATGGTACAGATATTTATAGTAGTGTGATGATAATAATCGTAATGTTAATGACTATAATAACAATAATAACAATAGGACTAGTAACAATAATTGTAGCAGAGGGTGTCGAGCAGGAACACGGGGGCAGCAGGTGACTCGCAACCACAGATCCAGATCTGGATCTGGAAGGTATTCTTTCCTGCAACTGAGACAGCTCTAATGTGCTGGGTTGTCCCTGTGATAACACTGTGTGTGTGTGTGTGTGTGTGTGTGTAAAAGAGTATGGTACCTGTCATACATGTTTCATGAGCAATCCTGTTACTCTGACAGAGAGAGCAGCTCACAACACATTAACATACTGTAGAGAGAAAGCCCTCTAATCTTTTATTCATCGCTTTCTGTCTCCCCTTCTCACTCCACTCTTATCCTGCATTTCATAGCATTTCTGTGTTGTTGGGAAAAAGTTGAATTTTCTTTCTGTTTCAACAGTACTGTGTGTTCTTGAAATGACTTGAGTGAAAGTCCCTGCATGAGTATGTCTTTTTTTTTTTGTTTTTTTTTTTTACTTTTCAGCTTTTCTCATTATAATCACACAGTAAGTAAAAAAAAAAAAACAACAAAAACAAAACAGAGGGAGGACTACCAGAGTATCGGAGTGCAAGGTCAAAGTTTGCTCAGATTAGAGGCATAGCATAGCAGCAAACACACAAAGCAGACAATCAAGTCTCATCAAGCAACATCAAAAATGGTTTCCACACCTTCAAGAAGTACTTTTGTGAGTTTCCTTCGTTAAAACAAATCTCTTCCACCTGTTCTTCAGGCTGAAGAATGATTTTTTTTCCAAGCTGCTAATGCGGCTTTCCTGATCCAGCACCTGTTACTTGATAGACTCTACCTTCTCCATCAGTTCCTTCTGAGAGCTTTGTACCACCTGGGGAGTCTGGTCCAGTTTGTCAAACCTGTCATTAATGTGTTTAAGGATCTTGTCCGAGACTTTCTCCCAGATCAGCGGCAAATAATTGGCATCATCACCACCTGTAGCCTGGCCATGGATTTGCCCGGGAGCGCAGGTGCTGCTAGCCTTAGCATTAGCCTGGGCTAGCTGGAGGGATTCGGTGTCTTTAGACTTCTTAGTATTTGGCATGTCGTCACAAAAAGTCAACTACTTGGACTACAGTGTCGGAAAAGTTCCAGAGGCAGAAGAAATGAGATAAGAGACTATAGAAATATCAAAAATATAGATTGGCGCGGAGGAGCCTCTGGAAGCACGTCTACTCCATGCACTGCTCGCAAGCGCCCCCTGCATGAGTATTTCTACCAGTACATACTGTACATTTCACCAGCTGAAACCAGAGCTGTCTCTTCAATATAATGAAAGATATTATAGAACATGAAAGAAATGGACACACACCAGAGTGTGAATACTGTAAAACCCAGCCTCCGAGACTGACGGAGGTCAGAGCTATACTATTGGATTGTCGCCTCTTGAGTTACAAAGTGGTATTACACGACAGGGCTAGCTGGTTAGCATGTTAACTTCAGTAGATATCGTGCATCACAATACATAGATGTCTTTGACCTATGTCAGCACTGTTACAACTTCACATTCTGTTGATCATCTTAGTTCATTTTCTGAATGTTAAACTAAAATTCAGGCCAAATCTTACACACTGTACCTGTTTAAGAAATAAAACACTAAATACTTAAGATAGTGATGTTTTACACCATTTAATGTACTGGAAGAAATAATTGGACAAAAAACTGCACACATAGTCAGCACTTACTGCGCACTCTGCCTACTGAAGGTCAGCCAGTCAGAGTCTGATTAGGGCCCGAGCACGACCGTGCGAGGTCCCTATTGAATTTGCTCGGATTATATATATATATATATATATATATATATATATATATATATATATTTTTTTTTTTTTTTTTTTTTTTTTTTTTTTTTTTTCTGCAAAGTAGGCTCAAATGACATGGCCCTAAACATACTCGAAAACTCACCAAAATTTGCATTTGCAAACATGTCAGAACCGGTGAAAAATTTCGTATTCTACAAGTTTCGCACATGGGCGTGGCAAAATGACTCGCTAGCGCCACCTAGAAAATTGGAAAAAATTTGCCCCTCATTCACGTTCAACCTACATGCACGAAATTTGCTGGGGACATGTATCATATCAAGACGCACAAAAAAGCCTCAAGAACCCATAGCCTAAAGTCAACAGGAAGTCGGCCATTTTGAATTTTACGTCAAATTTTGGATGATTTACACACTTCGTACTTTAACGAACTCCTTCTAGGGATTTAGTCCGACCGACTTCAAATTTGTGCTGTGCCTTCTAAAGGCATTGAAGATGAAAAGTTGT
>NC_060150.1:19720379-19723249 GCF_021292245.1 Micropterus dolomieu | reverse complement strand
TTACTTAGATTTCAGGCATGCAGTTGTACATTTGAAATACCTTCCTACCTTTCTGATAGGAAGCCTTCTTGAGGTGGTATAAAACATTTCTTCTTATATTCTGATTTGAGTTGTGGACAACTATGACCACATGAATTAAAAAAATTAAACATTTCACTGCCCAAGTCAGCTTTAACACAAGTCTTGATCATCAGACTACATGCTGTACAGTATTTGTGGACAGATTTTGTCCCAGGATTTATTATGCATTTCTTCTTCTTCGTTGCATGATTTAGAATAATAAGGTGAGAAATGGGTCTATTCTGAGTTCATCCTGCACTGCAGCAGCTAATAAAGTCCATTTAATCCCCAAAACGCTTTTCTTTTAGGCAGGCTGGAGCAGAAAACAACTCACCTTTCTCAAGTTGTACAGTAATGTCACATGTGTATGAAGGTGGATCAAACAAGCTAATCTTAAATGTCAAAGTAGAGAGGATCCTAGTAGGCCTATTTAAAAAAATTCACAGCCGCACCGGCAGAGCTCCAGAATATGCAACTCGGCCGGCTCACACGCGGACGCGCTTACAAGTGCGAGGGCCCACCCAACGCTGCTTGCAGCTTTAATTTGTGTTTGGATTTTTGGAAAACGCATGTTGATGGGTGGAAATGAACACAGAACACACTGTAATCAGAAAGCGACTGGATTAGACCAGTGTCACGTTACCTAGTCCTTCTCCGGTTGGTGGCTCTGATTACCTTCTAAGGGGCTGGGTTCACACCTGAAAGTCCAGGTCCTGAATCGAACCAATGCATGGATGATACATTGATTCAGTACTCAAGCTGGTCCGGTTGGTGTTCACGAAGGTCCAGAAAGTGTAAACGTGGTGGAAATGTTGTCTGTCACCAGTCACACAGTCGGCGGGTAAAAAGATAAACCCCTCCAAGTTTCTACCTGGATATCTTCATAGGGCTCAGTCAGGTTCAGGTTGGTCTGGAGGACCACACATGTAAACATCTCATAAGAAAACGGATATTAAATCATTTAATAAAGCACGAAGAAACTCTGCATCAGACGGTTTGATCACAGATCATATTATGACTTGTTTGAAGTCAAAGTGGACCAGTGAAGTCAGAAGGCCATAACTGCACACATTCAAAAAAAAGTTGGCAGCATATGTGTACAGAATTCATATGTATCTGCTTGAATTATTGCATTATTTCCTTACATGTTATATACATACAAAGTTCAATATCAGGGCTCCAGACTGCGACTATTTTGGTCGCATTTGTGCGAGTGCAAGGTGATCATTACCAGGGCTCTACAACGCGACCGTTTTACTCGCAAAATGCCCCTGAAGTGCGAGCACACTGTGCGAGTAAAGACTGAAACCTACCGTAATCCCCCCGCCCCACCGCTAATTGACCCCTTGCTAAGCCCCGCCCCCCTTAGTTACTGTTGCTAAGTCCGACAAAATTACAGCGCTATCACTGAACTTCCCAGAGAAATATTGTCAAATTAGTTGGAAAAAACAGCTTTGCAGTTGCAGTATACATTTGAGGGTTGTATTCAGGCTGTCAAACTGACTCAAACGGGCGTGAAAAAAATTATAGATAGAAGCTAAAGCCTAACGATCACACAGTACAAGTGAACCACCGCATCCCCTGACGATTGAGACAAAAGACACTGTTCCTGTGAAGCTGGGTAAGCCTCTATTCATTATTACATTCATTAAAAAGCAGAACAGTAGGGCTTTATTACGTTCCATTGAGTAGGAAGTTAGCTAGCGTTAGCTAACTAACATTACATTAGGAACGATCCACAGCTGACATATTTCTGGATTTATTTTAGGTTTTTGAAAGCGAATGAATCGTACTTCTCCTATCAACCTCTCTGGGTAACGACTGTAACTATTACAAGTGCCTCAGGAACAGGATTTGACCATATATTAGAAAAATACGGCCAAAAAAAGCTAGAAAAGTCTCTTTTTACATTAGAGTCAATGGAGCGCATCCATGAAAGTGTCGGACTTCAGTTAGAGCGAGTCCTATACTGTGCTGTGATTGGCCAGCTGTGTATTCGGGCGTGGCTTAGCGAAGGGTCAATTGTTCAAAACATAGTGTGACTGGCTGCCGTAAGCACTTGGAGAAATCCCGGTGGGCGGATCGCCCTGATTAATACCTGTACCAAAAAAGGGGGTGTGACCAAATCATGTTATGGTGGTTATGGTATTATAATAATTAGCCCGTTACTATAAATATATAATAATAACATATATATATTTTACATATTTGTTGTTGTATTTTTCTAGTATCTCTTTCATATTGTGATAGCAATTTTTCTATTCTCTATATTCATACTGAAAATCAAGATCATAACCAGGGAAGGTTTGTGTCCTCCATGAGCTCACTGTAAGACACAGTGTTACTGTTTGACAGGTGTACCGCCCAGTCAGACTCTGTGCCCTGACCACTAGCCTCCATTTCAGAACACTGCGAGCATGATGACGTTTGTTTGGATCACTCCTGCACGTGCTCTGTACGAATGTGTGTGTGCCCAGCTGAAAGAGCGAGTAGAGAGCGGAGCATCGTCTTCAGCATTTGACAAATATTATCAATATAATCCCTGACAAAACACACTGTCACACAGTTGCACTGAGCGCACAGGCGGGACATCCTCATTAGACGGGCTACTCCAGAAAACCCCGGCGGTAGTTACACAGTGAGCATTAAAAAGTCCACTGAGAACACTGCAGCTTTTATATATGCCACACAGACGTTTGAATAAATGAATGATGTGTATGGACACGTTACAGTAACAGACTGTGCCTCAGCCTCACACCTTCAGATGTCCCAGAAAGATTATGTAATTTCTGCTGATGACCAATTATGCA
>NC_060150.1:19704428-19720279 GCF_021292245.1 Micropterus dolomieu | reverse complement strand
ATCCATGAAAGTGTCGGACTTCAGTTAGAGCGAGTCCTATACTGTGCTGTGATTGGCCAGCTGTGTATTCGGGCGTGGCTTAGCGAAGGGTCAATTGTTCAAAACATAGTGTGACTGGCTGCCGTAAGCACTTGGAGAAATCCCGGTGGGCGGATCGCCCTGATTAATACCTGTACCAAAAAAGGGGGTGTGACCAAATCATGTTATGGTGGTTATGGTATTATAATAATTAGCCCGTTACTATAAATATATAATAATAACATATATATATTTTACATATTTGTTGTTGTATTTTTCTAGTATCTCTTTCATATTGTGATAGCAATTTTTCTATTCTCTATATTCATACTGAAAATCAAGATCATAACCAGGGAAGGTTTGTGTCCTCCATGAGCTCACTGTAAGACACAGTGTTACTGTTTGACAGGTGTACCGCCCAGTCAGACTCTGTGCCCTGACCACTAGCCTCCATTTCAGAACACTGCGAGCATGATGACGTTTGTTTGGATCACTCCTGCACGTGCTCTGTACGAATGTGTGTGTGCCCAGCTGAAAGAGCGAGTAGAGAGCGGAGCATCGTCTTCAGCATTTGACAAATATTATCAATATAATCCCTGACAAAACACACTGTCACACAGTTGCACTGAGCGCACAGGCGGGACATCCTCATTAGACGGGCTACTCCAGAAAACCCCGGCGGTAGTTACACAGTGAGCATTAAAAAGTCCACTGAGAACACTGCAGCTTTTATATATGCCACACAGACGTTTGAATAAATGAATGATGTGTATGGACACGTTACAGTAACAGACTGTGCCTCAGCCTCACACCTTCAGATGTCCCAGAAAGATTATGTAATTTCTGCTGATGACCAATTATGCAAACTTTATGTCAGATGCACCAAATAAAGTTTTAAAAATAAAATACCATGTAGTGGAACTTTGTGCAGTAATATGCGGTGTCTGATGCATTTTCCATATCCTCCTGGTAAATATATCTACTGTAGGTAATAGAGACATTGTATAATCTCAAACGTATCTTTGACGTGTCTCTGGTGACATTTTGTTACTTATCCCCGACATGTTGGCCCAAGTCAGAGATGGAGACTCGAGTGCAACTTAAGTCGCACATACAGTGACTTGAGACTCGTCCTCAAAAGACTTCAGACTCGACTCGGACTCAAGGTGCAGGACTCGTGAACAATGTTTATTTTTTAGGAAACTTCTGATGAGTTTGCCGTTATTCCCTCCCTCCGTTACCTATAACCTGCCTACGTAACACGTAGCATCTGCTGTGCGCGGCCGCATGTGAGAGAGGACAACGAACACTGCAGCTGCTGTGCCATTCATCACAAACTTTGGCTTTAAAACTTCATACAACAAGACCCAAACAAAGAAGCGCTGAACACAAATAGGTTAGTAACCTGATTTGAGTAAACATGTTTAGCTCAGCATTGGCCATCTAACATTAGCTTGCTTCTTGCTTCAGCTACGACCTACAAGAGGCTTACTTCAACTGTCGTTTGTTATGAAAAGATGAATGAGCGTTTGTTTACTTGCCAAACTTGTTGTAGTCGATTAACGTAATCATTTATGTCCCACTGGCTGTCCTCACGTTAATTATTACCGTTCGCTAGAAACAGGTTTATTGTTGACCATGTAACCTTACAGTTTTATTTAGTTATAACGTTACACTGGTTTGAGAGTGGGGGATGTGTTGACTTACAGTAGTTTAAGCTGTCATTGATTGCATTGCACATTACATGGTTGTGCTCTGTAAGTTAAAAACAGGTTACAGGTTTATTGTTGATTTTGCAACGTCACAGTTTTATTTAGTTAATGTTACACTGGGTTTAAGAGTCTGGGGAGTGTGTTGACTTACAGTATTTAATAAGCCGTCAATAATTGAATTGCACATTACATGGTTGTGCTCTGTAAATTAAAAACAAGTTACAGTATTCCTTATAGCTATGCAGTTTTATACGCAACCTGGATTGAACGTAGCAGGTGATACAATATTTGTAATAACCACAACAGACTTGACTTGGACTCTAGCTCAAAGACTTGTGAGCATCTCAGCCTAAGTGATGTCATTGTCTGAACCATTACCTTTACATTTTGCTGATAAAAGGGCCAAACTTGTCTAATCAGGGTCCCTTCATCTGTCTGTGCCTGATGAAACAGTCCTCAACAGCAGCAGTCTGTCAGCAGGGATTTAAACTGAATTATTATTATTTCTTATTATTCATTGAACACTGCCACCATGAGAAAGATATGCTCTCTCTAGATGTTAATGTTTAATCATTCTAACAAACTCTGCCAGTTATTTACTTTTCTTAGATATGTGGCAGGCCATCAAAATCATCACAGGCTGCAAAAGCAGGAGCTCCCCCATCATGTGTGAGGCCACATTACCAGATGAACTTCACACCTTTTATGCTCGCTTTGATCTCCTCAACAAGGAGTCAGCTGTAAAGTCTACTCCACCTCCAGAGGACCGGCCACTGTCAGTATCCACAGCAGATGTGAGGAGAGTCCTGCTGAGAGTGAACATGAGTTAAGCAGCTGGGCCTGATAACATTCCTGGCCGTGTACTAAAAACTTGTGCCAATTGATGTTATTACTGACATTTTCAACATCTCACTGTCTCAGGAGAGGGTTCCCACCTGCTTCAAGACAGCCACCATCGTTCCTGTACCTAAAACGTTTGCAGTGTCTAGTCTGAACGACCGCTCTGTGGCACTCACCCCTATTCTAATGAAGTGCTTTGAGAAACTGGTTCTTCAGCACATAAAAAAAAACAATATCCCAGCCAGCCTGGACCCTCAGCAGTTAGCTTTCAGAACCAACAGATCCACAGAGGATGCCATCTCCACTGCCCTCACACACCTTGAGAAAAACAACCCTTACATCAGAATGCTGTTTGTGGATTTCAGCTCAGCATTCAACACAATCTCCCCTATGAAACAGATCAGCAAACCCAGCACTCTGGGTTTAAACACAACACTCTGCAACTTGATATTGGACTTCCTCACAAACAGACCCCAGTCAGTTCGGATTGGCGGACTCACCTCCTCCACTCTAGTGCTCAGCACGGGAGCCCACCAGGGCTGTGTGCTCTGCCCCCTCCTGTTCACGCTGTTCACCCATGACTGCATCCCCCAACATGAAGCGAACTCTGTTGTGAAGTTTGCGGATGACACCACCATCATCGGCCGGATTTCAAACAACGATAAGATTTCATTTCGGGAGGAAATTCATAATCTTGTAGTGGTGCTCAGAGAACAACCTACTGCTCAACCTCAGCAAAACCAATGAGCTAATCATTGATTTTAGGAAGAAGGAGATAAAGACACACACTCCTGTCTACATCAGTGGTGCTGAGGTGGGGCAGGTGAATAGTTTCAAGTTCCTGGGAATCAGCATCACGGAGAACCTGACATGGTCATCACACATCTCGACGCTGGTGAAGAAAGCTCAGAAACAACTGTGTACACAGAGCCCAAAGGATCCTAAAGGACAGTACCCACCCAGCCACAGCCTGTTCACCCTGCTGCCTTCTGGGACGAGATCTAGAAGTTTCTGCTGCCACACCACCAGACTGCAGACCAGCTTTTCCCCCAAGCTATCAGACTCTTAAACTCTATTTCAACAATTCATCGATGCGTTGTTTAAGAAGTACTTTTGCTTGGCGGCGGCGCACCCTCGTAACGGGATCAGCTGTGCAAGTTTATAGGTGATAGATATTTATTAGTCCTTTCGGAAATTCATAGTGTGTCATACAGCAAACATCAGACCAACAACCAGACAGCTGCTTTACAAACACAAACATCACCCGAGTAAAAGTTATAGTAAAGGCTCGTGCAGACTACACGACTTTCAGCGTCGGCCGATGACCGTGCCGTTCACACAACTTGTCGTCATATATGATGGTAGTCTTGAAGTTGTTGTGGCGTTCACACTACTTGACTGATCGGTGACAGGGTTCAAACCCGACGTTGGTCTCTAAACCACATTTTGCCAAGAAAACCCACGTGAAATGTGAAACGGGAAATGAGCGATCCTGCACACAAAACAGCTGTTGTTTGTTATTATAAAGCTAGCAATTATAAAGACAAAGAATATGGGTGAAAGGATGGATTAGCACACGCAGGTAGCAGGGATTGTCTGAGCTACAGAGAGAGCTGGAGGTGAGTTAAAAGGTGCAGCTCCCCGACACCCAGTTAACTCATGACTGTGAGGTTACAACTCACGGCCCAAAAAGGAGACAAACAACAACAACAAACGCACGTGTGTACATTTTCAGCTGAGGACTGCGGTTTACTTTGGCTAGCCTTTAACTCAACAATCATTGTCTGTCGTCCGCTGGCAGAACACCGGGGCTTTCTGATCAGATGCTGTCGTGCTGTTGCCGAGGCGAAATTTCGTTTTACGGTGGACGGACTGTGACATTACAGTTGTTTTCTTTAGCTTGAAATAATCCCATACTTTGGACATTTTCTTCTTTGTCCCTCGCTATTTTCTCTGTCTTCCTCCACTTTGCAAACAGCTCCATTATAATCACGTAGTGTTCACAGCATAAGCGCGATGTGCAACAGTAATAAATGTCCCTGCGAAACAGTGTGCTGTATAGTTATATGGATTAAACAAAGCATTTTATTAATCGATTTAATTGATGAATCGTTTCAGCCCTAGTTTATTTGTTACCATTTTTCATAATTGAATCTTTATTAATGTATACTGTCTGCTATATAGCAGAAGGGAGTTACAATTTCACTCTACAACTTGTTGTATTGTGACAATAAAATCTACCTACCTACCTTAGTGTGGCATAAACAATCTTCCATAAAAAGTGAAGAATTATGACTATATTCACAGCAGCACTGCCTAATCCAGCAGAAACAAGCAGAAGTATATGTTCACAGCCTGTAATTATTTTACAGTGGTCTTTGTGTCATTTGTGTACTGACCTTAATTCAGTGGTATTTTTGTTGTTTTTAATCATTTGCAAAAGAGCAGCAGTTGCTGGCAAAAAGCTGACAAGCATTAAAGGAAAACTAATCCGCAACCCAGCATTGTTTGTAACTCTGATGGAGGTGTGCTCTGCATTTGGTTTGGGGTCCTGCAGGTCTGAACCGAACTGGACTGCCACAAATGTGCTAAAGTATTAGATCTACAATGGGCACAAATCTGGCACTGCTGGCACGTTCTCCCCAGTCAAAGTAAGCTGTCCTTCAGGAGAAAGCACATCTGTCTGAACATATTAAACAAGACACAATGGAAAAGTGTGTCACTTTGCTACAGAGACATTCGGTTGCATGACTTTGTCACCGGGAAAGGCTTTGTTGACATTTGCCACTAAAATGGCAAATTGGATGTAAAAGATGTTGTGCCTCACCCAACCACTATATCCAGACACATCGACACAGTATTGCAGTTATGTAGTAGCCGGGCAGAGAGGCAAAGTAAAGTAATGAGTAATGGAACATTACTGTTGCTTTTAAGTAATTAGTCAAGAAGTATTATTTCTTTTTCAGCATGTACTGTGTAATGAGTCATTGATTATTCTTCTGAAGTAAGTTGCCCAGCACTGTTTAAAGGTGGCCACACTTACCATATGCTGCAGTAACACAGTCATGTGCATCACAGTGGACAAACATCAGCAAGTAATGATCTGTGGTGGATTGATTATTACATCCATAACTGGCTGACTGTGGTTTTCTGCTACCTCAGTGTGGACTCCCTGTCGTCCTTTCAGTCAGCAGCATGTCTCTGCTGCCAGTGCTGGACGCTGTCTGACAGTTTGGTAGAGGTTCGCTCTGACCACACAGCTGCCCACAGGCCAGCGTGTGCTGGTGTTGTACATATATAGTGGCTTTAGTAAGTCTCAGTGCTCTTTAAGGTTTTTGTGGTGCAGTCCTGCTACACAGTATATCCAGTTGTATCAGGTTTCAGACCCTCTTCTGAAAGGTACCAGCAGTTGCTGTGGGTAGTATCAAACCTTCTTCTAGTATCTGTGGTTTCGTACGTTCCAACATTTGAACTGTTTAATGACAGATTGGCTGATCTGAACTTACTAAGAAAAACGTAGACTGCACTGTGTGTGTGTGTGTGTGTGTGTGTGGTTAACAAAGGTAGAGGTTGTTTATTTCATTTAGGGGTGAAATAGTACTCACATAAATCTGCACACCCCTTCAGAGTGCTGGTGGGTCAGCAGGAAACTAACTAATAATGAGGGCCGAGAGCTTTGCCACCATTGGCTGAAAGGCGCAGTTGCTTGTCATGAATCTTAATTAGGATCATCTCTTCTCCTTCCCTCTCTCTTCCTGTGCCTCTCCTCTTCCTCCTTGCTCTCCCTTTCTTATCTTCACTGCTCTTCTGTTCCTCCTTCCTACTAAATCGCTTGGCAGCTCTGAAGATGAGGAGACTGCGAGAGGAAGCCCCCACCCCATCAGATCAATGGCCTTTGGCCTCTCTGCACATTTAACACACACACACACACACACACACACACACACACACACACACACACACACACACACACACACACACACACACAGAACTTTGCCATGATTAATTAAGCCGTGTGGAATAGCAGAGCTCCATAAAGACATCATCAGGAATCTGAATCCATTCCCCTCTCTTCTGCATTTAATTGGCTCGAACAGAGATGCACACACATACGGTCACACTTAAAAGATATGGGAAATCTTTATGTTGATCTGTAGCTAGAAGTGTTAGTGCTCTGCATTGTTTGTATAAAAGTGCTTTTTTGTGTGTGTGTGTATTTGTGTGACAGGTTGGATAGCCCATGCTCTCTCGGGTTCTGGGCTCTTCAGCACACAGCAAGAGAGAGAACAGAGCGGGCATCCAGAGGCACTAAATGTCTACTGTTTGTCTTTAAGGTGTCATAGATTTCCAGTAAGATTAAGAGGAAGTAGCCCTCGCTTATTCCAAGAGCACGATACAGGACGCTCTTCAAAGATTGAGTACAGGCTGCAGTAAATAAAGCTGAATCCAAAATCACCAAACACCTTCCATGTATGTTAGGTTTGGCCTTCTTCAGTTCGCTTCATATTCAGTTCAGTACTGCAGATTGATGTGCGCAGCACAGGACACGTTTAATATGCAATGAATTCCTTAAATCTCCTGTCACTGGGACAGGATCGGTCAGATCTAACTGAGGACTGAGATAATTTGGAGTAATGCAGCCTTAATGCAGTCTTTAGTCCTGAGCTCATCACTGTTGAACATTTTGATTAAAGGACCAAACTCTGCTTGAAGAATCATATTTTTTATGACATGATGATTATTACAGTGAGCTTTCGTTCTGCTATTTGCCGTCACGTCTCACAGTGTCTGTTCATGGGAGCAATTCCTGATAATCAGAGTGGGATATCCCCTCTGACAACAACCTGTTTGTGGTGAACAAATAATGCATGGCAATGAAAACATTTTAAAAGGACCTTTATTATCTCCAGACATGACCTCAGTGTTAAAATAAGACCTGCAGTCAGATACAGGCTCAGAGCTGCTGGGCACAGGATGCTGTCCATCCTTCTTCCAGGATGCTTTGACCTCTACAAAGTCCTGCTTACTCCATGCACAGCTGGATTCCTTTATAACAGCTAAACCTTCCAACACGGTGATAAACATGTACCCTGTGCCCTCATGTACAGATGGACAGATACCTGCACCAGTTGTGTTCCAACACAGGCAGCATATCTGGGCTGTTGTGTGTTTGTATTTTGTACATCAGGTGCTTCATGGAGGTGAACTTGTTTTCTCTCTGAGACTGCCAAACCCCCTAATCCGTCCCCGGAACACCTGTTCCTGCTATTAAAGGGCATGATAGCAGCTCCTGTGACTGGGCTTTGCTGAAGCTCACTCTATATCCGTCCTGCTCCACATGGAGCCTGGCTGGGCCCGGTTTGTGCCGGAGCTTTGGCTTCTGTTCGTGGAGTACTGTATTTCAGGAACAAAAAGCTCTAATAGTTGTAGTAGTAAGGCTGTTGAAAGGGTTCTGTCACACACACATAGTGGAACTGCAGTATGTCTCTTAGATCATGCCATCCTTAGAGGATCTGTGTCCCTGTCGTAGACCACACTGCTCCATCTAAACCATCTTCTCTCTGAAGCCAGCCTGCTATGTTTAAAGGGAGTGCTTTGGTTTACTTTAGTCTCTTTCTTTTATCGTCCTGGGGATTCTGTTCAGGCTCGCCTCCTCAGCTGTCAGACAGACAAGAGATCTCTGACTGTCTGACTTAACATCACAGCATCACATGCTGCACATGCTAGCAGTGACAAGAGACATTTAAAAGCCACTGATAAACATAGACCCCCTGATCTTTTTGCTTTTTGGAGAGAACACTCCCATCATTAATTAGGCTGCATTATTCTCCCCTTTTCACATTGATTTATTTTTTCCTTGATGACACACGGACTGATCAAATGGATAATCTTGCTTTTCTTAAACAGAGCGTGCACAATCAGTCACCACAGCCCTGATCTCCTCCTGTAGCTCCGCCCTCTGTTTCATAGGCAGCAGCTGGACCGCCATGTACTGACTGAACCAAAGAGCTCGTCTTTCTTCCACACATTCAGTGAATAGGGAAAGTGAATATCTACCTGTACTGTTACATATATAATAGCACAATTATCTGCCCAGTTCAGAGTTGGTATGAACTTTTAAAGCTCTGAACTCACATCAGGATGTTTCATATTTGGGGAACGGCATTAGAAATGAAAACACGAATGGCTTGTAGATGCCAGTGATGACCTTTGACCTTATGGGGGACCTCCCCCTGAAAATTTTGAGCATTAAAGACTCAATTTCCTGCATTCTGGTGAAGACTTCTGCACCGATTTCTGCCTTTTCTGCATCAATTAATGTTGGAAATGTCTTTATTTATATAAAGAGCTGCAGGTAAAAATTCAAAATATAAAAAATAATAAAATATGATGCAGTTAAGCTCTTAGGCATTCTGCAGCTAATGCCTTTAAATATGTTTTCTCTTGTACTCAACTTTTCTCATTTCATAAAATCTCAACACAGTCAACACATATGAGTAAGTTTTCCCTCCTCTTTTTTGTGTTTTGTTTGGGGAAGTAACCTCTTTAAATGTGCAGACCTGGCATTTTTTTAATTCAAATTAATTTTAATTCAGTTAGTCAGGACTTTAATAGCTCCTGTGTTTCAGCAGGTTTTCTGCCCATGTTCACAACTTTCTGCACATTCAGAATCTCTCCCACATATCTCTGTTTTCTGACATGTCGAGAAAAAAGTCGTAATATTATGAGAATAACCTTATCGTTTAATAATTGCGGAGCTGATACTGTCAGACACTGAACTAGATGAGACAAGCAGGTTAAAAGAACTATGAAAAATCAGCACATCCGATAAAGTGTCGCTCACAATCCCAAAGAGTGCAAGGTTGTGCTTCAGTTAGTACATTTTTATATTGTAAAACTACCAGCTATGTTATTACTCTGCCGCTCACAGCGGCGTACCCCGGTGTCGCATCAGCTGGGCAGAGTTGATTTGAAAAGTTGATTTGAAAAGTTTCTCTTGTGGCGCCCCCCTGACATTTTGTGCCCTAGGCAACCGCCTATGTCGCCTATGTCGCCTATGCCACGGGCAAGCCCTAACAGACAGTGTTAACAGGACTAAGCCTGTGTCTGTACAGAAGGCGCCGTGTGAGCAGCATGTTGGCAGAGCAACAGCAGCTTCAGTCAGGTGTTTGGGTTCAGGCCAAACTGCAACCTCCGACGTTGTAAGGTGAAGTGCCAAAAACTGCAGTTCATTGAATGGCCACTTGAGGCTGGTTCCAAAAGCAAGTCAGTCCCCACAGACCCCCATGTTAAAATGCCCAATTTTACAGCAGAAATAAACATGTTTACAGCCTGTTACAGAAAACAGTTTTGGTCTATATCGCTAACTTCCTACTTCATGATAACTGTATGAAGGTGAATATTAATACACCTCACCCCTTTAAAGGTCAAGTGTGTAATATTTCTGAGGCTCTATTGACAGAAATGCAATATAATATCCATAACTATGTTTTCAGTGGTGTATAAAGTTATGTCATTATGTTTTTATTACCTTAGAATGAGCCATTTTTATCTACATAACCGCGTGCCCCCCCTTCTATGGAGGTCGCTATATTTTGTCATCATGTTTCTACCGTAGCCAACAATGAGCAAACAGCGCTACAGCGCATTTTGTCATCACAGCGTTCTCCTTCTGCTTGTATAATTCTGGCAGTGTAGATGCCCGTCACTACATTAAATACATACATAGAAGAAGAAGAGGGAATAATAATATACAGTCTCTGAGTAGTCTTCTGGTTTATTGGAAGTAAGAAGAGAAGTGACATTTGGACAAATTAACGAGCACACACATTTAGCACATTTAGTTATTTAACACGAGAGCTGACAGCCTGTGGATTTTTATACCATGAAGCCAGATGGAGTCCAGACAGATACAAACAGCTGACAGCAGAAATCACGGATGTTGTGGATCTTCCCAGATGGAAGGCTATAATGTTGGACAGATGTTTTCAAAGCAGTGCTGAAGTTGTCAGTTGTTTTCTGCTGGACAGGTAATTAACTTAAGTTTGTCAGACTTTAACGATGCAATTGAAAGCTGTTGTTTGATAGCTTTAGCTTGAAGCTGGCCATAATCACAGAGAGACGTGAGGTGTTTCCCCTGACAGTATGTAGTTGCATTAATTTCATGGCGCCTACTTATTCTCCAGCCTGTGGGTTGGCTTTTCCGGTTACGTTAGCGAGACAATCAGCTGATCAGTAACATTAATTGGCAATAATACCATAACGTTAGCTTAGAGCATGGAAGCATCAGCCAGCTAAACTTTTATTGCCCTGGTAGAAAAATCATGTAAGGTTAGTTGCATTGGTTTATTCTTCAGCGCTGGCTTTGGCTTGTGGTGTAAAATATGTAGGCTAGTTCGACTAATTTCATGTAGTTACTCTCTCTCCAGTGCTCTGTTTTGGCTTTGTTGGTTAAGTCCCTGAGACAATTAGCTGATCACTAATTGGCAATAAAACGGTAGCTTACAGCAGGAAGCTCAAATCAGACCGCTAAACCTTTACTGCGCTGGTAGAAAAAATATGTAGTTGGATTGTAATTTCATGTAGTTATTCTCCAGCGCTCTGTTATGGCTTTGTTACTTGGACAGAAATGTGCCCTTACCTTCCTGAGACAAACAGATGATGAATATTATTGGCAATAAAACAGTAACAGCAGGGAAGCTCAGATCAGCAGCTAAACTTCACATTTTACTGCCCTGGTGGAAATTACATGAGTATGAGACATCATGTAGCACTTCATTTCTCGATGTGTCTGTTGTTTATTAATGAACAAGTAATAATAATATTTTTTTTAAAAACATAGTTTTACTGAATAATTAAGTAAATATAATTTCTCAATATATCTATCTAAAGAAACTTGATTTCTTGACTGGCAACTCTCTGCTATCTCATAGATGGCATCTTTGTCCTGTCTCCGGCACCGTAGCTATACAACTCTCTTGGATAGGGGAGAGGGGGTGCAATTCACAATCCTCACCACTAGATTTTACTAAAACTTACACACTGAACCTTTAAACGGCATCTATGTAACGATGCGTCGACAATGAAATTTCACGTTGACAAATTTTTATCGTCGTTGCAGCCCTAGTCACAGACACTACGTCCATGTTTTATACAGGCTGTGGTTCCATCACACTATTCAGTGTAGGTCACCGTCAGTTTGGCAGACCCAACACAATCTCTGTAATTACCTGCGTAAAACAGAAGAGAATGACCTGAAGCCTAAAGATATGCTTTGGGCGCGTTCCGTGTGTGAAACACGCTTGGCCTTACAGAACAAAGGGCCCTATGAAATCGTTTTATTTTTACCTAAATTTTTGTAATAATAATAATTTTTCTGAATTTTGTGTTTTACAATTTAAGCACATTTTGTCATCAGAAAGACTATGTAACCATGTGGTGGATGAATAAAATGTCAACAACTCAGTAAGAAAATATTAAAAGTGTAATCAATATGACTGAATTTGATGTATCAAATGAAATGTGCATATAGAAATGTTCAAATATATGTGAAATTATTTATGGGTACAATTCACAATGAATGTATTGTTCCAATAATTGTACTGTGGATTGTCCCCTATAGTTTATTACTTGATTACTGATAATTTCTTCCCACAGATCTCCTGGAGTACAGCCTCCATTTGCTGCTGAACATAACTATTTATTTTTTCTAATGGAATATCTGTCTCCGCGTGCACAGCCACAAAGTGTACAACAAGCTCGGGTCTGCATCTGCCGATGTGGGTGCCCTTTTGAGAGTTTGTTAAAGTGGTGAGCTCTAGCTAGCAAGCTCACTTCGATGTGACTCTGTGTGTGTGTGTCCGCCCTTAGTACAACAACGACAGAGAGGAGAGAAGAAGGGTGCTCGTAAATGAAAACAAAACATAGCAGAATAGTTTTTCTGTTCGTTTGGCTTAAGTGCTGTGAGAAATATACTCATAATGCTAGGGGAAAAGTTAAATTTTTATAAATTGCAACCACATTTTGGCTGCAGGCATCAAATTTTGTGATTCCGTCCACCTTTACCGCATCATCATAGGTCCCTAAGAACAGCTGAACACATTTGACACGTCGTACAAACTACTTCTTTTCTACCTTTATCTGGCCCATAGCCACAGCTTTGCTTTGAACTAATTGCTAACGTCGGGATGCCAACATGCTCACAATGACAAACATGTTCACCAGCTTAGTTTAATGTGTTAGCCTGATTTGCTAAATTGCACTGAACACTAAGTACAGCCAAGGTTGACGGGATTGCCATTAGTTGTTGGTATCATAAACTAATGTACTGGACAAATTAAATGTTGACCAGATGAAACGTCAGGGGATCACCAAAGTGATTAGCATTCATCCTGAGGGGCACATTAATTTGTCCGGTTCTGCTGTAATCCATCCAGCAGTTGTTAAAAAACACAAAGGTCGACCTCATGGTGGCGCTAAAGGAAATGTCAGGGATTCACCCATGTCAGTAGGGTACATTGTCTGTGAACTGTGAACGTCCGTACAGAATTTCATGCCAATCCAACCTGTAGATGTTGAGATTGTTCAGTCTCGGCCGACATCCAGACAGAGAGACATAGGCATCCCTAGGGCCATCCTGCTAGCATGGCTAAAAGCTGTCAACTGTCCCAAGGCCTGGCTGCTTCCAGACAGTGTGCTGCTCCCAGGAGCTGCCCCAACCTCTCCTCATCTCCTGAGCTGCTCAACTGCTCTCTGTCTCCACCTCTCTTTCTGCTAGATATGAATCCCTGAAGACTGGAAATGTTCCAATGGGGGTGGGGCTGGGGTTTTGGGGGGTGGCAGATCAGCAGAAATGTTGGAGGAATCTGGCAAATAAACCAATATGGCTGCCAGTAGTGTAACACAGAGCTTTTTGACGGTGACCTGTCTCACTGCGCCTGACCTCAGAGAACCCTTGTGAAGACGGGGTGCAGCACCCTCCTGCAGGAGACCACTTCCTCCACTGGCCGTCTCTCTGTCTGTCTGTTTCTGCCGGCCATGGTTTGATGGGCAGCAGATATTAGGTGGTTTGGCAGCATTTAATTCCCAGTTGAAAGTGTTGACATGGGATGGAGGCAGAAAGAGGAGACACAAGACACTTCAATCATAGACTGACAGTGTGTGTGTGTGCGTGCACAGACTGTAGAGAAGAATACCAACATCACTGACATTTGGAAGTTTCTTCATTCATCCCCTCTTGTCTTTGTGGCATCAGAAGTTACTGTAGCTGGAAAATATTAATTTGGTAGAAGAGGTTTGGGCAAAGCTAAGGTGGGACGAGCTGTGAATGGTACACAGAGACCCTTGGTAAGCCTGAATCTGTCCTTTATGGAGTGCTGTCAGAATAACTGGGCAACATGTGCTAATGTTGATGGCACTGCTGCTCAGTGGGACTTTGTACGGAGGACTCGAATGGCTAATCTTGTATTGTACTTGTGGAAAGTTGGGGGACTTGAGAGACAGAGGATGAGATACTAATGCAACTTGTCCCTGCCTGCCTTGTAAACACCCCAGGTTTGTAGTGCAGGCTTTGTGTTGTACATTTCTCCAAACCCAAGCTGAGATATCCCCGATGACATCACTAGGACATCATCAGGGTTACTTTCTCTGACTGGACAAAGCACCCTGAGAGCCACAGACGCATTGTGAAGCTATTTTACAGAATCATTCTCCACCTAACTAGTGCACTGATTTTGATTGTATTCAACAAGCAAACTGTGTAACTAAAGGAAATATATATTTAAATGAATCTTAAAGATCCAGACACACATGCTGTGACTATTGAGACTGTGCTGGACATTAAAGAATGTACTGACCTATAATTTACACAGCCTTTGGTTCCTGTAAAATGGCCGATGAACAAACGTAAACACCATAGGCTTTCCAGTAAGGCTGTATAGAAACACTATCCAATCTGCTGGCTGATGATTGGATGATCTGACTGATGTCACTGCAGGCTCCGACCTTCTCTGTTTTAAACCCAGATTCAGCATGAATACACAGAGAGGAGGGAGAGCAAAAGACACAATTGTGTGTGAAAGCGGCTGCAGGGAGGAGCACAGAGGCCAAGTGAAGGAACGTTTTTTCCACTCCACTGAGCTCTCTTGCTTCTTTGCGAGCAAGAGACACCCATGGGACAGAAAGTGGCAGACAGACTAAGGATGCTTGTCCACTTCTCGGCAGTAACCGACACTAATAAGTGGAGCACAGTGAATGTTGTTGCTGACCATGTGAATATCTGTGTCTGTGTTGCGGTTTAACTGTGGGCCACCATGGTGCTGGTGAGGATCCCAGTGACTGTGTGCCTGGGCTTACACTGTATAATTTGAGCCAGTTTCTGCCCTGATTTTCATGCCGCATGACTCACTTTAGAGTCGGGCCGAATTATCGCTTTGTCGGTCATTGTTTACTGTGCAGCCACGAGTGGATTCCCCACGATCACTGCCTATTTTTCAGCGCCTGCATGAAGTGGTGAACAGCGTCTGAAAGTGGCAAAGCTAACCTCCAATTTTCTCTGCAAAATTAACATGCCATGCTGTCCACATCTTCCCAGCCAACTGGTCGATATACACTGGCGCCTCTTTTTTTAGACGCACACAGCTGTTCAAGGCAGCACTTTCTGCCCTGTTAGCATTATTGCTAACAAACAAACTTCTACCTCCCTCGGAGCATTCAAAAAAGACTTCATTGACTACTGTCTATGAAGATTCTCAGTCATCCAGGTCATAGTTATCCAACGAAGGTTAAAATGAAGGGCAACTGGACTTGGTTGAAGCTACTGGAAGCCAGGAAGTGCAAGCCTTCACAGAACACATCAACTCCGTGGACAGTAACATCAGGTTCACACGAGAAGATGTTCACAACAACAGTTTGGCCTTCCTGGACTGCGCTGTACACATTGAAGAGGACAGGAGCCTGCAGATTGGTGTTTACAGAAAACCCACACACACAGACCAATACCTACTCTTCGATTCACACCACCCACTGGAGCACAAGCTAGGGGTCATGAGAACACTGCACCACAGAGCAGAAAACATACCAACAAGCGCCCAAGCCAGAGAGAAGGAACAGAACCACCTGAAGGGGGCACTTACAGCCTGTGGATACCCTAAATGGACCTTTGTGAAGACAGCCACAAGATCCAAGAAGAACAAAACTACAGGGGAGGAGGAAAAGAAGGTCAAACGCAACAACATTGTGATTCCATACGTGTCTGGAGTATCAGAGAAACTCAGGAGGATT
>NC_060150.1:19681054-19704328 GCF_021292245.1 Micropterus dolomieu | reverse complement strand
GAAAAGAAGGTCAAACGCAACAACATTGTGATTCCATACGTGTCTGGAGTATCAGAGAAACTCAGGAGGATTTTTAACAAACATAACATCCCTGTGTTTTTTAAACCCAAGAACACACTAAGACAGATGCTGGTACACCCCAAAGACCGCACACCCAAACACAAGAAAAGCAATCTAGTGTATGCGGTCAATGCAGTGAGGAATGCACAGACCTGTATATTGGGGAGACTAAACAACCACTACACAAACGCATGGCTCAACACCGAAGGGCCAACTCCTCAGGTCAAGACTCTGCTGTCTACTTACATCTGAAGGACAGAGGACACTCGTTTGAGGACCACCAGGTGCACATTTTAGACAGAGAAGATGGATGGTTTGAAAGAGGTGTCAAGGAAGCCATCTACACCAGGGTTGAGAAACCGTCATTGAACAGGGGAGGGGGTCTACGCCACCACTTATCCCCCACTTACAATGCTGTCCTTTCATCACTTCCCAGGAAACTCAACAAACGTAACCTATTGGCCTCAGGTGAAGATACCAACGATGGTCGTTCAGTCTTGGCCACAGGTAGTCTCAACGACTGTAACGACTGTCATCACAGCAACCAGGAACACTAACGAACCAGCGGTATCGATGACCCGGGATAACGACCCCACTGAGGTTAAATAGCTGAGTTTCCCCGCCAGTCAGTCAGAACTGAAGAAGTCCTTTGGATAAGGGACGAAACGTCTTCCAGTAGCTTCAACCAAGTCCAGTTGCCCTTCATTTTAACCTTCGTTGGATTCATTGACTACTGTTTTATACACATACAGTGTATACAGTACAGTGTGAACACTCAGGTTGTGGCTGACCATTGGACCGTACAGTGTGAGCTCCTACATCATGAGCTCACACTGTACTGTACACACTGAGACTCCAGCATGGTAACTGTCTCTGGCATGGTACGCATGTAGGGTGGTCGCTACTTATGCGGGAGCACGGAATTCAGACATAAAACCCCATTGTGCCGTGCGAGAGAGCGCTTTTTTCTTTTCTCAAAAGAGTGCAGTGTTTCCCACAGAATGACAGCCTGTGGTGCGGGGTTGGGGGGGGCGTGCTAACCTTGACAACCCAGCTGTGATCTAACGTTAACATTAGGGATGAGTATCGCTACTCTGTACCTTTTAAGGTATCGACCGAAACAGTCCAGTATTGAGTAGAATCGAAACATCTCCAGTCAACCACTTCAATGGATACTTTTTGTAACTAGATTGCAGCAAAAAATGACTATTTGTATGGTTTTGCCTACAGCCAAACACGCAAACAATACACAGAAAGAAAGAGAAGAGCATGCTTTTTTCCCCCTTATGTGCCTGCACCATAAACTGTATAAAAAACGCCTGCAGGCGCCGACTCCATGTGTGATTTAAACAGTCATTCACCTTCGGTTGGATGAAGTGGTTTTATCTTCTGGTATCATTTAACACTTCTCTGTACATTTTTATTTGCTATTCACATCACTTGTCACTAATCGATCGCTGCGTTCCATCACATAAATTAAACGCTTTTGTGGCGCATTGCGATCAGCTGATTTTACTCACGGAGCTTCCGGCTGCAGCTGCGGCTGCTTCAGGTGTAGTTTGATCGGCGGGACGTGCAGCCTCTCTTTTCCTCCGTTTGTATCTTAAGTGTAGTTTGGTGACTTGTTTAAACAGACTGCTTTCTCATTTTATACTTGTGACTGTTTTTGGAGGAGGTTTGCGACTCACCAAAGGAAAAAGCACTTGCTGAGATCTTTCAATTCAGTTTATTGATTGAAAGTTGACAAAATAATTTTCCTGAAGCAGGATGATTATGCCGCTCAGCAGTACAGACAGACTAAGCATAGGAGTTGCTATTGTTGTTATTGAGGCTGCAGGCAAATTACTGTATGACATCATTAAGAGTCAAGAGTAGAGCTTTGGCCACATTTAACATGAACATCTGACACTGAAACATTATACATAAGACAGAAAATATAAGAAGCCTAATAAGTCTCCTTTAGAGTGTGTGTGTGTGTATGCATACATGTGTAGTGTGTGCATAAAACAGTTATGCATACATGTGTTCTCCAATGCAGTAAAGCTTAAAGCTCCATGTTTTGAAGGCTCTGTGTAGGTGTGTATATGTGTGTGTGTATGTGTTCAGTGAAGAGAACATAGACAGTTGTTCAGAAAATAGCTTAACTACAGTCCACCAATCAGAACAGAGGACTCAGTCCTTTGATATTTGATCAGCTAATTTATGTCACCAAGGTAACCAGCTCTACAACAGAGACACATAGGAATATTCCTCTGAAATTATCTAAATCTTTGCCTCAAACAAACCCCAGAGACTAAACTATAGGTCATATCGCCGAAATGACTTGACCAGGAGCAGCAGAAGGCATTTGTGAACAATATGAGCTTGTTTTGTTTGGATAAAGTTGAAAAAAGTGACCACTTTGGCGAGTTGAAAACGTTCTGCTCTGGTCAAGAAAATTTGAGAAGAATTTACAATGGCAGCCAATGGAGAATTTTCTGTCACTCTTGTCCTTTGGAAGGACACAGAGACAAATAACTCCGAGGGATTTAAAAAGCCCATGTGAGGAACCACAACAAATATATACAATATAATTATGCATGAAGAGTTAAAACTGTGGTCAAGCCAGCGAGTTAAAGAGAAAAGTTTAAGACGATTTCACAAGCCTGCTACACTGTAGTGATGTCACCCACTCTAAGTCGCGCAATACACACCTATTATAAACTCAGAAAAGAGCTCAAAAAAGCATAAAACTTCGACAGCGACCATGAACAAACCATAAAACATATCAAAAAGCTGAATACATAATTAATAGAATAACTTCTTGTGACCAATTTACAGTTTAAATGAAGTCTGTAGCTGAAAGTATGCTGAACTGGTGAGCTTTCAAAGTGGAGTAGGTATGAGGAGGACTTCGACAGGCTATCCATTCACTTACAATGGGAGAATTTTCCTGGCAATGCTTGCAGCATTCACACCAAGCGGCAACCTCCGACTCTCACTTCCGATACCAATACGGAAGTATCAGTCAGCTAAACGGAGCTCTGAGGTTCAGCCTGTCATGCAGATACCGGATGAATAATGGCAGGCTGTGCAGTTTATTGGAGAGAGAACCTCCAGGAAATCCGTGTTCTACTTGGTGAGGTGAGTGAAATTCCTGTATTTTATTTATGTGTTAACATTTACCAGTTATCGCTGTCGGCATATAGCTTGTTAGCTTAACGTTAGCTCGTTACGCTAATTAGCCAGATACGAGCAGCCCCAAGCTGCTTAGTTAGTGTAAGTAAGTTAGTGTGTTCTAACCCCAGCTTTTAATGAGTCAAAGACAAGTCAGCAAGAAGAGAGAAGACAAAATGTAACGTTATTAGATTAACCTTAGTGTTAGACATTAGGGTGATAATGCTTTGAGGAAAAGGCGTCTGTGTGAAGTTGTAAGTAAAGGCTCAGCTTTCAGTTAGCTGCCGTTATGTTAACGGTAACTTTTACTAACGGGCGATGTGAGATTTAGCTACGTCCTGTAACGGAGCCACTGTTCAGTTAGATACTAGTCAGATACTATTATAAGTGGCTGCACCTGATCCCGATGGACACGAAGGGTTTAAAGAGAGCCGAGGGGGGAGCGGGTTCTGCCTGAAACTGTCACACCAATGCCACTATTTGAGCTAGCTGTCTCTCCCGAGGAGAGCTGTGCTCCTTCAAGTATAACGTTACTGTTTAAAAACGTTAACGTTATACTATTCTTTGTGGGGTTCGTCAGTGGGGATGATTGATTCGAAGTACATATTGAAGGGCGTTTTGAGTAATCAATAAGTTATTACACTACAGATGTAGCATTCCTTGAGATTCAGCAAACAATCTGAGGTGATAACTGCGTTTGATCAGTGGCATTTCTGTTAAGGAGCTTAAGAGGTGGATGCAGAACAGCTGATGTAGGCTACCTGCAGAGATTTGCATCCACTTTTTTTGTCAGCATATAATGAGCGTTATGCCTGCAGACAGGTAGCTTGGCTGTAACTAAGGCGATGGTTTAGTTAAGGCGAGAAATTAGGTGTGTGAGAGCTGCTTTTGGGTTTGATTGGTGGATTAGAATTTGCCAAAAAAGGTAGAACAGTTCAATAAGAAATATAAAATAAGATCCTTATAATAAACGTTCAATAAGATCTGACTTGAGTAGTCAGCAGGTGTCTTGCACCATGGATTCTTATTGCACAGTGTCCAGCAGCAAACCATATATTGCACATATTGGTAAACAGTGTATTTCACATTGCCACCCCTAATTACTGTCACATGCCAGAGAGGTTTTCATGCTGAGGTGATCTCAGAGTTTAGTAGCTTTATGGCACTTTGGAAGAAGCTGCTTAACTGTCTTCCCATTGTTGTCTTTACAGGTACCAGAGGAGCTGATTGCAGAACCCTCCAGATGTGATTTGCTGTGTCCAGCTCCACAGGAGATGACAGCTCCAGCTTCCAGCTCTTCAGCTCCTGCTCTGCGCAGCTTTTTCTTTTTACTCACAACACCTGAACATCACTGATGTGAAATTATGGCGCTGGGTTCTTATCAACAGATTCTATCATTATAATAACTGTTACAATACATTATTTCAAGTCATACAAAACTACTTTTACATTTGAAACCTTTTTAATATTGATGTTTTCATGAATGCAAGACAAGAGTTTAATTTATTAAACTATTGCTTGTGTATTAGGAATACTTTGTTATAAAATGTATCAGACTAATTATACTTTAAATAAAATCACATTCTTCATTCATCAGTTTCCTATGTTAATTGTAAATAGTGTGATCTAAACTTAACAATATATTCTAGTTAACAGCTGTAAATGAAAATATTAATTATTTATAGGTTAACATTTTACATGCTCCAGCAGCAAACAAAGCACTCTTCAGAAACTTCAGGCTCTGTTATACAGTATATGGGTACTGGGTGTATGGCTCCTTATTTATCTTAAAGTATAAGGTAGAAAGTAAAAATACTCCTGCACACACAGAAATACACTGCATAATTACTTTTCAACATTTCATGTGAAACACGTTTAGGAATATTTTCACTTTTTAACTTATACTGATGTTCTTAAGCAAGAGATCAGTTTTAATGTTTCATGTTTTATCTGTGGTATACGATTAGCTTTTCAGTAAGTAGTAAAGACAGGGAGTGCTAATCAGGTGGGACATCTGCTCCACAGTGTGACTCTGGGAAGAAAATGTGTAATAAATTCTTCAGGTGATAAAAATTATAAAGTAAATACAGATGAGTCTTTAAAAATAGAAAATTGTGTTAAGTTAATTTTCTAACGTAATTTAATTCAAAAAGTGAATCTATGTGTAATTAATGTAGAATATATCAAAGCGAAGTATTTCAAACCCTTTTTGTTTTCATCTTGATGATTACGGTTTACAGCTCATGGAAATAAAATCTCCAGTATCTCAAAATGTATAAACATTTTAAAATAAATACATTTCTGTAATGTAAATTATACAGAAATGTAAACTAGATAAGAGCTCTCTAATCAGCTAATTAACTCAAAACACCGGCAAAGGTTTCTGAGGCCTGTAATCTCTCAGTCTGGTTCTGGTGCTCAGAGTGAACTTTTCCTCAGTATTCAAATTTTTTGAGATGGTCTTCTAAAAGATGCCTCAGTGTTTCTGGAGGAGAAAATGGAACAAAGGAGACAGTCTTTAAATGTTTTTGTGTTGTCCTGTTAAGACAGACCATTTTATATTAGCTGTCAACTGTCCTGTAGCCCAGACTAGTAACGTTATTTTAGACTCAAAGTTTAACCTTTGAGTAGCAGACGTGGAGGTATCAGAACCTCAACAAGAATTTTATGACAAATGTAAAAAGTACCTTTCTCTCTCACGTGTCCTATTCCAGACAATAATCCCACACAGCCCTGCCGACAGCAGCAACGTTACTCAAAATAGCGGTGTGGGGAATTAATTAACGTGGTAGCAGCCATGGCTAACGTTTTACAAGTTATACAGCTTCCATCATGTAACTAAGGACTCTACCGCTAACGTTAGCTTATTAAGTTTATTACAAGTAACATACTGAGGTGACGTCCAAATAAACAACTCATAACCAACGGTATGTAAAAGGGTTAATTGATTTGCTTCAAATTGTTCATTTGAGCTGTAACGTTAAGTAAACTTAAGGTAATTAATAGCTAATTGTCCATTTTTATATACAGTCTATGATTCATACCCAATAATAGGCTACCAATCAACTAATATGACTTCAACAGGTGGCATTTTATGCAAGGTATCGAATGAAGTACTCAGTTGGTATCGGTATCACTTTAAGGGTACTGGTATCGTAAACTTTTTAAATGATACCCAACCCTAGTTAACACAGCTATCCTTATTAGCTAGGCTTTTTACATGCTCGCTAATAACTTTTTTATGGTGGATCTCCACAATGACTGCTTGTGTGCAGCGTTGTTCATGAGAGAGAGAGTGCGCGAGTGAGAAGAGGTGTTGAGTGAATATGTGCTCTGCACGCAGCTCTGCAATGAAATACAATTTTAAATAGGCCTAGAAAAAAAATCTAAAATCAATATGTGGCCGTTGGCATTGGTACTGTGGCAGGCCGCCACAAATAATCATTGTATGGGAAACACTGGAGTGATTCGTGTAAACGTGCTCCGGCTCGAATAGTTAGGCACAGTGTGAGCGCAGGCCAGCGGGGGAGTGGGGAGGGGGGACAATTGTGCCTGGGCACGGTACAAGGCAACCGGGCCTAGTGTGAGTACGCCCTGAGTGTTCTTTTTATGCTTTACAGTTGTTACATGGGTGGATGCATGAATACATTACGCTGATGGACTGATATGTGGATGGATGTTCTCGAGAAAACTGGAACTACAAAATAGACTGCCTCCTTCACAAACGTCATGCTCGGGTCCCTCGAGCACATGAGCAACCACTCTGGTTTGTTGGTTGGTTAGTTTGTGCTCTCGAGAGCCGGGGCTTCCTGCTCTGCCATTGGTCAGACGCCCTTAAACTGTTGGGAATATGCTGAGCATCTGGATGGGCAGCGAAGAGCAGGGCTGTGCTTCATGAGTGCTGTGAAAGTGTTCTATGGGTGGTTTTATTTAATTAAATCGAGTAGTGGAAGTCCACAGTGATCCACTCAGCAGAACAGCAGAAGGTTCTGACTGTTCTCCAGAACCTTGTTCACACATCTAACCCTGTTCAGAACTAGATCATAGACTATAACCTACTGACCCTATTCCATCCATTCTGGATATTCATATTCTTGTTATATTTCCTCTCCTCCCCCCTCCCTCTCCTCCTCAGTCTCTATGGCAGACACATGCAGGCCAACCCAGAACCTCCGAAGAAGAGCAATGATAAGAGCAAGAAGATCAGCCGCAAACCACTGGCCGCCAAGAACAAGTGAACAGAAGCCTGAGGCCGGAGAGGACGCTCGCTGCCAGCAAACTCACTGCATGTGCCTCTTTCCCTCTGTCTTTTTTTTATTGTATTACGTTTCTAAAGGCATGGTGTTAAACATTGTTTGGACTAAGTGAACTATGGACTAAGTCCAGATGAATGTGTGTGTTTTAGCTGACAGTGCCTGAACAGAGGTAACTATTGGTAACACCTGCACAACATCCATATCAGTGGTCACTTATCAGTATTTAATATAATGTCATCCTGAGAAACTAAAACCCGGGCGTTGTGTATGCTGGTGGCCTTAGAAGACATCAGTATGAAGTGAAACTGAACACAAGGGTCCAGCTTTCTCTGGAAAGAGTTAAGATAGACAGCGTCTCACGGCTCTGTTGCTGCCCCACTTTGCCATTTAATGATAATTCAGCCTCTGAAAGTATCCAGCCCCCCAGACTAACCCCGGAAGTTCACGCGATGCAGCTGTGTCACATTCCCCTCAGCAGCATCATCTTTATAATATTGTGTAATATGGAGTTATTTTTTATCAAACATGCTAAAAAGACATTTGCAGCTCATCTAGATGTGGTATCAGATACTTTTCTCTCTCCCACTGACCTCTGACAGCTGACTCGCTGCACCTTCACTTCCACGTTCTCTTTACTAATCAAAGTTTTACCAAGTGTCCATCACATTTCAGCCTGTAGCAAAAAGGAATGAATGTAATCATTTTTTAATCATCGTGCTTTTATTACAGTCTCTCTGTATTTAACGTTTCAAATAAAACAATCACTTGTCTTCTCTGGTATAGCTCATTTCTGATCATATACATTCAAATTGTCAAGTCATGTTTGAAGTATTCTCCATTATGAGTTTGAACTTATTTTCACTGTCTGTCATACTGAGTACTTTTCATCAACTCTAAGCCTCCAAAGCACTGCACCGTCATGCCTGGAAATATGGCTGTTTGACCCTCTGTAGAGGAAAGCATGGCTACATCGAAGAACCAGACATTCATCCTGCGAAAACAAACTGCAGGACAAAAACTGCAACTCTCAATGAATCCAGAAGGCTGGTAATCACACTGGGGCCTGTGGAGGTTATGCTTTCTTTATCATTTATGTTGGGTTATTATGAAAATTTAAACATCAGCACTGATTTGACTAGTAGAGACTAACCGTGACATTACAATACAGAATTAAAGGATGAAACATTTTAAACAGCTTGTAGTTCCTCTTGCAGCTCATTTCCCTGACCTGCTACATGGTATAGCACTGAGAGCAGCACACAGGTGGAGACCAGGTTTTTATGTTGCTTATTAGAGATGGGGCACGAGGCTACTTTTTCCAGTTTAATCAGCAGAGTGGGAATATTCAGGAAAGTGGTGCCGATGCAGAGGGCAGAAGATTCAGTATGGTAGCCTTTGTTTAAGACCTCTATCCATCTTAGCCAGAATCTAAAGTAATGGCAGCCTGCCTCTGTTAGAAAGGTGCAGCGCTGGCTGAAACGTAGGCAGCGCCGTGGAAGCTGCATTACAATAACTGAATGTTGGTCAGAAAGTAAAGATGAGTCAACCATCACCTTCACCCGAAAGCTCAGTCCAGCTACAGCCACTGCTCTACTCTCTTGTTTTTTTTTTTTTTCTCCGTCCCTTTGGGTGGATGTTGTTGCTGTTTTGTTCTCAATTCATCTCACACCTTTCCAAGGACACAATGAGTCCCAGGCTAACTAAAGCCCATTGATTTTCAGCAGGTGATTTATAGGTGGCGTGTGTGTTAGGGCAGGCTTGATTGTCTAAGGGGGGCTGCACTGTGCCACTTTAATGAGGGTAGTGACACAGGGCAGAAAAGCAAGCCCCCATCCAGCACAGGATACATCTGCTGCTTTACTTCATGACACATCTGGTCTGACATTCACATGTTCTCCTAGTCATTTTTCTGGAAGTTATATTTTCAGAATTTGAAAACTGTGTGAGGCTCGTTACAGGAATGATACAAATGTAACGTGATGCTTGAAAAAGTCAGTATTAACGTAGGTCTTGTCTTACAGTCTCTCATCATTTTGTTCTTACCAAGTTAACTGCTGAGGTGTGAGAACACTCCAACTCCAGAGCACTCTGATGATCACACAGGTTGTAACGACGACTGTGAGGACACGTTGTCAATGCTGAACAGGAAGCCAGAAACAACAGACCCATTCTGTAATAACACAGATGTCTCCTTCACTTTACCACCAGATTTGAGGCATGGCGATGCAGCAGCTGTTGGATGTTTAGATGCTGGACAGGCTTGCCACGTCTCAAAACGCCTGACCCTCATGAACAGCTGCTAAAACCATGTCTTCTTAAATGTGCTTTGGTGAATAGTCAGCCCCTATCAGAAGACCAATGCCAGCGTAGAGATGGCGTGTTCACCCAGGTCCAGACTGAGTGAAAGAATAAAGTAAAATGAAAACGGATGCATAGAAAAGAAATCACAATAATTAAGACGTACCAACGGACAGACGTGAGTTCAAGTGTGTGTCTAGACTTTGTGTCACACACCATGAACACAATAGATTTGATAGTGACGTGTCCTCGGACAACTTATCTACCCTCCACCTTCTCTGCAGTGTCAAAGGTCAGATGTTTTGACATGTGAGGTCTGACTGCAGATGGATGAGAGCTGGCTTCAATTCCCTGAGTGCTGAGTTCCAGATGGTCCTCCTCAGTGTGATGGGAGTTCAGGTGGCAGAAAGCCTCCACCTGCAAATGTGACATACTGTTCTGTAAGTTCTTTATAATATACCACACATTCAGTTACATTAGTAAATCTAATAATAAATAGCACTAATTACATGATTTGTTGTTATCTGCTGAGACATCTAGGGCCTTTCTCATTTCCCAAATTTCTGTCACCTTGACTCCTCGATGCCTCGATCCTCGAGCGTGTAACCCGGAAATCGATCTCAGCACGCCATCTTGAAGGACATCTCAATTCTTAAAATGCACATCGAGGAGCGAGGATCGAGGAGGCTTGCTGGAGGAGCTATAAGCGAGGATACATCGGTGTATCCTTTGCGGAAGTCCTTTAGTCCTAAAGATCTCAGCACAAACCAAGAAATTACTCTGTTCATCTGTAACATTTCAAAAGGAAAAAAAGAGAAGGTTTCTTTTATCCCAGTGTGATGTGTGTGTTGGATGGGATGTGGACATGTATGTGCCTGTGTGTGTGTATTACTTGCATATACATATTTATTTTTACCTCGGTTTTAATGGTTTATTTTGAGTGCTTTACCTTCATCTTGCTTTATTGCCTTATGAAGCCCTTTGAAACATTTGTCTGTGCTTTATACATAAAGTTTATGATTATTATTGTTCTTATTATTCATTGCCTCACCTCCAAACCCTCGACAGTAATTCATCATTCACCGTGCTGATATTGAGTGAAGTGCCAATCCAATGATCTTCCGCTACCTTCACAGCTCATTTTCAGGGACTCTGGATAAGCGGACGTTTGGAGGCCTAATGAAGCCAGAGAAGACGAGCTTAGTTAGATTTTTCTGGCATCAATACACCGTCCCTGCCCTGTCTCCTGAAGACAAATGACTTTCTTTACAGACGCAGGTTTCATATGGACGGTAGGGACATGTCCTGACGATGTCAAGACACCGCTGAATTGTCCGTATCAATATTGTTACCGGTGGTGGACAGTAATTAAGTACTTTACAAAGGAAGCTTTTTACACACAAAACAAATTAATAGTTGAAAGAATTTGTTTTGTTATAAATTAAACTTCCCAAAAGTTTCTACAAGTACAGCTGGAACATTATTTGATTGACAGAAATTTAGTTGGCAACTATTTTGATGAAGATTGACTGAAGAAGTTTGGGGTCCCCTGCTGGAGCTGCTGCCCCTGCGACCCGACCCCGGATAAGCGGATGAAGATGGAAGATTACTAATACTTAATACTTTAATACTTAATATTTAATACTTAATTTTCCTGATTATTCTCATACTTTTAATTAAGTAATATTTTCAATGCACTACTTATACTTGTAGCTGAGTATTTTTAGAGTGAGGTATAAATACTTTTACTTAAGTAAAGGATCTGAATACTTCTTCCACCACTGCTAGTAACCTTCCTATCAGGTCTTGTACAGAACCCACAGCAAACAGGAGAGCTCTGATCACTGAACCTCTACTGTCTCAATATTAAATGAATATAAAGTTAATTCAATCTATATCATTGAATTAAATTGTAAGTCATGTTTAAAATGAGAGAAAGATTCATATGAAACACACCCTGAAGTCATAAGCAAATGAAATAAAGGGTGAGAGGTTTTTTTATCTGCTTTGTTCACTTTTTCTTTCTTTTTCCTTTTAGCCTCCTGCTTCCTCAGACACAGTATGAACTGAGGCTGATTTCTCTGCATGTATTTCAGTAACTGTCTTCGTCTAGATTGACTCCCGAGTACAACAAGTCCCTTTCTTACATATTTATAGCATCCATCATGTTACAGAACTGGACAGGACCCAGGTCAGTTTCTGGGAACTGTAGCAGAGAAACAGCCATTTCAGCTTTCGGTAACTTTCCATCTAAGTCTAGGTAATATCTTCACAGACCGTCACAGATGAGAGGGGGGTTTGATAAACGATCAGATTCTTAAAAGTGTTATCTAACCCATCCAGATCCAGTATTTAAGTAAGCTGCCCTGTTTCTATTGGATAGCAAGGCTTCAGACCCTCTCTGTGCCCCCCCCCCCCCCCCCCCCCCCCCCCCCCCCCCCCCACACACACACACACACACACACACACCCCACCCCACTGTGTGTCTGCCCTTTTTTTTTTTTTTATCTGTGAGGCTCTGTGGAGGCAGACGCTCCAACTGATCCTGATCCACCTTAAGTGTTGAGCTGCTGTGGGCTACGCATAGGCTACTTTGGTTCAAGACCTGTGGATGATAGAAGGGCCGGACCTTATGTCTGGATTTGGGAGCCTGTCAGAGATGCTTTTGGAAATCACGGAACAGCGACGGGCTGAACTTTGAGAGACTTGAAGAAGCAGCACATCAACAGGAAAAGTGCGGAGAGGAGAGTGACGGGGAGTCGAGGGGAGGGGGTCTGCTTTCCAAAGTTCATTAACATCGCCAACAAAGTGTAGCTCCGCTACATCTTTTCTTTAAAGGGTTCCTCTCCAGCCAGCAAAATTCCACCCAAAAGCAGACAACAGGATCGTCCTGCGCTGACGCGGCTGGTCGGCAGGAAGCGGCTGGTGGCGGCGGGGGTCCTGGGAGTCATTATGGTTCTGGTTTTGGTCATCCTCATCCCGGTTCTGGTCAACTCAGCGGGGACGGCGGCGCACTACGAGATGCTTGGCACCTGTAGGATGGTGTGCGACCCGTACGGCACCAAATCTCCGACCAGCACCGCCACGGCGGACACGGTCCGAGACAACAGCCTCGTGCAGTCTTTACCAACTTTTATCCAAGGTCCGAAAGGGGAACCAGGACGCCCAGGTAAGGCAGGTCCGAGGGGACCTCCCGGTGAGCCGGGACCGCACGGTCCGGCGGGGCCACCTGGAGAGAAAGGTGAACCGGGCAGACCCGGTTTACCAGGACCTCCGGGACCCAGCGCAGCTGCCGGTGCAATAAGCGCGGCCACCTACAGCACCGTGCCCAAGATCGCCTTTTACGCAGGGCTGAAAAAGCAACACGAGGGCTACGAGGTGCTCAAGTTCGACGACGTGGTGACCAACCTGGGAAACCACTACGACCCGACCAGCGGGAAGTTCACCTGCTCCATCCCCGGGATTTATTTCTTCACCTACCACGTCCTGATGCGCGGAGGGGATGGCACCAGCATGTGGGCTGATCTGTGCAAAAACAACCAGGTAACGCAAAGTGTGCACCTAGGAGCAAACATTATCATCAGTCCATCAGCCTGTCAGAGTGTTGACATGATCTACAGCAGGGACGGTGTCACAGTCTGTCCATCTGCAGTAGGTTTGTCAGTGCATAAAGATGACCTACAGCCTGGCCACAGACTAAAGCTGACTTGATTTGTGGATGAACAGAAGTCTGTGCTCTCTGATCTAAAGTTCCCCTGCACTGTAAACCTGTAGCCTATGTGGTTTCTCTGCAGCTGCCTTCAAATGCCTTTAATTCAGAACCAAAGTGGGGATTCCTCTGGGAGCACAGCAGCGCTTTCTCACCCAATAAACACAGTGAACAGAATTTTAGGTAAAATAAATATGACGATCTCAAAATATTCAGATATAGCTTAATTAACGTTTTGATTTTAAAGAGCAGTACGTTATTAAGCAGGTGAAACTGTCCTCCTCTCTCTACATGTCACACTTACACACTAATGGCAGAAATAAACACTCACACAGTCGCAGTATCTTGCCCAAAGAAACCTGCGGCCTCCTGCTTTGCTCATTCGCACATTTGATGACTGCAGCAAAGAAATGAATATGTATCTAACACGTTATCAGCTGACAGAACTGTGGTCTAGTTTCTGGATATTATCCGAGGTGTGAAAATAACTGCGTTATTGTCAGATTTGAAACACATACACAATGAGTGGAAATAGGGTGGTGATGGTACAGTGGGTAAGCCTTTGGCGTGAGAGACCTGGGTTCAATTCCCCATTGTGACATCACCAATGTGTTCCTGAGTAGGACGCTTAACCCCTAGTTTCTCCAGAGGTGTGCGACTTCTGACATACATAGCAATTTTAAGTCACTTTGGATAAAAGCGTCCGCTAAATGAATAAATGTAATGTAGGTACGTATCTTAATGGGTTCCCCAGAGACTTCCAGAACATTCCTGCTGCATGTTAGACAGCAAACAGAAAGGGGAAGTACCTCAAAAGTGCAGTCCACCCTTTGTTTCTTGGCAACCATAGACAAAATTGGTCATGTGACTACGTATTTTTGAAGAATAATCCATTTTACTCACCCTGTGGTGGAGAGGGGCCCATGGAATAAGTGATAAGCACATTTATGATCAAAAAACATTTTTTGCCATTCAAAGTGATTTTTTTTATGTTCAAGGAGTTGTACTTCTTGTGTCAGGTTTGAAAAAATCTTACACATGTGTTAATGCTTTAGGAAGTTATGTATGAGGCTATACTGCTACCCTGACGTTACCCTTAAACTGCTGGATGACACAAGTTTGTTAAAATGGCAGGGATGGGGTAATTTGAGACAAAAGACCTGGGGGGAAGTTGAACCAGCTAATTTACTGTAATTTTACATTGCATTCTTGCATCACCAAAATGATGTGACATTATGCATTTTAAACCAGAAATTATCGTGTCATGTTTCTATGAATGGAAGACAGACAGGCTTTAAGTCCTCTTGCAGATTTGGACAGAGTAGTGGGAGAGGTGCACAAATGGGAAGTCCTTACATCAGGTGGCACCGGACATGACGATCAACAGGATGACTTCAAAGCAATACATTGATATGAAACAACTAGGAGACATAGCTGCAATTTTTAACTATCTAAGTGCAATTAAATGTTGTGAACTGGCGTTTGAGTTTGCACGATTAAATGACATAATGTCCCCGACTTGCCCATGGAGTAAGTTGAGCCAAGAATCCACTTTTTTTTGGAACGCCATATTTTGAAAACAGTTTATTTTAGATCCAAATTGATCATTCCCAGGGATGCACCACATCCTAAAATATATGTACATATTTTAGTTGGAGACATTACTGTCATGTCCTCACTTTAAAGACATCTCAAGTAAAAACTGGCTCAACTCACCCCACTCTCCCCTACTGAGTAGGCTGCTTTCACTTCTACATCTACTTAATAACAGTAGTAATAGTAATCCAGCCTGAGGCTGTTGGTGCCATCCCTGTCCTGTCTGTGCTGTCAACAGTAGATGTAATCTGGGTCAGACCCCTGCTGCAGCGTTGCTCCATCGAGCACATCCCGCTGCTGTCAGATGCTGGGGCCGCTGAGAGCCTGGCTCAGCGTGTGGCTCCGGGATTACAGCTGCAGAGCTGCACGCGCTGACGGACATGTTTCAATTAGGACTCTTGTCACACACCAGCCACAGTCTGCCTTCCACTAGGACTCAGACTCAAACCACTTAACATGTGAGCTCACCCTATTTCATTCACCTGACCACATCCCGTCTGTTAGATCACCCGAGCTGGTTGCAGTTATTTTACTGGTGCCTCGCCTCCTGCAGCGATTGACCACACTGTCCTTTCACGGTACGGATCCATTTTTAAATCCAAATCTTAAAACATGTTGATTCATAAAAGGCTTGTTATAATTATAAAAGTACAAAAGGATGATTCAGATGGAGAAACATCCTTTCACTGCATGGACATTTCAATTCATTCTGTAGCAACAGTCACAGAGGTTTTTAAATGGAAGCTATTTTCTGAAGCAATTTTAGTTTCAATGCATGTATATTATTATTATTATTATTATAATGATTATCAATATGCAAATAAAGACAAGAGAAATTAAATATCAATAAGATAGCTTTTAGATTCGGTAATGTTAGCTAACTAACGTTAGCCTGCTGGATTTCTGTGTAGCCGTGTTGGTCCTAGCTGTAAGTGTTCTTTAAATTGGATGTCGAGTTTACAGCTGGCCAGCAAAGACTGCATTGCACAGTTGTGGTGTTCCCGTTTTCTGAATTACAGATGAAATTCTTTCTAAATTTCCACCCAGCGAAGGTGTTTTTGTTAGTTGCTGTCATTTGAAAAGTGGTATTGTAGGATAACAAATGCTCATGTGCATGGTTGTTAAAATGTATTATTAATTAATTAAAAAATGCTTTTTTAGATTACAATCATGTTAATAATCCCCATTTTATATAAATGTATTGGTAATCTGACATCTTTTTTTGGTGACTTTAATAGAATACATGTACCTTTTTTCTGTACTCTACTTACCTAACGTCGTTCCATGTATTCCGTTACTCCCCAAGCCTGCTGTTTAGGCATGACATTTCTTCATAGTCAAAAGTATATACAACAAGGAAAAATATTTTATACAGAAAAAATGGGAAAACGTGAGCATGAGTATGAAGGTATTTTTGTGTCTTTTTAATACAAGCAAAAAAAATATGTTTTGAGAGCATATTTACTGCACTGCAATCAAAAATCAAGTTTGTAATTAAAAATAAACATATAACAGTCTATATTTTCAATGTATTATCAGCGGTCTAAAGTCCAGTTTATGCTGTGTAACCATAAACTTCAATTACCACAGTCACAGAAAACTAGTTTTGCTAGATATCATGTACAATGTGTTAAACATGAGTAGCTAACCTTAGCCTAGCTAGTCATGTCTGATGCACTGCCAGTCAAGCTTCATGCTAAGATGGCTAAAGTTAGCTAACTGTTATACATATCATTCGAAAAAAGGACACACTCCGTGGCCTTGCCAACGGTAAATATAAATAATCATTAAATCATGCCATACTACATTTAGAAGCATCTCTATTGAAATGAGCAACATAACGTAAACTTACCTCCATCTAGCCTGTACACGTTACAACTCTGTCTCCAGTAGAACGGAGTGCTGCTTGGAGCCGTCTGTGCTAGGGGATTGTGGGCGTGGCCATGTGGTCAAGCCAAACCCATGATTGGTCAGTCAAATCCACCAATAGAATCTCCTATTTTGACCATTTTACACTTGCAAAACGATTTAAACCGCAAAACTTTCTGACTTGCAAGGAAAATGTTTTGACTTGAAATCAAGAGGACATATTAGCAATTAAAACTTTTTGTGACACAAAAAAAGGCCTGTTTATTTTTAATTACAAACTTGATTTTTGATTGCAGTGCGATAAATATGCTCTCAAAACATTTTTTTTATTTCATTAAAAAGACACAAAAATACCTTCATACATGAGCAGAGGAAAGGTTCCTTCTCCAGAACACACACGCAACAGCTGCTTCATGTCCAGAGGAGATACGATGAACAATATCGTAGAAATACAACGTGAGAATTCTACACCTACATCCACAAAGTAATTTAGTGAGTTAAAGAGTTTAGAGAGCTGCTCAGACCTTTACCATCCAACCAGCTGTGGACCAGAGACATGGGCAGAGCGTGGACATATCACTCGCACAGCAGAGAAGAGAAGGACTGTGAAGCTGCTCGTAATTGTAGTCAGCACATGATAAGATGCGTTTAACAACAGTTATCACACAGCAGCAGAATGACACAAGTGCCCCCTTAAAGAGAGGCACTGTGCGTAGACAGTTTTGTAAACCTTCCTACCCAGGACCAGAATCTAAACTTTGACAAAATTTTTATTTTAAATGGTGTGTTGTGGAATGGGAGTTTTCATTATAGTGGCTTTATTACGAGCTAAAATCAAAACCCACATATGACCAACACACAGTGAACTACTGTTCACCTAACTACCACAGCCAGCGTATCTCAATATTTTCTTCCTCCGGTTCATCTTAGGGGAGGAGAGGAGCTCAAGTGATTACTGCAACGTTTTCCAATTTGGTCACTACACCTCAGACTTAGCTTCGGCAATCCTGCCTGTCAGCATTTCCGAGAATACACTGTTTGACACACTTTACCACTTTCTAAAGGACCCACCTGAGCTGGACAGCCTGATCTATTTACAGACTTGACCCTTCAGGCTCAGCTCAGGGTTCTTACAGTAAAGTGATGATACGTGTACACATGCAGCTAAGGTCAGATCTGACCTCCTCTGTTCTGGACAGAACTGAAAGCTGTCACCTCTTAAGTAAAGGCAGCTGGGACTGATCTTAGGAAAGTGGGTGTCTCTCTCCCCATGTCTCCTGTCTCTCTCTACACTGTGTCCGGCAATTAAAGACAAAAAACTACCTTAAAAAAGAGGATTTTTAATAACTATGCTAACTCTAAGCTAGTGCTGCATCACGATGTTGCCTTTGAGTCTTGAGAGCAGATCAGTAGATTATGTGGAGAAAATGGAGTCCATTCTGTTATCAGCAGCTCAGTCAGTGATTTCACAAGCTAAACATAAGGCAGGAGAATCAGTATACTATAGCGCTATGCTATGCTAATAGTTAGCCCAAGGACTAAGCCTTTGGCTGACAACAAGCATTTAGCCCTATCTGACTAGTATTTCAGGTGACCATGACTTAGGTTGTCGATCAGATGTAAATAACCAATAGCATCTCCTAAAAATTCTGTTCGCTATTGTCAAATAGGTTGAGATCCCAGCGCTCTATAATAGGGACTGTAAGGTACTTTCCAACTGAATAACACAAATGAGTATAATAACCAAAAGAGTGTCAGGTACTTTCCAACTGATTGTGTAGAAGTACCATGTGTAATGTATTGATGTAACAACCATATGGTAATCAACTAAGAAATGAAAAGAATATGATTAACTACAAAATGAAATGAAGGAGATCATGATTTTAATAGTATTGATTAAAATGTGTGTGTGGAAAGAATAAGGAAAATGTAAGAAAAATGAAGGAACATGTTGAGACATGTTGAATTGACTGTGAAAGACTGAGATGGGTGTAATGGTCTTATGACTATGAGTCATTGGGAGAGAAGGGTCAGCAAGGGGAAAGGAAATGCCAAACAAGGACATCTCTGGCCCAACTGAATTAAAGAATGAACAAGCTATGTGACAGTAGTCACGTAGACAGAAAGATTGTGGTGGCTGATTTGACAAAGAAACTCAGCTACGGAGTAGGATATATAAAGAGGAGTCAGAGAGAGATCGGGGTTATTCCTCGGCAGACCTCAGAGGCATCGGACTCGGATCAAGACCATCACTGCATCAAAAGCAAGAGCCCAAGACAAGAGACGGGGATTTTGAGCAGCAAACAACTAGAGAATACTTCGGAGATTTCTTCAGGGGACTTCAACAGATCGCGCCACAGAGGGTAACCACAACATCCAAACCAACTGAGGAATCATTGGACTCTGAAGATTATCTCTCACCCAACTGCAACGAAGACTGAAGACTTTTGAAGACAATTTGAGGGCTTTGGACAAATCCTCAAGTTTCCACCAGAGTCATCAGCCCAGCAGAAGAGGGAAAGAACTCCTTGGCCAGGACCAATCCTTCCCCTTCCTTACTCTTCAAAAAGAAGACATCAAAATACTCAAGCTCAGCTATCACAATCAGGTTTTGAATTTTAGAGATTTTATCAGTTTATTTAGGTTTTAATCAGTTTTAAGTTGTATGCTTGCCCTTGCTTAATTTTGCAATAAAATATATAATCACTGCATTTAAAGTACAAGTAGTAGACATTGAATTTATTTCTTCACTAAGGCAGTAATTAATTAGGTAAAGTGTGTTAACATCTTTAAGGTTCTTATAGGTTGCTCTAGCCAACGGGATTAACTTATCCTTGGGGCCTATTTTCCTGGCCACTAAACACAATCCTAGCAACTATACCAAGTGCACTGATCAATGAGAAGAGAGCTGTCGTTAACGGGCGTGGCTGGGGTGGTATTTGGCTCTAGGGCTATTCAGTCAGGTGCCATTTCAGAGAAAGCAGGGTAGGCGTTCGGAAGAAGACAGTTAGAAGCTAGGCGAATCTCTTCGACACCAGCTTAAACAGTCCTCAGTTATACCTAATTGGGTAATACCCATAGGCGTAGAGGATCGGACCCTTTAAGACGGAGAGCTGGTCCAGTACCTCCTGAACAGGGGTAGATCGGGATCTAACACTATTTTAGGAAAACTTTATTGCTGCCTGAATTATCTTTATGAATAATGTTTGTTTTTTTGGTGTAGGAAGTACTACAGATCCTGAGACCCCTGTGCAGTTCAGTTGACTGAACCATGAAAGTATGTAATACTTTAGCTGCTACAAGCAGATATTGTAGGAACATGAAAATGAAATACATGGTCACTGAACATTTTACTGATTCGTTCAGATCAGCATTTAGCAACTTGGCAGATAAGTTAATAAATAAGTCTATCTCTGTCTTTCACCCCAACTAGCATATATAACCTATGAACGTCATCCCGATAGTCAAAAAACAGTTTAACTGCTTGGATGTTATTTTTATGCCTTGTGCTAAAACCAAATTTACTGCATTGGAGCTGTGAGAGTTCACTATAGCTTGCACTCCATTCTGACAAATTAGCTTGATTGTAGGACTGTAATTCTTGATGGCTCTCACCACAACCAATGTTGTCTGAGATAATTCCAAAAAAGCCCAGAAAACATTCACACACACTGCCTTTTCCATTAACATATCTGATGATGACCGTGAGTTGGAAAAATGTGTCATGCACTTCGACCGCAATGAAAGGACACACGTTTATTTCTTTATCAGTCTTATCCTGTATTACACAAGCTATGCTTTCAATAATGTTATTCTGTATGGTGTTTGTTGTACCGCTGAAGACTGTTGATGATACCAAGTTGCTCCACAAGTGTAGTGTCAAACTCCGCAAATGCTTTATTTGCTGATGCTGAATGCTGATTTACCATGCTTCTCAATCAGCTCGAGACAGGTTGGCAAGGTTGGTGAATCCTGTAGTGACTCAAGGGTTGTTCAGTGAACACAAATCTTTGTCAAAAAGAAGACATGACCAGCAAAACAGGCACTGAAGTTTGGAGCTACCAGCTAGCCACTCAGAACAGACATAGTTTTCCTCATTGAACGTTTGAAACCCTCCAGTTTTGGCGTTGGTCTTCCATCAGATTTAATCTTAAATTGCTGCTGCAGTGGTAGTTTAGTAAATCTATTTATTACTAAAAACTCAACCCTTGGCATCATCCTGACTAATCAAAGTTTGGCAGTGGCATGACAGTGGCCTCATCTGATAGGTTAATCATTTCATTTTTTTTCACAAAGGGACGCCAACTCTGCTTGGCCTCCACATGGAGTCGCATAGCATTTAGAGTGGCGTTGTTTCACTCATTGAAAAATGGGGAAAAGATGACAGCAACAAGATTTATCAAAACTTTAAACATTGTGTTTTTATTAAAATTATAATTAGAGCCTGAAAAAAAAACAGGGGAAGCCTGGCTTCCCTTTTATGGAGGGATTATTGGGTCAGATTAAAACTAAAAGTCTAAATGGAAAATGCATTTGGTATTTAGGATTGGGCATTTAGGATTGGACATTTGGGCATTTGGTATTTAGAATAGGGCATTTAGGTATTAAGGATTGGGCATTTGGGATTTAGGATTGAGGAGTGTATGCAAACGAGGAGTTGTGGCCCAAAGGATGGAGGGAGGGATTGAAACGGCTGAGGCGCAGACGCAGTCTATGGACTATAGGGGAAGCTCTGACTGCCAGCACACTGCAATGAAACCAAGCAGTCCAAGTGAACAGGGCTGGAGGGAGGACTATAATGTATAATGTCATAACTAAAAGCCTTTTAATATTTCTGACCATGTGGCTTCACACACAAAGTCCACAGTGAAAGGAACGCTATCTGGTCTGACGAGAAAGCAGCGGAGTGTGCAGCAGGTAAGACACAAACTTTAGCAACTAGCTAATGTTATATTAGGCTAACTGTTATTTGCTGACATGCATGAGTAACAGGTACGTTGGTACATGCAGGGGTTTTTTTAAATGCAGACAACATGCTAAAAATAGTAGACCCACTTTTTTCACACTGCTAGGAAATCATGACTGCTGTGAGACATTTTTTCTGACATTTAACGTCATGGCCACACCGCAGGGTTAGTAAACAGCACAAGGCAGCATGGAGGCCAATAACGATCACTGTGGTTGCTGTGTGGCCCATAGACTGTAAAAATATGGTTTAACGTTAGCCGCTGTGACAGGTGTTGACGGTGCTTGTGTGCTTTGAAAGATGTCACAGCGCGGATACAAAGTCACAGCTCACAGACAGCCTAGCATGCTATTACTAAATGGATGAAACCTTTATCGAATTCCGCAGATCTGGAAGGGAAGGGCAGGAAAAGGGCCAAAAATGATCAAATCAAATAACTTGTATTGGTCACTTAACTGTACAAAAGTTAAAGGTGAGTGAAAGTCTTGGATGTTTGCTCCACAAAAGTGAATCTGTACAAGACACAGACATTACCCAATAGGCCTACAGTCTAGTTTAAAAGTACATAATACCTGTACTACAGGGTTAGACTGTTAGTGCAGTGTTTGAGGTTGACATAAGCTGTTTTTCCCCACTGACTTGTCCTCCTCCCTGCAGACAGAGATGTTCACCTGTACATGAAGGACCACTTGGTGTCACAGCTTTGGATCAGCCGTCTGCGGCAGAGTCCCAGTCCACTGGGTCACACCACAAGCTGGAAGTTAGAGCTACAGCTGATTCAGTAACCACTGGATCCACTAGACACAGGACTTTTTCTCTCACTTAGTGGTTATATATCATATTTGTAGCAGACCTCGGCTACGTAAAATTTTAATGTAGTTATGAAAATTAATATTTCCGGGAATATTAATTTTATACCTCGAAATTAGGAGCACCACCTAAAGATTTGCTTGTCCGCCCAAGGCTTTAGGTCCTTGAGTATAGCCTGAGAATTATACCGAGTTCGGTTAATTCATTAGTTGTTATTCTGAAATCGTAAGGTCAATCAGTCAGTCTCAGATCTGAGCGTAAGTTCTGTGTATAGGGACTCTAGATTCTGAATAACACACACACATACATCGCTGTGCTCAAAGTGAATTTATTAACTAACAGAAGAGGGTACAATTGTGGGTAAATGTGGTGATATTACAGGGATAACAGTTAATATGACAACAAGGAGGTACTAAAACAGGGTAGCCTATGTAAGGTTCGATTGAGTTTCAGTTTATATTGTAGAGGGAGAGAATTCTACGAGTATGAGGGAACAAATGACCGAAATTGGATTGCAGATTTAATTTGTCTAATCTAAGGGTTATTAACTGTGG